>NC_088410.1:80032269-80358019 GCF_034236695.1 Oncorhynchus nerka | reverse complement strand
ACCCACAACCATACCTACCCACAATGAGACAACCGCTGGTGTGCTGGTACTGCGTTGTGGCAGGCCATATGAGAAACGTGCCCTCACCAACCACAGAAGCAGCAGCCATCCTTGCAGCAGAGAGGGAGAGGTCAATGGAGAGGGAATGCTGGCAGAGGGAACTTCCAAGGTGGAACACCAGCCTACACTGGACAGCCTCAACCTGGCTTTTCTCAGACTCAACCAATGAATGGTCGACAATATGGATGGCCCCAACAGCCTCCTGTGACAAACCAGGCGTGGTTCCCACCGCAGAATAATCAACAATAGGGATGCACTGACCCCCTTCTCCAATGTCACCAGTACATATTTCCGGATGGTACCAAAGAACCAATCATTACTCTGAAGGTCAACAATTAAGAGGTACCATTTTTAATAGATACTGGAGCTCACACCTCCTGCATTGGATCTACAGGCCAACACCTCGGTCTGCGACTCACATCTAAGTCAGTGAGGACGATGGGAGTCGCTGGGATATCGCAAAAGCTGTACTGGACTGAAGATAAAACAATTGACCTGGGGGTAGGTAATACTATTAAGGCTCCCTTTCTGACCTCTCCGGTCACTCCTGTTAGCCTACTAGGTAGAGACATTTTCCCGATCAAGTCCAACGTGATTCCAAGGCCCGACCTGACCTTTATGATGAACCTCTTGAGCTCCCTGATGTAACTCTCTTTGTTGATGGCTCTGCCTTTATTGATAGGGAGACTGGTAGGAAACATGCAGGTTTTGGTATAGTCTCACTGGATAGGTCATTGTTGATTGAACAGCACTTGCCTGAACATTGCTCAGCCTGAACATTGCTCAGCACAACAAGCTGAGCTTCTAGCACTCACTGAAGCATCTAAATTAGGTAGTGGCTTGAAGGTTAACATTTATTCTGACTCTGCATATGCCATTGGTGTTTGCCTGTCTTGGATAGGGGTTTGGAAAGGTAGGGATTTTGTTAACGCGTCTGGTACCCCTATTAAACACTGTTTACAGATAGAAGCACTGCTTGAAGCTAAGTTGCTTCCTGCCATGTTGGCTATTCTTGAGGTCAATGCCCACACAGGCACAGGGCGGCAGGGTTACGGGGCGGCAGGGTAGCCTAGTGGTTAGAGCGTTGGACTAGTAACCAAAAGGTTGCAAGTTCGAATCCCCGAGCTGACAAGGTACAATCTGTCTTTCTGCCCCTGAACAGGCAATTAACCCACTGTTCCTAGGCTGTCATTGAAAATAAGAATTTGTTCTTAACTGACTTGCCTAGTAAAATAAAAAGGCAACACTGATAGCGTTAGTTTAGGCAATGCTGCTTCTCGCTGCCATACTCATGCTGTTATGCTTTTCTACCCGTGTACGTCTGAAATTACTGATTTGGACCAACACCAGGCTGCTGATGCACTGAATCACCCTTTGTGGGAGTCTAGAGTCTATTCCAGAGGCCCTGGTGGCCTGTGGAGACAATCACTCTCTGGCAAACCAGTTCTGCCTCTGCCTCTCGTCTCCTCTGTGTGTCACCTGGCCCACATGGTGGGCCACTCGCCAAGGGGGAGATGGTTAGAATAATAGCTGTCCAAATCTGATTGAAATGTGCAAAACACACATGTATAAATGTACTACATGCATTGGTAAGGGTACCCCCTGAAACCAGAGAAATGTCCAGTTCCGGCCGGCCCGTTCACCCATTTAGCTATGGATTTCACAGACATGGCTGAACGAAAAGAAAGAAAGAGATACTGCCTGGTAATAATTGGCCGTTTTACTAGGTGGGTCAAAGCATTTCCAACTGTGCACTGTGATGCTAAAACGGTAGCAAAACTTTTGGTAAGAGAAATTCTCTCCACAGACTACACCCATTTCACGGGAGATTTGGTTGCACAGGTGACTGCCCAATTGTGGATAGATCAGAAGTTTGTTTGTATGTACCACCCACAAAGTAATGGGATTACTGAGAGGGCTAATCAAACCATAAAAGGGGGGCTTACCAAAGCATGCCACTCCACCGTGAAGTCATGGGTAGTGTCTCCCCTTAGTCTTGATGAAAATGTGCAATAATATAAACCACGGAACAGGGCTTAGCCTACATGAGCTCTTAACTGGCCATCCAATGAACGTTCCTTTACACAGACCAATGACTCCAAAACTGACTGACCTGACTGCTCTGGACGATGATTTGAACAAATATATGAAGGAACTAACCCATGCTGTTAGGTCTTTGTATTCCCAATACAGGAAGGTCCAGGAAGTTCCAGAACAGGGCGACCCAGACAGCCTGCCCGTTGATGTTGGAGAATGGATCAAGCTGAAGGTCTTCAAGAGAAAATGTAACCACCCCAGATGGATGGGCCCATACCAGGTCATCGCAGCAACACCCACAGCTATCACCTATCACACACCTATCACACTGCCAAAAGACGTCCCAACCATCATAACAGATAAGAGTGCACATCCAGACCCAGATGTTGTTACACATGACCACTATGGTCACATTGTTAAAAACAAAACTTGGGGTAAACCTTTAAGATACATGTTTTTGGTGCTTCTTATTCTGCACCAGCAGTCTCTGCTCAGAGGAATAGAGATCCAGGGGAACCAATTGAAAACCAGTAATCAATGGGTAAATATTGGTCCAAAATCTGAGTAGACGAGCCATGCCTAGTGGTTTGTCTATAGTCGTTTTGAAAAACCCTCAGAGTCAGAGTGAGTTGTTAGGATCAATTGTCGTAGGTGATTGGATTAACAACATCACCTACTCCATGCAGGCCCATATGAATTTGACTATTGCTGGTTTTGCCCTTCTTTCTACTGATGTTCAGCATCTTAAAGCTGTTACAGCCAGGCATAGCCTGGCATTAGACTACATCCTGGATAAGGAGGGGGGATATTGCAGGGCCCTAAATTCTATTTCCCCCACTGAATGTGTAATGCTTCTCCCTGACTCCTCTGATAATATGACAGAGATATTGAAAGGATTAACACAGTTGGCTGATACCTACACTCCCACAGGAGAAGACTCCTGGTTCCCCTTTGGGTGGTTGAAAGATAAACTAGGACATTTTGGATTTAAGTTGTTTTCCATTTTGGTTCCGTTACTGCTCCCACTGATTGTTTTGTTAATTTGCATTTGTGCATTCTGTGCAGCTGGCAAATGTGTACTTCATAAGGCTATGCCAGGCATGTTTATGCTTCATGTTCCTCATCCCCCAGGCCCTTATTTCTATCCTCAATCTCCTGAGGATTGCTTGCAATCTAATGCATCTTTTATGGATGATTCTTATAATTACGATGCTTGAGTTGCTTTGCTTTTGTTGAGGCCTGCTGGCCTCAAAGGGGGGGATGAAGAGGGTTAAACCAAGGCCTTATACCTTTTAATGGGTTAATAAATGATGTTATGATAAACTGTAAGGTTTCCTCTTCAGGAGACCTTTGTGTGTGTGTTAAAACCTGTTTTTGAGTGTCTACGTTCAGACTCCTCCTGTCTGGATTCCACCGTGGTAATCTGGTTTTCTGAGAACACAAGGCTGCCACAGACCTGATGAGACCAGCCAGCTGTCAGAAGATGCTTACACTCTTTCACATTGTTATGACTCTATACTTGAAAGGTCAACTTTCGGTCAAACCCACTTCTGAGCTTTTAATTGCTGATAAGATGGTTACTGCTGTCAGGGGAGGTTAGATTTATTAAAATGTTGTTGCCAGGGAAACTCACGCAAGGAGGACTGGGAGAGGCTATATGAGTTACAGGATGTCTTAGACATTTTGCAGAACTTGGGGAGAACTATCATATATTGTTATACTGTACTCTGTACCAACTTCTGCCTACAATTGTATGGCATAGCAGTGAAGACGTGTTTGTTTTGTCCTCTCGTGTACTTTTGTATTTTTTCATATTTTTTGTATATATATTTCAATTTATTTTCAATCTCTTTTCGATTTTTGATTCGATTATACCTTCCGGTAACCTGCCTCACCCAATGTGATACGGAATCGCTATTATTTTCAATTTTAGAACACATTCAAGAATCTCCAGAAGCTAACCAGCTAATTAGCTACAAGCTATTTAGTCATTGTTAGCCACTGCTAGCGGCTTTTACCTTCTCCACAGATACCAGCCCTGTTTTTAGCCTGGATAATACTCGCCTGTCTACTAATATCGCTTGTCTACCAATATCGGACTGTCTTTCCACAACAACGCCGGATTCCTGCCGTAATCCCTGGACCACTACTTCTGATCTTCACAGCTAGCTTGCAGCTAGCTAGCTAGCTCACAGCTTGCAGCTAGCTAGCTCACAGCTAGCTTCCACTCACTGTGGCACCCAGTACCGAAGCTATTCCCTGAGGGCCACCTCCCGGCCTACTCAGCTGTTCACCCGAACCCCACTCATACACGGCTAGAGCCCAAAACTCCACCGGATCCCTGCTGTAAACTCTGGACCTTGGCACCGGATCACCGCTGCTACCGATTGGATATAGTGGCTAACGCCACTGCCACGAAGCTAGCACCAGTTAGCCGTGAGCCAGGCACATCTCCCGGCTAGCAAACTAAATTCCACAATACCTATTTCGCCATCTGGCTTTGATTCTCTGTCGACACGGCGCCCCCACCGCACCTCCACGACTGGTCTGCCGACGAATACTCCATCCGCTGTGCCTTCATCCGGTCTCCGTCGGAGCAGACGCTCCTACTAGCCCAGGGCTACTAACTTTAAATGCAGTGTCGCTAGCGTAGTGGGGCTCCCCTGTTCCATCTACTGCTGCCCCCTGGACACTATGATCACTTGGCTACATAGCTGATGCCTGCTGGACTGTCCATTAATCATGGTACTCCATTCTGTTTATTTATTTTTTATCTGCCGGCCCCAGCCGCGAACTCAGGCTCTGTGTGTAGTTAATCCGACCCTCTTTGCATAGTCATCGCCATTTTACCTGCTGTTGTCGTGTTAGCTGATTAGCTGTTGTTGTCTCACCTGTTGTTTTAGCTAGCTCTCCCAATCAACACCTGTGATTACTTTATGCCTCGCTGTATGTCTCTCTCAAATGTCAATATGCCTTGTATACTGTTGTTCAGGTTAGTTATCATTGTTTTAGTTTACAATGGACTCCCTAGTTCCACTCTTCATACCTGATACCTCCTTTGTCCCACCTCCCACACATGCGGTGACCTCACCCATTACAACCAGCATGTCCAGAGATACAACCTCTCTTATCATCACCCAGTGCCTGGGCTTACCTCCGCTGTACCCGCACCCCACCATACCGATGTTTGCACATTATGCCCTGAATATATTCTACCACGCCCAGAAATCTGCTCCTTTTATTCTTTGTCCCCAACGCTCTAGGCGACGAGTTTTGATAGCCTTTAGCCGCACCCTCATCCTACTCCTCCTCTGTTCCGAGGGTGATGTGGAGGTAAACCCAGGCCCTGCATGTCTCCAGGCACCCTCATTTTTTGACTTCTGTGATCGAAAAAGCCTTGGTTTCATGCATGTCAACATCCGAAGCCTCCTCCCTAAGTTTGTTTTACTCACTGCTTTAGCACACTCTGCCAACCCTGATGTCCTTGCTGTGTCTGAATCCTGGCTTAGGAAGGCCACCAAAAATTCTGAGATTTCCATACCCAACTATAACATTTTCCGTCAAGATAAAACTGCCAAAGGGGGAGGAGTTGCAGTCTACTGCAGAGATAGCCTGCAAAGCAATGTCATACTTTCCAGGTCCATACACAAACAGTTCGAACTTCTAATTTAAAAAATTAATCTCTCCAGAAATAAGTCTCTCACTGTTGCCGCCTGCTACCGACCCCCCTCAGCTCCCAGCTGTGCCCTGGACACCATTTGTGAATTGATCGCCCCCCATCTAGCTTCAGAGTTTGTTCTGTTAGGTGACCTAAACTGGGATATGCTTAACACCCCGGCAGTCCTACAATCTAAGCTAGATGCCCTCATTCTCACACAAATCATCAAGGAACCCACCAGGTACAACCCTAAAGCTGTAAACAAGGGCACCCTCATAGACGTTATCCTGACCAACTGGCCCTCCAAATACACCTCCGCTGTCTTCAATCAGGATCTCAGCGATCACTGCCTCATTGCCTGTATCCGCTACGGGTTCGCAGTCAAACGACCACCCCTAATCACTGTCAAACGCTCCCTAAAACACTTCTGCGAGCAGGCCTTTCTAATCGACCTGGCCCGGGTATCCTGGAAGGATATTGACCTCATCCCGTCAGTTGAGGATGCCTGGTCATTCTTTAAAAGTAACTTCCTCACCATCTTAGATAAGCATGCTCCGTTCAAAAAATGCAGAACTAAGAACAGATATATCTACTGGTTCACTCCAGACCTGACTGCCCTCGAAGAGCACAAAAACATTCTGTGGCGGACTGCAATAGCATCGAATAGTCCCCGCGATATGCAACTGTTCAGGGAAGTCAGGAACCAATACACGCAGCAAAGGCCAGCATTTTCAAGCAGAAATTTGCATCCTGTAGCTCTAACTCCAAAAAGTTATGGGACACTGTAAAGTCCATGGAGAACAAGAGCACCTCCTCCCAGCTGCCCACTGCACTGAGGCTAGGTAACACGGTCACCACCGATAAATCCATGATAATCGAAAACTTCAACAAGCATTTCTCAACGGCTGGCCATGCCTTCCTCCTGGCTACTCCAACCTCGGTCAACAGCAACCCCCCCCACCCCCCCGCAGCTATTCGCCCAAGCCTCCCCAGCTTCTCCTTTACCCAAATCAAGATAGCAGATGTTCTGAAAGAGCTGCAAAACCTGGACCTGTACAAATCCGCCGCCATTGTCGCAACCCCTATTACCAGCCTGTTCAACCTCTCTTTCATATCGTCTGAGATCCCCAAGGACTGGAAAGCTGCCCCTCTTCAAAGGGGGAGACACCCTGGACCCAAACTGTTACAGACCTATATCCATCCTGCCCTGCCTATCTAAGATCTTCGAAAGCCAAGTCAACAAACAGATCACTGACCATCTTGAATCCCACCGTACCTTCTCCGCTGTGCAATCTGTTTTCTGAGCTGGTCACGGGTGCACCTCAGCCACGCTAAAGGTACTAAACGATATCATAACCGCCATCGATAAAAGACAGTACTGTGCAGCCGTCTTCATCGACCTGGCCAAGGCTTTCGACTCTGTCAATCACCATATT
The DNA here is from genome assembly GCF_034236695.1 of Oncorhynchus nerka. Classification (NCBI taxonomy): domain Eukaryota; kingdom Metazoa; phylum Chordata; class Actinopteri; order Salmoniformes; family Salmonidae; genus Oncorhynchus; species Oncorhynchus nerka. Next base: position 80,350,828 of record NC_088410.1, on the reverse strand, counting down.
CTTATCGGCAGACTCAGTAGCCTCGGTTTTTCTAATGACTGCCTTGCCTGGTTCTCCAACTACTTTGCAGACAGAGTTCAGTGTGTCAAATCGGAGGGCATGTTGTCCGGTCCTCTGGCAGTCTCTATGGGGGTGCCACAGGGTTCAATTCTCGGACCGACTCTTTTCTCTGTATATATTAATGACGTTGCTCTTGCGGCGGGCGATTTCCTGATCCACCTCTACGCAGACGACACCATCCTGTATGCTTCTGGCCCTTCCTTGGACATTGTGCTATCTAACCTCCAAACGAGCTTCAATGTCATACAACACTCCTTCCGTGGCCTCCAACTGCTCTTAAATGCTAGTAAAACCAAATGCATGCTTTTCAACCGTTCGCTGCCTGCACCCGCACGCCCGACTAGCATCACCACCCTGGATGGTTCCAACCTAGAACTTGTGGATATCTATAAGTACCTAGGTGTCTGGCTAGACTGTAAACTCTCCTTCCAGACTCATATCAAACATCTCCAATCCAAAATCAAATCTAAAATCTGCTTTCTATTTCGCAACAAAGCCTCCTTCCCTCACGCCGCCAAACTTACCCTAGTAAAACTGACTATCCTACCGATCCTCGACTTCGGCGATGTCATCTACAAAATGGCTTCCAATACTCTACTCAGCAAACTGGATGCAGTTTATCACAGTGCCATCCACTTTGTTACTAAAGCACCTTATACCACCCACCACTGCGACCTGTATGCTCTAGTCGGCTGGCCCTCGCTACATATTCGTCGCCAGACCCACTGGCTCCAGGTCATCTACAAGTCCATGCTAGGTAAAGCTCCGCCTTATCTCAGTTCACTGCTCACGATGGCAACACCCACCCGTAGCACGCGCTCCAGCAGGTGTATCTCACTGATCATCCCTAAAGCCAACACCTCATTTGGCCGCCTTTCCTTCCAGTTCTCTGCTGCCTGTGACTGGAACGAATTGCAAAAATCGTTGAAGTTGGAGACTTTCATCTCCCTCACCAACTTTAAACATCTGCTATCTGAGCAGCTAACTGATCTCTGCAGCTGTACATAGTCCATCGGTAGATAGCCCACCCAATTTACCTACCTCATCCCCGTACTCTTTTTATTTATTTACTTTTCTGCTCTTTTGCACACCAGTATCTCTACCTGCACATGACCATATGATCATTTATCACTCCAGTGTTAATCTGCTAAATTGTAATTATTCGCCTACCTCCTCATGCCTTTTGCACACAATGCATATAGAATCTTTTTTTTTCCTACTGTGTAATTGACTTGTTTATTGTTTACTCCATGTGTAACTCTGTGTTGTCTGTTCACACTGCTATGCTTTATCTTGGCCAGGTCGCAGTTGTAAATGAGAACTTGTTCTCGACTAGCCTACCTGGTTAAATAAAGGTGAAATAAAATAATTACTAAAAGGAGTATTTTAATACTTAAACAAAGAGTCTGTGTTTCCTTTCCATTACCAATGTATGTATGAAAGCAATATAGACCTGATCATTTGTTGAAGACATTGACCAACACAGTCCTCATGAGAACCAGTTTCATCATAGTGCTTGATGGTTTTTGCGACTACACTTGAAGAAACATTCAAAGTTCTTAACATTTTCCGGATTGACCTTCATGTCTTTAAGTGATGATGGACTGTCGTTTCTCTTTGCTTATTTTTGCTGTTTTTGCCATAATATGGACTTGGTGTTTTACCAAATGGGGCTATCTTCTGTATATCAACCCTACCTTGTCACAACACAACTGATTTGGCTCAAACAAAATAAGAAGGAAAGAAATTTCACAAATGAACCTTTTAAGAAGGTACACCTGTTAATTGACATACATTCCAGGTGACTAACTCATGAAGCTGGTTGAGAGAATGCCAAGGGTGTGCAAAGCTGACATCAAGGCAAAGGGTGGCTACTTAGAATAATCTAAAATCTAAAACCCTTGAATGAAACCCTTGAATGAGTACTGTCTATATATATATATATATATATATATATATATATATATATATATATATATATATATAGACAGTACTCATTCAGGGGTTTTAGATTTTAGATTATTCTAAGTAGCTACCCTTTGCCTTGATGACAGCTTTGCACATCCTTGGCATTCTCTCAACCAGCTTCATGAGTTAGTCGTGCCTTCTTAAAAGGTCATTTGTGGAATTTATTTCCTTAATGCTTTTTAGCCAATTAGTTGTGTTGTGACAAAGTAAGGGTGGCATACAGAAGATAGTCCTATTTCGTAAAAGACCAAGTCCATATTATGTCAAGAACAGCTCAAATAATCAAAGTGAAACGACAGTCCATCATTACCTTACGACATGAAGGTCAGTCAATACGGAACATCTTAAGAACTTTGAAAGCTTCTTCAAGTACAGTCGTAAAAAACATCAAGCGCTATGATGAAACTTGCTTTCATGAGGACTGCCACAGGAAAGGAAAACCCAGAGTTACCTCTGCTGCAGAGGATAAGTTAATTAGAGTTACCAGCCTCAGAAATTGCAGCCCAAATAAATGCTTCAAAGAGTTCAAGTAACAGACACATCTCAACATCAACTGTTCAGAGGAGATTGTGTGAATCAGGCGTTCATGGTCGAATTACTGCAAAGAAACTACGACTAAAGGACACCAATAAGAAGAAGAGGCTTGCTTGGGCCAAGAAACATGAGCATTGGACATTTGCCTGGTGGAAATCTATCCTTTGGTCTGATGAGTCCAAATTTGAGATTTTGGGTTCCAGTCGCCGTGTCTTTGTGAGACGCAGAGTAGGTTAATGGATGATCTCTGCATGTGTGGTTCCCATCGTGACGCATGGAGGAGGAGGTGTGATGGTGTGGGGGTTCTTTGCTGGTGACACTGTAGGTGATCTACTTACAATTCAAGGCACACTTAACTAGCATGGCTACCACAACATTCTGCAGCGATACGCCATCCCATCTGTTTACGGTTAGTGGGACTATTATTTGTTTTTCAACAGGACAATGACCCAACACACCTCCAGGCTGTATAAGGGCTATTTGACCAAGAAGGAGAGTAATGGAGTCTGCATCAGATGACCTGGCCTCCACAATCCCCTGACCTCAACCCAATTGAGATGGTTTGGGATGAGTTGGGCCGCAGAGTGAAGGAAAAGCAGCCAACAAGTGCTCAGCACATGTGGGAACTCCTTCAAGACAGTTGGAAAAGAATTCCAGGTGAAGCTGGTTGAGAGAATGTCAAGCGTGTGCAAAGCTGTCATCAAGGCAAAGGGTGGCTAATTTGAAGAATCTAAAATAGAAAATATATTTCGATTTTGTTTTTAACCACTTTTTTTGGTTACTACATGATTTCACATGCATTATTTCATAGTTATTCTACAATGTAGAAAATATAAAAAATAAAGAAGTTTTGACTGGTACTATATACAGTATATGAGAGGACCACAAAAAGCATAATTGTCACGCCCTGACCTTAGAGAGCCTTGTTTATTCTCTTTTGGTTTGGTCAGGGTGTGACTTGGGTGGGCAAATCTATGTTTCTATTTCTTTGTTGGCCTAGTATGGTTCCCAATCAGAAGCAGCTGTTTATCGTTGTCACTGATTGGGGATCATACTTAGGCAGCCCTTTTTCTCACCTTAGATTGTGGGATCTTGTTTTTGTATAGTTGCTGTGTTAGCACTACAAAACCTTACATGTCGGTTATCTTTCTTGTTTTTTTGGTGTTCATTTAATAAATTCAAAATGTACGCCTACTATGCTGCACCTTGGTCCAATCCATATTTAAACGATTGTAACAATCATAGTAATTGGTTATGATAGAAGTAATTTAAGTAGGCTAGCAACTGTGAGGCTGAGGAACCCGTATTACCTCCAATTTTAATTTAATTTATTTAACATTTATTTAAGTAGGCAAGTCAGTTAAGAACAAATTCTTATTTTACAATGACGGCCTACACAGGCCAAACCCGGATGACACTGGGCCAATTGTGCGCCGCCCTATGGGACTCTCAATCACGGCTGGTTGTGATACAGCCTGGATTCGAACCAGGGTGTCTGTAGTGACACCTCTAGTACTGAGATGCAGTGTAATGGGCCAAAGGTCAAAAGGTAACATCTCACAACGGGATGAATGATGCCATGCTCCAGCAAGGCACGGCAGAGCTCCAAACCCTGGCGCCTGCTCTCTGTCTTTCCATTCTATAGCAACTAGTCGATCAACTGGCAGCCAGGGAAGAAGCGCTGGTATGCAACACCCTGCGCCTCCCTTAGATGCAGAATGGAGTCTGCCAGTTATTACACTGCAAAACACAACACACACACAAAACATGTCACATCCATTTTGCACTCGAGAGATAGAATGAATGGAACAGTTACACACAAACTTGTGTACACAATTGGTAGAGTTGAATGTTTCAGTCCATAATCACCAAAACCAGCACATACTGAGAACATTCTGTAATTCAGATGATGTGGCTACCCTTCTTCCCAAGCTAGGCTTGACTTCTTCAAGGGCACCAGTTCCTACCAGGCAGAGACCCCCAGGGTAAACAACGTAGTTCTTACTACTTATACAATCATTGTCCTTGGATGATTACCTTAACAGTGTTCAAAAATATGCCATCATCCTTACGGAAACGGTACAGCAATTTTGCATCCTTGAACATAGGGTACTTGTCACAAACTAAAGAGATCAGAGAGGAAACATTTCCTGAATTTTTTTTCACATTGCCCTACTTTATAGTTCAGCATTTTGGATCTCCTGTATCAATGTTAGTATATTGGCAAAGCTCCTTGGCTCTTGGTATCCCTGATGTAGGAGGAAGTGTATAATAGGAGTTGAATATACACTTGGTCCTGTGTCAGGGCTATAGGCTCTTGGAAAAGCTATTACTATGCATTTTATATCCCCTTAGAGATGTTACTGTGGTGCCCTACAGTACCATGGTGCACAATGTCATGTCCATAAGGTGTTGCAAGAGGCAGACCACCGTTGCCCGATCAAGGGCTTCCTTGTGGCTGTTCAGCCAGTCTGTAAGCTCTTGGGCCAAAAAGTAGTTGGGGTAAGTGCGCAGATGGTACAGTCGGTCCTTGATCAGTTTGCCATCATGCAGCCTCAATGTTGCAGTGAGATACAATGTACAATTAATCAGCTATAACTATTATAAGTGGCAAGGGCACATTAAGAACAAATATTGAAACATGTATTTAATCAATTTCAGTTATGACATTTCTGCATGATACAGTGGGGCAAAAAAGTATTTAGTCAGCCACTAATTGTGCAAGTTCTCCCACTTAAAAAGATGAGAGAGGCCTGTAATTTTCATCATAGGTACACGTCAACTATGACAGACAAAATGAGAAAAAAAAATCCAGAAAATCACATTGTAGGATTTTTAATTAATTTATTTGCAAATTATGGTGGAAAATAAGTATTTGGTCAATAACATCTAGAGCAGTGATGTTTTGGGGCTGTTGCTGGGCAACACGGACTTTCAACTCCCTCCAAAGATTTTCTATGGGGTTGAGATCTGGAGATTGGCTAGGCCACTCCAGGACCTTAAAATGCTTCTTACGAAGCCACTCCTTCGTTGCCCGGGCGGTGTGTTTGGGATCATTGTCATGCTGAAAGACCCAGCCACGTTTCATCTTCAATGCCCTTGCTGATGGAAGGAGGTTTTCACTCAAAATCTCACGATACATGGCCCCATTCATCCTTTCCTTTACACGGATCAGTCGTCCTGGTCCCTTTGCAGAAAACAGCCCCAAAGCATGATGTTTCCACCCCCATGCTTCACAGTAGGTATGGTGTTCTTTGGATGCAACTCAGCATTCTTTGTCCTCCAAACACGACAAGTTGAGTTTTCACCAAAAAAGTTATATTTTGTTTCATCTGACCATATGACATTCTCCCAATCTTCTTCTGGATCATTCAAATGCTCTCTAGCAAACTTCAGACGGGCCTGGACATGTACTGGCTTAAGCAGGGGGACACGTCTGGCACTGCAGGATTTGAGTCCCTGGCGGCGTAGTGTGTTACTGATGGTAGGCTTTGTTACTTTGGTCCCAGCTCTCTGCAGGTCATTCACTAGGTCCCCCCGTGTGGTTCTGGGATTTTTGCTCACCGTTCTTGTGAATTTTTTGACCCCACGGGGTGAGATCTTGCGTGGAGCCCCAGATCGAGGGAGATTATCAGTGGTCTTGTATGTCTTCCATTTCCTAATAATTGCTCCCACAGTTGATTTCTTCAAACCAAGCTGCTTACCTATTGCAGATTCAGTCTTCCCAGCCTGGTGCAGGTCTACAATTTTGTTTCTGGTGTCCTTTGACAGCTCTTTGGTCTTGGCTATAGTGGAGTTTGGAGTGTGACTGTTTGAGGTTGTGGATAGGTGTCTTTTATACTGATAACATGTTCAAACAGGTGCCATTAATCCAGGTAACGAGTGGAGGACAGAGGAGCCTCTTAAAGAAGAAGTTACAGGTCTGTGAGAGCCAGAAATCTTGCTTGTTTGTAGGTGACCAAATACTTGTTTTCCACCATAATTTGCAAATAAATTCATTAAAAATCCTACAATGTGATTTTCTGGAAAAATAAATGCAAATTTTGTCTGTCATAGTTGAAGTGTACCTATGATGAAAATTACAGGCCTCTCTCATCTTTTTAAGTGGGAGAACTTGCACAATTGGTGGCTGACTAAATACTTTTTTGCCCCACTGTATATTGTATCTATTATTGTTAGATTTTTATGGAAGGTCGGCTGAAGAAAATATGTGAATTATCTGAAATGAACTTTTTGGATTTCAACACAGTATGTTTCTACAGGTAGCATAACTGTAAAGAAAATCAAGCTTCTCTTTCGCTCTCTTCCATACCTCAGTTGTTCTACAGCAATCATAATTTCAGCCTTGTGCAGTCTGGTCATATCACCACAAGAGGTCAGCATAGATCTATAAATATACAATTTGGCTACCAGAACTCTCAGGAGAAACCCCATAGAAATACAATTATTTATAATTAGCCTATTTCTAACTCTATGGTCCACCCCTTATGCTTGTCCATATAATATAACCAGAAATCAAATAATAGCACATACAAGTGGAAAATAAAGATTTATTTTCAGTGGGCTAGTCATGGACTGGAGAGAGTATAGGCTATTTGTTTATTATGGGCGGTGGTGGATTATTGCAAACGTACAACAGCTCTATTAGAATTCTTGAATTATGTTTTTGCATGATGGACTTCCACTTAAATATAAAGACCACTGTCCAAATACAATTGTGACTTTAAAACTGTGATAGTTGTATGTTATTTATATGGAAAGTCAGATGGTAATTTAGTGCGTCTACATTTTTAATAACTAGCCATATTGACTATAATATATCCCTGGACATATAGCCTACAGACTACATATTTAGTCCTCAGATGCTTTGCATTCCAGCATCAGTTCCCTTGTGGTCTTTCACAATACACTATTTTAATATATCAAGTGGTGAGGTAGTGTGTGAGAGAAAGAGAAACATATGCACAAATTAAATAAAGTAGACAGTAGCCTGTAAAATGTCTAGTCTACAATATGTCTTTGCAGGTCTATGTAAAAGAAATGTTGGGCATCATTCTACATTCAACCTTTGTTGGATTGTCAAAACGCACACATCAGCTATTATGCAAATTACCCTTCTCGTCGTCTTTTTATTGGAGAAGAGCAGGGAGGTGTAGTCTATACCGTGTGACATCATGCAACGGTTCTTTATGAAGAAAGTGCGCTCGCAAGCATAAACCAGTACAGCTACACATATGCAGAGCTTTTGGCCCCGCCGTGGACTCAGAGCACCTTTCTTCTATCCGATTAAGAGGACGGTTTTCTTTCCATTTTTACGCACGCGTGTTTTCACTGTAGATTTAATTTGACGGACTTACTAATTGTATGAAGCGTCTCATCAATAGTGCAATTGTTGCAAAATACTGCATGAAAGAATAGAGTTTTGTGCCCCTTGGAAGTGGCCAAGACAAATAGATCCTGGAAAGAATGACCGCCGAATCGCATACAAATCTGGGTCTGCCGAAAACCCCTTTGGGTTATGTCAGTGAGTTCGACTTGATGAAGTTCGAAGTGAAGAAGGAGACAATGCAGGGGATTGATCACTCGTTCATTGGGCCGTGCAGCGAGCTCCAGAGACCGGACTCAGTCTCATCTACACCGGTCAGCACCCCTTGCAGTTCGGTGCCATCGTCACCGAGTTTCAATCCGGGTGAGCAAAGGAACCCTGATGATCTTTACTGGACGCCCAGCAGTGGAGGTTATTCTCAGCAAATGTATCCCCACACTTTTGGCCTGACACCTGAGGACGCAGTGGAGGCCCTTATCGGTACCACAGTCCACGGGCACCAACCCACTCCAAACGGTCATCAACATGCTCTCCAAGCAGAATTCGAAGGGTACGGGGCGGCACATAACCTCAACGGCCATGTCCAGCAGTACCCTGGACTTATCCGTCAACCCGACGGTCTCTCGGGTCACCCTGATATGCAAGATATGCACTGCCAAAATCAATATCACCACAAGCAGGACCTCGACAGCTCGGCTCCGCACTCACCCGACTCCCAGCTTAGTGCGCACCACCTCCATCAGCAGAATCGCCACGACAGACGACTCAACGTGGAGAGCGCCTTCTCGGACGACCAGCTGGTCTCCATGTCAGTGAGGGAGCTCAATCGGCACTTGAGGGGTCTGACCAAGGACGACATGATGCGTCTGAAGCAGAAGCGCCGAACCCTGAAAAACCGTGGTTACGCACAATCGTGCCGCTACAAACGCGTTCAGCAGAAACACGTTCTTGAGCACGAGAAGACCAGCCTTGTCACACAGGTGGAGCAGCTGAAGCACGAGCTCAACCGACTGGCACGCGAGAGGGACGCATATAAACTCAAATGCGAGAAATTGACTGGTTCGAATGGTTACCATGAAACTGGGTCTACCAGTGACAACCCTTCCTCGCCTGAGTATTTTATGTGAGTTTATTCTTTGTATCAGCTACCAAAGTTATTTTACTGATTTTATTGATAAACTTATTTGTTTCAACAATATTAATGATTTCTTACCAGTTCTTGATGCAAACGTACCATTTAATTCACCTTTTCAAATTAAGATAATAAGATTTGTAATATGAATCTATAATCAATCATGCATGCTGGACATGTATGGAACTGTCTATTTAGTAGGTCTAAAATCTGTTGTACATTGTCACACAAGTCTTCGTGAAAATACTTTAAATAGTTCCTCTTACTTTTGTTGAATTGAAAAACCAGTCTGGTTTATGAAATTACATTACTTTTGGCTTCATGTACTAGGCCTACTCTCAATTTAGTCTTAAATGGAATCATCCATCAAAACAATTTGAAATTATTTTTATTTTTGTGTTAAAATCTTCACTTGAGTGGTATTCATGTGTTAATTCTGCCTGCTGTAGGCTATCTATTATAACAAATATAATGAGTACATGGGTGATGATGATGTATCTACTTGTTCTAGATATCCTTTTATGTTATATTACATTACATTTTGAGGAGCTGGTTCTGCTGGCCAGATGTGGCTAATGTTTTTGTTGTTTTCTTTCACATACATTTATGTTAACTGTACAAGAAAAAGAGCGAGATTTTTTAAAAGTATTATTCATGCATTATTGCCTGCAAATGACCATCATTGTTACCTGTCCAGTTGTGTTGAAATCTATTGTCACCTGCTTTAGACTTGTAAAGATCAATAAAGCCATTAATACTTTTATTCTGCAACTTTGTGTTTAATCTGTTGAGTAATCATTGGATCCACTTATAGACATTGTGCAGGCTCACTTAGCTATGTATTCATTTGGAGCTGGTCTGATTAATTTATTGATTACATTTATTGAGCATGGAAGCCAGTGGCTTTAAAATACAAATCATATTTATTTTTCCAGAATATTTTGTTTTTACAGAGATAAAGGTTTGCTTCATGTGGCCATATTGTTAGCAGTATGAGAGTAGTTTTTCTCATGTCTATAAAGAAGAAGTGAAGTGCGACTGGCAGACATAATGTAAAGGAACATCTTGCTTACATCTAATTAAGCTAATTGATGTAGAAATATTTGATTGCTGAAAAAGAAAGAGTCATTACAACAAGAAGGAGCTCAATAAAACGCAAAATTCAAAGCTGTGACCAATGTGTTTTAGATTTTTTTTTAAACAAATACAGTTGAGTGATTGATTGATTAAAACAAATGTCTCTTCATTTACACTCTTTCTTTCACCTTACTATACCTTCTATTATTACTTTCATCATGGAAAAACAAATGCAAACCTTGCACCTGGTGTGTAAATCAGGTGCCAAGTAAGCTGCGGAATCCTTTTTTAAAAGTCTGTTCTGTGCACTGCATACAATATATCACACAAATGCCTGTGCTGCATAATACACATAATCCTACACCATTTTACTCATTCACTTGTGTGGAAGACAGAGCAGTGAATGTCCCCAATGCACAGTATTACATTCCAGGTTATTGGTACTGTCATGACAGGAATAAAGTTTTTTGGCATTTATAGTGAAAAAATGTAGTTGTATTTATTTTTATTTTTATCACACGGTTATTGCATTTTACACACAGTCAACTGATTTGATAGACAAGTAATTGGAATACAAAAAGTAAATATAACTGCGAGCAGCAATGAATGGGGTTCACAGGATGACGGAAAGGACACAACACCAGTTGCATAACAAAGCAAGCACTCTATCATGTAGGAACTCATTGTCTTACATCAGATCGCAACGCTCATCCCTCAACCAATCTGTCTTGTAGGACGTGGAACACATCTAAAAAAAATGTGATTTTGCTCATCCGCCTAATACTAGTTCCTAATTCTGAAAATCACTCCGCTCTCGGTAGCTATAGATGCACCTGATATTATGGCAAACCATGCTCCAGCTAGCAGCAAAGTGCAAGCTTGTTTGAATGGTCATATGTGACTCCACCTGGATTCGGTCTTATGTAGCAAAATTTGAAATTGTGTTTTTTACAGAGCTACAAAAGGGTATATCATACACTGCAGTTGAGGAACAATGTGAAAGTAATTCTGCTATGAAAGTTGATCAACTTGTAAACTTACTTTTGAGAAAATGGCCTTTGAATATTTTGGTATCTAGAGAAGAGCTCCTCTTTGTGTATACCCATTCAGGATCGTTCACACCCTTTTAGACAGTTGTAAATCATGCAGCGCCTTGTGTTACAAACGCAGATTTTAGAGAAACAACAAATGTCAGTACATATAAGTGCCTTATATCGGCTGAAAGCTTATATTCTTGTTAATATAACTGCACTGTCCAATTTACAGTATCTATTACTGTGAAAAAATGCCATGCTATTGTTTGAGGAGAGCTCCTAACAACAAAACACTATTTTCCCCGCGATAGGTTTGATAAATAAACCAATACAAAAATTCACCTCTGAAGGTGAAATGTCTACTTCCATTTCATCCAAAGGGTCCCAGAGATAACTTGATGCGTCGTTTTGTTAGATAAAATCCTTTTTCATATCATTAAAACGTCCATATAGCATGCACGATTGATTTTATATTTCCACTCGTTTAATTTGTAAAGAAGAGAATCTGTGAAAATCTAACCCTAAACATGGTTTCAACCAGTCAAATTAAGTTTGTACATATTCCTCAGAGATCTTAAAACGTAACCAGACTTCACTATATCATTAGGGGTGTAGTATATCCTATAGGACACCAAATTTGGTCATAGCACGCCGATGATGCGGGCGGTCTTCACTTGAACAACTCAAACTTTGTGAAATAAGCGCCAATCGGGATCAAACAAAGATAGTTAGATAGCCAATGAGCTGGGCTTTACGGGAGTATCTGGAAACCCTGTATCTGTCGTAAAATTTAGCTACTAACCTTGTGCGACAGCATGCCTTTTCCTTTTGGACAAAAATTATAAAAATATACACAGAGTAATAAAGTTATGAAAACTGGTTGTTTTGCAAATGTTTAACTTATAATATGGCTACTAATACTTGAAAAGCTAAATCAAAGTCCAAGTATACAGATTTGACGATATTCTTGCAAATATGAATGCAAATGTCTTCTTCACGATTTGCCCAAATGTACCTGGGTGACTTCACACTAAATGTCATGTAGTTATCCGCCTGACACTTTGCACATACACTGCTGCCATCTTGTGGACACCATCTGAATTACAACCAGAGTGATGGCTAGAACTGGGAACTTTCTCTTGAATTTCAAAGATGGTGGTAGAATTATTATTATTTTTTTTTTGTATTTTCTTCTTCCAGATCTATTGTGTTATATTCTCATATATTCAATTCACATTTCCACAAACTTCAACGTGTTTCCTTTCAAATGCTACCACAAATATCCATATCCTTGCTTCAGGGCCTGAGCTACAGGCAGTTAGATTCGGTATGTCATTCTAGGCAAAAATTGAAAAAAAGGGGGCTATCCCCAAGAAGTTTTAACCTCTCTAGGGTATGTGGGACACTAGTGTCCCACCTGGCCAACATCCAGTGAGATTGCAGAGTGCCAAATTCAAATACAGAAATACTCATAAAAATTCAAAAAACAAAACATATTTTACATAGGTTTAAAGATGAACTTCTTGTGAATCCAACCACGGTGTCAGATTTTTAAAATGCTTTACGGCGAAAACATACCTTACGATTATTTGAGAACATAGCCCAGCAGACAAATCATTACAAACAGTAACCAGCCAAGCAGAAGAGTTACACAACTCAGAAATAGAGATAAAATTAATCCCTTACCTTTGATGATCTTCATATGGTTGCACTCAGAAGACATTAATTTACTCAATAAATGTTCCTTTTGTTCGATAGTCTCTTTATATCCATAAACCTCCGTTTTGTTTGCGCGTTTTCTTCAGTAATCCACAGGCTAAAACGCATTCAAAACAGGCAGACAAAAAAATCCAAATTGTATCCGTAAAGTTCATATAAACATGTCAAACGATGTTTATATTCAATCCTCAGATTGTTTTTAGCCTAAATGATCTATAATATTTCAACCGGACAATAACATCGTCAATTTAAAAAGTAAACAAGAAAGGCTCTCTCTCGGTTGCGCACATGAAAAAGCTTTGTGACACAACAAGGGTCCTCTCATTCAGACTGGTCTTACTCCCGCATTTATCAGAATACAAGCCTGAAACAATTTCTAAAGATTGTTGACATCTAGTGGAAGGCATAGGAACTGCAATTTGAGTCCTAAGTCAATGGATACTTTAATGGCATTGAATAGAAAACTACAAAACCAACAAAAAAAAACGACTTCCTGAATGGAATTTTCTCAGGTTTTCGCCTGCCAAATCAGTTCTGTTATACTCACAGATACTATTTTAACAGTTTTGGAAACTTTAGAGTGTTTTCTATCCAGATCTACCAGCTATATAGCTATATGCATATCATATCTTCTGAGCCGAGTAGCAGGCCATTTAGTTTGGGCATGCTTTTCATCCAAAATTTCGAATGCTGCCCCCTACCCTAGAGAAGTTCAGCTTTAGCCCCACACATCTAGTTTCGCTCTCGGAGCGCACGCTTGATGTTCTGGCCAATGATTTGTTTACCTAGGGATAACATGAAAACAGCCTAACCAGCTCTGCTGACAACAATTTCATTACACTTTTTTTGCAGACTTTTACGGGTGTTGTACACACGTCACGTAACGTTAGCTAACAAGCCAGCCAGCTAACGTTAGCTAGTTAAACAACAATGAACACTTTGCCAATAATGCCACAGTGCTGGGAGCTAACCAACCAGGTTCAATGTTAGCTAGCTAACATTAGGCTCTAACTAGAAAAGCAAACTGCTTTGGGATACGAATAATAACTTCTGCTAGGGAGCCAGCCAGCTAATGTTAGCTAGCTAACAGTACACTTTAGCTTGAAATGAAACCACTTTCTGTCAAAGTTAGAAATGTGTAATATCTGAAAACGCTAGACTATCTTACCTGTATACATCATCATGCACGATGGGCACGTCTCACTGTCAGGAATGCCATGCCACGGTTGCCCTTAGTTTGAAGATGTAATCTAGAGACAGGTGTTTTCTCCATCTCTTTAGCTATCATACTCTAATTCCACTGATTTCAAAACTTGATCCTCCAGGAAGTGGAGAGCAAACAACTATGCAGCTCCACTACACAATAAAAAAATTTAAACAGCGTTTCTTAAGTATTACCAACACAGACTGATGAGCTCAAATAGACAGAAGCCTTCTATATGCCAGACCAATCCGAACTCATCTCTCAGCATGTCCAGCCCACTCATTATCTAAGCCAATCATAGCTAGTGGGAAGGTTGCTTCCTTTTTTTGTGGCTTAACCAACAAGGCTCGTAATTTAACAATTTTATTGTATTTACAGATGGCATACACGTTTGTTATTAAAGCACATAAACGTTTGCAAGTTTGAGAAGTTTGTTCTTTTGTTCTTTAAAGTTTTCTATTCCAAAATAAAGGATGGAAACATACCACGCTGCATCTTGGTCCAAGATCTCACCACAAACGGACCAAGCAGCGTGGCCAGGAGGAGAAGACATCCTGGACTTGGGAGGAGATAATGGCAGGAGATGAAAGCCTTCCATGGAAGCAGACGCAGGAGGATCAACGGCAACGCTGAAGTTCACGACCACGACGGAAGCCCGAGAGGCAGCCCCAAAAAATGTTTTGGGGGAGGCACACGGGTTGGTCGGCGAAGCCGAGGGGCGAGTCTAAGAGTGAAGAGGAATATTGGGATAGACTGAGCAAGGAGTACTGTGAGATAGTTGAGGGGAGTGATGAGGTAGAGTGGATGTTTTGGTGTCTGGAGCAAGACAGTCGCCGTGAGGAACGTGGGACCAGTCAGGCACCATGTTTTGCGGAGATACGCAATGTGTCTCCAGTGTGCATCCACAGCCCAGTGCATTCTGTGCCAGCTCCTCGCACTTGCCGTGCAAAAGTGAGCATCCAGGACAGGTTGTGCCGGCTCAGCGCTCCTGGTTTCCAGTACCCCTTCTCGGTCCAGGATATCCTGCGCCGGCTCTACGCACTGTGTCGCCAGTGTGCCTTCACAGCCCAGTGCGTCCTGTGCCTCCTCCCCGCACTCGCCCTGAGGTGCATGTCATCAGCCCGGTGCCACCTGTACCGGTCCCACGCATCAGGCCTCCAATGCGCCTCCACAGTCCAGAGCTTCCGGCGACAGTTCCCAGTCCAGAGCTTCCGGCAACAGTTCCCAGTCCAGAGCTTCCGGCGAAGTTTCACAGTCCGGAACCTCCAACGACGGTCCACAGTCCGGAACCTCCTGAGATGGTCCACAGTCCGGAACCTCCTACGACGGTCCGCGGTCCGGAGCCTCTAGCGAAGGTCTGCGGTCCGGATTCCCCGGCACCGAACCACAGTCCGGAGTCCCCGGCGACAATCCACGGCCCGGAGCCCCCGTCGACGATCCACAGTCTGGAGCATCCGGCGATGATTCAAGGTTCCGGTTCCTCTGGCGATGACCCACGGTCCGGTTCCTCCGATGACGTTTCCACGAGCGGAGTGGGTACTTCGCCCCGCACCGGAGCCGCCCCCGACGGTTGATGCCCACCCGGACCCTCCCCTATTGAGTCAGATTTTGCGGCCGGAGTCCGCACCTTTTGGGGGAGGGTACTGTCACACCCTGACCATAGAGAGCTTTTATTCTCTATGTTGGGTAGGTCAGGGTGTGATTTAAGGGTGGGTTATCTAGGTGAATTATATTTCTATTTTGGCCAAGTATGGTTCCCAATCAGAGGCAGCTGTTTATCGTTGTCTCTGATTGGGGATCATATTTAGGTAGCCATTTCCCATTGTGCTTTGTGAGATCTTGTCTATGCCTGTGAGCATTATATTAGCTTTATGTTTCGTTTGTTCATTTTATACTTGAAAGTTTTCTATTCCAAAATAAAGGATGGAAACATACCACACTGCATCTTGGTCCACTCCTTATAACAATCGTGACATTCAGAAATACTGATTCTACTACCACAAAACACCTTAGCTAGATGTAGAATTAGGTAGTGAAGACTTCCTCATGAAAAAAATGTAAATATTAGCTATAGGTGTATAGTTTCTGGTAAGATTTTGAGGATGATTTCTCTAACTCTTTTGAGGATGAAAGGGCACTGGGGGGAAAAGGTCAATATAAGGGGATATTTATGTATATAAGGGGATATTTATGTATATATTTCTAGATATCAAACATTTTATTAGACATAAGGAGTAGACATACTCCAGATATGCATGTCCTTAATTTCATATATGGAGCTAAGATATTCTCTGCAATGGGACAGTTTCTACTTGCATCCAATCTGGATCTCAGACATCTCCCTGCTACTATGAGTCCAGGGATATATCCGGGGTGAGATATGTTCAAGACACTCACCTGATGCGTGTGAACCCGCTTACATATTTGTAGAATATTCTAACTCCGGAAAGGGTATGTGTCAACATGTTGACATATCTAAGACTATACGTAGGGATTAAAGAATCAACATATTTCCAGAAATGTATCATATCTGTAGGCATTACCTGATAATTTATGTATGTATTTATGTATGTACATTTCAATAGATATTCTTACATGATATGTACTATTCATCCTCATGTCTGATCGAAAATGGGCTAAATCCGACTCCATTTTATTTTACCTGTTCAAGTGCCGAAAATCATTGTGCTTCTTCACATGAAGGTGACAAATGCATATCTGAGCATGCATTTGCACCGTATTCAGTTGTAGGCACGGAAAGGGAAACATAGTCATATTTAATCAAAGTCGTTATTTCCAAAGCTATTTCTGTTGTGAGCTCCTATCACAACACGTTTTTATAAAGATGCAAACATAGGCCAATCTTTGCTAAACATTGATTTTATTTATTTAACAGAAAATAAAAGTTGCACACCCTCAATCCCCCAGACTAAACTCTTTGTTATGGACGATAGATGCGATGAGTGCAGATTGGATCGTCAGCGGCGGTCCCTTGCAGTCCTGACCCAACGTGATGGTAGTTATGGTCTGTGATCCCCTCCAAACTGCCAATGCATAAATCATGAATTAAAATTGTGTCAATATTGCAACAAAAATATTGTAATTTCACATAACAATACCACAAGGTAGCTACTCTAACTGCTTCATTCACCATGAGAAAACTAACTGGAACAAGCTAGATAGCCTAGTTAGCTTATATTAACCAGTAAAGTTAATACAAAATACTCCTAAACATTTTAAAATGTTAACGTTAGCTGTTCCCTTGAGGCTATTTAGATATTTGTTTACTAGCTATGCTACAGGTTAGCTTTTATCGTAATGGCTACTGGCCAGATTAGCTAGCATTCTTGATTCTAGTTACTAAAATGAATAAAACATCTCAAATTAGCTACTCACTTTAGCGTTAACTTCTTTGAGGTATTTTCTGAACAGCTTTCTCCAGTTGTCAGTTCGACTAAACACGGTTTAATGCTACACACTAATTTGTGGTGCCCAAATTTAAAAAATGACAGTTGGAACTCCACAGCTGAAAATACATGATTCTTGTTGCTAGGCAACCAGTTACAGTGCTTATGGTTTCAAAATTACTTTATCCAGATGGAAATACAAAAATTATAGCTAGCGTCTGAAAGAATGATATGGATTTAATATTTGTCAAATTATTGAGCATGTCCTCAACTCATATAAGCATCAGAAATGTTCCTTATTTAGCATATCAAAATTCACATCAAGATCCTGATATGAACCTCACTCAAGAGCATATGCATTGTATAATATAAAATAAAATATAAAGTAAAATATACTATGTAGGCCTACTGTCAGTATTTCTCAGCATATAGAGAAAATAAGATAAGAAGTCCACATAGGCCTATCTCAGGATATCTAATGAGTCAATATCATGTATGACTTACGGGGGGAATCCAAAAATGATTTGTGCACGAAATAAAATTATAGATTTCATATTTGTCAAATTATTGAGCGTGTGCTGAAAACTCAGAAATGCATCAGAAATCATCCTTATTTTCAGCATATCGAAAAGCCCATCAAGATCCGGAGATGGACCTCAGCCAAGAGAAGGATATCTGGAATCAATATAGCTTCACATCTTGAATGTGCTGAGAAAACACAAATATGCAATGTATACAGTCAGTATTTGTCAACATAAGGAGAGAAAGTAGGATGTTGCATATTTCAGGATATTGAATGAGGTCATATCCAGGCATAAGAAATGTCCATGTGTGATATTCAGAGTAATCCCAATATCATATATATCTAAAAGAAACATCTGGATTCGGAATTCGCCAAGATATGGTGCATATCCACAGGATATGGTGCATATCAACTCAAAATATTAATTGGAAATTGTCTGTATTCTTTAAAATATCAAAATGTGTCATGTATTGACCCTTTTAACCCAGTGGATGATGTCAGCTTGTATATTGTAGCCGGACTTCTTTTTAGCTATCCCATCAGTGTTTTCGAGTTATTAGACAGATCAGTGCAGACAGCCGTATCTGATGTGAGACGATGGTAGGAACTATCTTCCTTTATGTGCAATCATGAGTCTATTTAAAAAAAAATCTGAAGTGAATCTGAGGTATGGTTCATGAGGAGAAAATTATTACAGATGATTTTGAGCATTAGTGTTACATTTGCAAAGAATTAGTTATTAATAGTTTCCTTGTTTTTTGAGGTATCAATACCAAATTTAGTGTGGTTCATGTAAGGGACATCCATGATAGCGATTTCAAGTTTCACGTTGATAGGCCACTGTGGAGATGATTGATTTAAATGGACGCGTAAATGTATGATTTGTCAATAACTCAGCCATCATTTGAATAGTACATTAGCTTTTCTCAAACGAAGATAGATGTACCATCGGCCTACATTCCAAATGTGGTGTCATTTGGTCTTTTTGATTCATGAGAATAATATTTTTTAAGTCTTTTTTGCATATTTTAGTATATTAGTGTATGTGCTAATATGCATCTACTGGTATAGTGTGGCCATCTTTGAATGCATCAATGTTATTTTCTCATACTCTTTAGGGACTATTGTGATGAGTTCAAAGACAACATCTGACTTTTAGTCCGCGAGAAAACATTTTTTATGATTATTTTAAGCATTAGCATGACATAGTCCAAAAACTGAATTGTTCATAGTTTCCTTATTTTTTAGGATATCAATGCCAAACTTAACATGGTTCGTCATGGTAATGTATTTGATGGCGATAAAAGGTTTCAAACTGATAGTCCATTGTGGAGTGGATTTATAATGAATTTAAATGGAAATCTGATTTCCTGATTCATTAATAACTCAGCCATCTCTTAAACAACCCCTTAGCTTTTCTCAAACTAAGTTAAGAGATGTACCATGGGCCTACATACCGAGTTTTTATTTTGACTTATTGTTCATGAGAATATGTTTTTTCAAAGGTTTTCAAATATTTGAAGATTGAGGAAAATCTATCCTGATAGACCTTTTTGGTGCTTGAGGCAAATGTATTCAGCTTGAAGAAAGACAGCGACATACAAAGTTTAAAGTCTCTAGACCCACAGGGAAGCGGATATGAGGGTTTAAGTGAGACTGTTTATAACAGCGGCACTTATTTGCTAATCGGTGCCATTCTTTTTGACCAAGTACTCAAGGCTTCTAGTTGCTGTGTTCCAAATTAGAAAAAAGTTACCAATCTATGCTTGAGTTATTTGACCATCTCAAGGAAAAAAACAATCCTAAGAATAACATTAGGTTTCACAGCTTTGCTGTGAACCCCTAATAATAAACTATTTTCCATACCAATGCACTCATTTGGCTCGTGACAAATGAAAGGATGAGTGTCTTTTTTCTCTGTGCTGACCTTTGACCTTCATGGACGGCTGCTTCCTGAGGGACCCCTGGATGTGAAGGCACTGAAGACTCGCTGGCTGGGGCTGTGTGGTGGAGATAATATGAGTGGAAATCAGGCTTCCCCTCTGCTCTCTTCCTCAGACAAACAGGTCACCTCTGCATTCATTAACAGAGGAAAAGAGAAACACCAAGCACAGCACATTGTTGTGCACTTGTCTCTTTCGGTGAACTCTATAGGGTATTTTTCATTAGAACTGTTCCAACCTTTTTAGTTATTTTCAAGTTTTGGTAAAGGTTTAATATGATGAAAGGAAACACCTTGGACAAAAGGTGACAGTTTCTGCCTGGTGAACAGTGCTGAAATGCACAGAACCAACCATATTCACAATACATGCAGTGGAGTTGATCTTAGAATGTATCTTCATAAAATGTCCATGAGATGATGGCGATCATTTAATACTTTCTGTAGATCTAAAAGTTAAATGTATATAAAGCAATCACAAACTTCAGTACTGAAAGCTTGTTCAGATTTTTCTTGTTTGTTATTTTATTTAACCTTTATTTAACTAGGCAAGTCAGTTAAGAACAAATACTCATTTTACAATGATGGCCTACCCCGGCCAAACCCTTCCTAACCCGGACGATGCTGGGCCAATTGTGCGCCGCCCGATCACGGCCGGATGTGATAAAGCCCTGGATCGAACCAGGGTGAGTAGTGACGACTCGAGCACTGAGATGCAGTGCCTTAGTCCGCCACTCGAAAGCCCGGATTAAGGGGCTTCTCAGAGTCGTATATGTGGAGAAATGGCTTGGAATACGTTTAATTGAAATTGTGCACCATAGTCCCATTTCATATTAAGTGTTGTTAAAGCATTTATGTAGTAGTTACAAACTGTAGGCAGGTGTAATTTTATATTACTGTATAATTACACGATATATACACATTTGTACAATGTGGTTGGTGTGACTGCATATTGATTTTAATAAAATGTTGTACATCTATTACATTTGCAAACAAACTCATTTATTGTATTAAGCCTTACCCTCACGTTTTATCACACTAATTGTATTTAAAATCTCTGAAATTAGGCAAGTTGCAAAGATATTTAACATGTGTAAGTGCTACAGTACTGTACCAACCATGTAGCCTAAATAGGCTAGCACAATATTTGCAATTCTTTCACAATAAAGTGGGACATAAATGTGTAGTTATTTTTGGTATGATATTTACATATACCCACTTGCTGTTCAGTAGACACAATAAAATTGCATTAAAAAATACATTGAAAACAGATTGAAGTGTTGTCTCAGTGTGTGTTCTTTTTCCCTCCACAGTTAGATGGGCAGGTAGGGTACTATTGGCTCTAACCTTTAACCTGGCTGACTGTTTCTCCTCCACTCGTATATTACCTCACAGTGTTGACCTTAACCTCTGTGCAGTGTGCAAACTGCCTCAGAAACAGAGCACAGGTGCAAAGGCACTTTCCCACTAAAAACAGAAGGTAGATTCCTGGAAGGTCACCCCACTGCTCAGGGTGAGGATCAAGTGGTCTGTAGCGTCTTCAGCTTACCATCACCAATGTGACACACAGGAGGAGAAATATGTGAAACAGGGATGGACCCACCCCAAGATCTAAATATTGACTCTAATAACCAGTGCAGTTACCTTGCAAAATCCCACCATAAAATATTTTTTTCACACACTTTCATCTGCATAAGAATGTGTTTATTTGTGTTTGTGTGTGTGCCTGTGTGCACGTGTGCGTGCATGTCTGCCTGCATGGTCACTGTGTTCAGTATGGAGTAGACTGTTGGAAGAGAGGAGACAGCGGTTTGTGGTCCTGTAACACAGCTTGCAGGGTGCCATTGTAAAAGCCATTAGCCAGCTCTTTTTCTTTGCATGTGATACGCTAGTGTGCCTGATGTGGGAGCCCAGCACTTCCCCCTCCTTGCTCGCGGCCTCGCTCTCTGCCACCAACACCCCCACCTCAAACCCACCGCCTCAGGCTGATTACTGAGTCAGCAGGAGGAAAAGGTGTCTGCTTCTCCGTGGCGTCAGAGAGAGTTGAAGAGAGTGGAGAGAATGTTGGATAGAGAAAATAGACGAGAGATGGAGAGGAGATAGAATATATGGATGGGAGAACAAGCGAAACAGAGAAATATTGAGATAGTTGAGAGCAAGAGTGGTTGAGAGGGAGGAAAAAATGAAGAAGGAGGGCAATCATCATCAGTCACCTTTACTCCTTTCAATGTCACAAAAGGTGAACCTTCATTGATACCAGCAGGTCATCACAGTAGAGTAGACCATTTTAAAGTGTCATCATCATTTATTACAGTTGGTTTAGTTGTATTTGTAATGTAATAAATATCAATAGACTGTTTAACTTTAAACTCTGTCACTCAATAAAAATGTGTAAACGGAGGTGACAACATTAATTTAGGGATACTGCTCTCAGTTGTAGGGATGGTGACTGTGAGATGAGGTTTGGGACAGGCAAATGGAATTCTGCTTGGCGCTTTGTGCTGGTTTGCAGAGGCCTGGCTGCTCCCAGTGGGCACTGGTGACAGAGGAATGTCAGAGATGTGCGCCATTGTGTGGGGAGATGCACAGGAATGCAGGCCGCCAGGCTGCAGTGTCACCAATGAACACAGCCAGGGGCGTCAGTAAAGGAGGGGTGCGGGGCAAAAGGGGCTGTTCCTTCTCAAACATGAAGCCAATCCACCACTGCCGTTCTCACAGTCATACCCATTATTTAGCTAAACCCATACATCAGAAATGCAAGACCTTGGTATAACATTATAACTAATCCCGCTCCTGCCAACAGTTCCAGTAAAATTATTATTTCTCATTATTCAACTGCTTGCTGAGGATATTTCTATGATAATACCATCCACTGACCAGACATTTGACCTCTACAGCAGCAGGACGTTACCAGTCAGAGCCAGTTATTTCCAACTTAACCATTGTTATTGTGCAATGGATGAGGCTGGTTCAGATGACCAGTCTATCTGTGACTTCACATGAACAGCAGAGCAAAGAGTGGAGTAGAGGATGAAATGGGGGGGTTCCTCTTTCACTTCCTATATGAGGGTCCAGTCAAGTGACTCTTTGTGAGAGCGGGTTGTTTAGTGCAGGAAAATGCAGCTTGTGGTTTCCGCTCAGGATGTCCAGTCCTATCTGTGCAGAGTTGTGACAGTCTGAATAATTCACAGATTGTGCATGCACATGCACATGCACTCATGCACACACACAAACATGTACATTAGGTTAATTATTGAAAGTACTGCATGATCCTAAATGTATTAGTTAAGTCTCTCAAGTCTTAAGTTTATCTTGTTCCTAAAGCTAGTCCCTTGGGCATACCATAAAATACACGTCTTCAAGCCAAGATGGCCACATTTTAAAGGGTTGTATTGTAATTATGTTGGCACTACTGTAAATGTCCCAGGTTATCACATGACGGCCTTAGCAGGCTTCAGCAGAGGACACTCATGATTCAGATTAATGTGTAGCTCCAGTGTTGTAATAAAGGTCGCAAGCTATCTGGTTTGATGTCATAGAGCGTCAGGAGACGATACTGTTTACTGCGTGTTTGCAGGCGTGAGTCACTGAGGATCTGATAAGGATCCCCCCCAGTCACGTCTCACTGAGCACTTCTGAGAGGGATGTGACAAAGTCCTGTCAGATTACTGACCATGGACTTTTGAGAGAGAGCAAAGGTGATGTTCTGCATATAATAATTCACAGTTTAAAGGCCCTCAACAACTGTAACAATAATTAAATGGGGGGTATCTATATAATTTGAATATCAGATCGAAATCCAGACATGAGTACAATGTAACGTTTAAATAAATTGTACAGAGACCTAAAATCATCTTGTGTCCAATTCCTACCCTTGTGCTTCTGAAACTCCTGACAGTTATTACAGTAAACAGTGCTTTCTCTTTTTTTCTATTCATAGAGGTGACATGGCAGTTGATTGGCAGAGAGGGGAACATGAAAGTTAATCCATGTAGTGCTTAATGAACAGAGTGCAGCAGCAGTAAGCTGGAGGTCAAAGATTGAAACTGGTCATGTGAGAGATAACAGAGAGAAGAAAGAGAGAGTGGTTGAAGGAGAGAAAAAAAACTAGTAGGAGTTCCTCTGTCCCTCACTCTCGTTCCCCTGCTAGGATTTCCTGCTCTGTTTTATGGGGGTCACGCAGCTGGCAGGCGCCCTCCTGTTTCAGTCCATAACGATGACAGGCCTCCATTAGTGCCCAGTAGAAACATGAGCCACGGAGGTTAACTCAGGCTGTTCCCCCTTGACTGCCATTTCCCTTTTCACAGCCCTGGCACTGGTTCTGGTTCTGTATCTGGACGGCAAGGGCAGAGTTGGGGCTCTCAGTGTTGTTAGCAAAGCACTGCTGATAAAGGCTCAGCCCCATTCAGACGCCAGTCTGCACCCTGTTGAGTTCAACACAAACTGCAAAGCAAGTCCCGAAACTGTGTGGTCTTATGCACAGCTGTTTAGTGTTTGAAGTAATGAGACTGACATCCTGAAGTCACTGAGGCGTTTGGCAAGTAGGCTGTTGTAAAGCTAAATAGCTGTTTCCTCATGGTTCAATAATAAAGCAGAACTCTAATTAAGATTAGGATGATGTGACAGTGAGAATGAATAAGAAGGTAGAGTGTCACAACAAATGTTAGTATGTGTGACTGCCTGGCGTATGTGCATGTCTGTTTGTGTGTTTGGAACAGGGTTAGATCCTTCTCTGCTGCTGGGGTTAGCTATTCTGGACAGTGACTTAAATGTCTTGTCAGTTGTTTATCCTAAAGGCTGCATTCATATGTGCAGTACATTAACATTAAGAAGTCTAGTCACAGGCATCCTTTGGTTTGTATGACTAACCCCAGATTTAGGGAGGGACTTCCTTTAAAGACAAGATTGTGCAATTTAGAAGTAAAGAGGAAACTTGCTCACCATCTGTCATTCTTTGGTAGCAACTAAGGTAAAAATATAGATTTACCGGAAAATTGCTCATCTTCTTACAATAAAGAGTGAATACGAAACTTCACTTTGACAGTAAACACGTCTGGAAAAAACAATTAGCCTTATACCCAATAGAGCACTCATCATTCATCGACCTGGCCAAGGCTTTCGACTCTGTCAATCACCACATTCTTATCGGCAGACTCAACAGCCTTGGTTTCTCAAATGACTGCTTCACCTGGTTCACCAACTACTTCTCAGACAAAGTTCAGTGTGTCAAATCGGATGGCCTGTTGTCCGGACCTCTGGCAGTCTCTATGGGGGTGCCACAGGGTTCAGTTCCTGGGCCGACTCCTTTATCTGTATACATCAATGATGTCGCTCTTGCTGCTGGTGATTCTCTGATCCACCTTAATGGAGACGACACCATTTTGTATACTTCTGGCCCTTCTTTGAACACCGTGTTAACTAACCTCCAGACGAGCTTCAATGCCATACAACTCTCCTTCCGTGGCCTCCAACTGCTCTTAAATGCAAGTAAAACTAAATGCATGCTCTTCAAACAATCGCTACCCACACCTGCCCGCCCGTCCAGCATCACTACTCTGGACGGTTCTGACTTAGAATATGTGGACAACTACAAATACCTAGGTGTCTGGTTAAACTGTAAACTCTCCTTCCAGACTCACATTAAGCATCACCAATCCAAAATTAAATCTAGAATCGGCTTCCTATTTCACAACAAAGCATCCTTCATTCATGCTGCCAAACATACCCTCGTAAAACTGACTATCCTACCGATCCTTGACCTTGGCGATGTCATTTACAAAATAGCCTCCAACACTCTACTCAGCAAATTGGATGCAGTCTATCACAGTGCCATCTGTTTTGTCACCAAAGCCCCATATACCACCCACCACTGCGACCTGTATGCTCTCGTTGGCTGGCCCTCGCTTCATATTCGTCGCCAAACCCACTGGCTCCAGGTCATCTATAAGTCTTTGCTAGGTAAAGCTCCGCCTTATCTCAGCTCACTGGTCACCATAGCAGCACCCACCCGTAGCACGCGCTCCAGCGGGTATATCTCACTGGCCACCCCCAAAGCCAATTCCTCCTTTGGCCGCCTTTCCTTCCGGTTCTCTGCTGCCAATGATTGGAACGAATTGAAAAAATAATTAAAGCTGGAGACTCATATCTCCCTCACTAGCTTTAAGCACCAGCTTTCAGTGCATCTCTCAGATCACTGCACCCTGTACATAGCCCATCTATAAATAGCCCATCCAACTACCTCATCCCCCATACTGCTATTTATTTGATATATTTTGCTCCTTTGCACACCAGTATCTCTACCTGCACACTCATCTTCTGCACATCTATCACTCCAGTGTTTAATTGCTATATTGTAATTATTTCGCCACTATGGACTATTTATTGCCTTACCTCCCTTATCCTACCTCATTTGCACACACTGTATATAGACGTTTTATATTGTATTATTGCTATATTTGTTTTATTCCATGTGTTACTCTGTGTTGTTGTTTGTGTCACACTGCTTTGCTTTATCTTGGCCAGGTCGCAGTTGTAAATGAGAACTTGTTCTCAACTAGCCTACCTGGTTAAATAAAGGTTAAATAAATAAATAAATAAAATGGTAATTTAGTGAGTTTACTCTGGGTGTCATTACCATGAGTTTGGTCTTGGCGTCTTGCTATATTTGAGATAAAGTTCTATTGGCAGTTGGGTGCTAAGATGTACTATCTGGGAGTTGGGTGCTAAGATGTACTATCTGGGAGTTGGGTGCTAAGATGTACTATCTGGGAGTTGGGTGCTAAGATGTACTATCTGGGAGTTGGGTGCTAAGATGTACTATCTGAGAGTTGGGTGCTAAGATGTACTATCTGGGAGTTGGGTGCTAAGATGTACTATCTGGGAGTTGGGTGCTAAGATGTACTATCTGGGAGTTGGGTGCTAAGATGTACTATCTGGGAGTTGGGTGCTAAGATGTACTATCTGAGAGTTGGGTGCTAAGATGTACTATCTGGGAGTTGGGTGCTAAGATGTACTATCTGGGAGTTGGGTGCTAAGATGTACTATCTGGGAGTTGGGTGCTAAGATGTACTATCTGGGAGTTGGGTGTGTCCATCCAAGACCAATGTGTCATGTCAACTTCTCCAATGTGTCATACCTCTCCTCTCTCTCCATTTTTATCAAAAGTTTGTGTTTCTCAGAAGAGCCAAAAAGGCCTCAAGGCCACTCCTCCCTCTGGTTTCTTCTTGACATCTTTTTCCTTCCTCCTTCTCTTCTTCCAACACAGTCATAACAGCTGAAATGGTTGCTTTTCCCATACACACACCCATTCTTTGATTCCAAACCCAGTTTTCTCACCATCATTAAAGTCTGGCTAAAACAAACAACTAAAGCAACCAGACGCAAACCAATTCTGTGCTGTGGTCTAACTGCATGGAGGAGGGCTTTTCATTGACACAGCATAGAGCCTATAAGAGTTATATTTAAGGCCAAGTCATCCTTTATACATTATGCTTAAGTATTTGTTTTCTCTTTTTGTGGTTGAGATACAGGAAGTACTTTGTTCTGGGATTTTAACAACAGAAAGAAGAAAAAACCCAAGCAGTATTTTCCCAGAGTAGGAAAACGAATGAGAAGATTGAAAGTTGAATGACCATGTTCTTTCGAAGTGGGAAGCAGATTTTGGGGAAAACAGTTGAAATATTAATTAAATGTTCTTCTCCCCTTCCTTTTTATTTATCTCCACTGTCCACTTTTCTTTTTGTATGCTATCTTACTTGATAGCATGCGCAAACACAAGATACAGAGCCTCATTCCTGTTAATACAAATCTGTTGACATGACAAAGGGCGTGCTAGAATAGAGAAGGGAGAGAGGTCTGTTTAAGGGGATACCATGCCCACATGTGGCTGAGCAGTGATCCTGCATCCCTCACAGACAATATGTTGTGTAACTGTGTAACAGGGGTTTACAGACCCCTGACATGTGACCCCACACCGTTTGACCTTAACCTATCCCTGTCAGGTGTTCTGGAACGCTCAAGAGGGCTCCATTGTTGTGGGAATTTCCAACTGTCTTTCTCCCGTACACTCACTTAACCAACATAACTGGTGAGATAAATGATGTCGAAGAAGTCAGCCACAGATATACTATTATGATAACCAAATCATCACAAGTGAAGTCAGCCACTAAACGTATGGTACTTTTACCTAACAAAACATATGGTGGGAAAATAATTTGCTACAGTGGGTATCATAAGTACTCACCCCCCTTGGATTTTTTTCACATTTTGTTGCAATACAACGTGGTATTGAAATAGATTTAATTGTGATTTTTTTTGTCATTGATCTACACAAAATACTCCAGAATATCAAAGTGAAAAGAACATTCTACACATTTTTACAAATGAATAACAATTTAATAACTAAAATATAGCCATTGCATACATTTTCACCCCCTTTGTTAGGCAAGCCAAAATTAGTCCAGGAGTGAAATGTGGCTTAACAGATCAACAAAATAAGTTACATGGACTTTGTGTGAAATAATAGGGGTTGACATGATTTTTTTGAATGACTACCCCTTCCTCTGTCCCACAAACATACGACATCTGTAAGGTCCCTCAACCAAGTATTGAATTTCAGGCACAGATTAAACTACAAAGACCAGGGTGCTTTTCGAAAACCTCATAAAGAAGGGCAGTCATTGGTAGATGGTTAACAATAACAAATCAGATATTGAATTTCTCTTTACGCATGGTGAGTTAATAATTATGCTGTGGATGATGTATTAAACCACTCAGACACAATCAAAGGTACAGTCATCCTTCTGAACAGAGCTGCAGAACAGGAAGGAAACTGCTCAGGGATGTCACCATGAGGCCATTGGTAATTTTAAAACAGCAATGGAGTTGAATGGCTATGATGGGAGGATGGATCAACAACATTCTAGTGACTCCACAATAATTACTTAAATGACAGAGTAAAAAAAAATAGAGAGAGAGAATACATGGATCCTGTGTGCAACAAGGTGCTAA
The DNA here is from genome assembly GCF_034236695.1 of Oncorhynchus nerka. Lineage (NCBI taxonomy): Eukaryota > Metazoa > Chordata > Actinopteri > Salmoniformes > Salmonidae > Oncorhynchus > Oncorhynchus nerka. The sequence continues at coordinate 80,321,896 of NC_088410.1, read as the reverse complement.
TGTAATACTGAAAAAAAACATGGCAAAATAATATACTTTTTGGCCTAAATGCAAAGCCTTATGTTTGGGGCAAATCCAACAAAACATTACTGAGTAACCTCCTCCCTAATTTCAAGCATGGTGGTGGCTGAATCATGGTATGGGTAGGCTTGACATCGGCAAAGACTGAGGAGATTTTCCGGATAAAAATAAATGGAATGGAGCTAGGCATAGGCAAAATGCTTTACATCCCGATCACTCTGTGGCATGCAACGAGTTCAAGGAAAGCAGGTACGAACTCCGCAAATCCAATAGGGATGCAAAAAGACAATGTAGATTCAAACAACTCAGATTCGCATCACATGTGACGCATGTCACGGACTACAAAGGCAAATCCAGCTGTGTGGTGCCCACCGATGTCTACCTCTCAGATGAGCTTAACACATTCATGCTCGTTTCGAGTCAGACAATACCAAGCCATCCAGGAAGACTGTCGCTGCTCTGACATCTTCAACCTGTCCCTGTCCCAGGCTGTAGTCCCCACTTGCTTCAAGGAGACCACCATCATCCCAGTGCCCAAGAAAAACAGTGTGACATGCCCAAATGACTGTTGCCCCGTAGCACTCACCCCGGTCATCATGAAGTGCTTCGAGAGGCTGGTTATGGCCCACATCAAGGCCAGCATGCCAGGCACAGTGGACCCACTCCAGTTTGCCTAACGCTCCAACAGATCCACGGAAGTTGCCATGTCCATCGCTATTGACATGGCCGAAACAACAACACCACCACTCTTGTCAAGAGGGTGCAACAATATCTCTACTTCCTAAGGTGGCTGAAGAAATGTATCGAATACTACTGCTGCATCATTGAGCGCATCCTGACCAGTTGCTTCACGGCCTGGTGCGGGAATTAACCTGTCCAGGACCGCAAGGCCCTCCAGTGTGTTCCCACCCATCCAGGACATCTACTAGAAATGGTGCCTGAGGAAGGCCCCCCACATCATCAAGGACATGACACATCCAAGCCATGAGATGTTCACTCCCTTACCGTCAGGCAGACAGTATCGGAACATGAGATCTGATACCAACAGGCTCAGAGTTTCTATCTACAAACCATCAGACTGCTGAACACCTGCTCTGATTCTCCGCACCTTAGCATAGATGCACTGTCTCACGTACACACCCACACAGACATCCACACATCCACACACACACCAGTGGAGGCTGGTGGGAGGAGCTATAGGAGGATGGCTAATTGAAATGGCTGGAATGGAGTCAATGGAACAGAGTCAAATGTGTTTTCCATATGTTTGATTTGCTTGATATCGTTCCATCAATTCCATTCCAGCTATTACAATGAGCGCGTCATCCTATTGCTACTTCCACCACCACACACACACACACACACACACACACACACACACACACACACACACACACACACACACACACACACACACACACACACACACACATACACACACACACACACACACCGAGTGTACAGTTGCACTACCCATTTTGGACTCTACAAGATGTCGAAAAAGTTCCACAGGGATGCTGGCCCATGTTGACTCCAATGCTTCCCACAGTTGCATCAAGTTGGCTGGATGTCCTTTTGGTGGTGGACCATTCTTGATACACACGGGAAAGCGTGAAAACCCAAGCAGCGTTGCAGTTCTTGACACACTCATACCAGTGTACCTTACACCTACTACCATACCCATTTCAATGGCACTTACGGTGCATTCGGAAAGTCTTCAGACCCCTTGTCTTTTTCCACATTTTGTTACGTTACAGCCTTATTATAAAATTGATTAAACTGTCTTTTTCCTCATCAATCTACACACAATACCCCATAATGACAAAGCAAAAACAGTTTATTTTTTATTTGTGCAAAATGTATAAAAAAATACAACATTTGAGAAACTCCCCAAATACAGGTGTGACAAGCTTGTAGCGTCAAACCCAAGAAGACTCAAGGCTGTAAATGCTACTAAAGTTGCTTCAACAAAGTACTGAGTGAAGGGTCTGAATACTTATGTAAATGTGATATTTCAGTTTTTTTTTTTAAATAAATTAACAAAAATGTCTAAAAACCTGTTTTTGCTTTGTCATTATGGGGTATTGTGTGTAGATCGATGAGGAAACGTAACAAAATGTGGGGAAAGTAAAAGGTTCTGAATACTTTCTGAATGCACTATATAGACAGGTGTGTGCCTTTCCAAATCATGTCCAATCAATTGAATTTAACACAGGTGGACTCCAATCAAGTTGTAGAAACATCTCAGAGATGATCGATGGAAACAGGATGCACCTGAGCTCATTTTCAAGTCTAATAGCAAAGGGTCTGAAAACAATATTTAATCTATTTTAGGCTGTAATGTTACAAAATGTGGAAAAAGTCAAGGGGTCTGAATACTCTCAGTATGCACTGTAAATATTTTGTCTTGCCCATTCACCCTCTGAATGGAACACATACACAAACCATGTCACAATTGTCTCAAGGCTTAAAAATACTTCTTTACCCTGTCTCCTCCATTTCCTCCTCTTCATCTACAGCGATGAAGTGTTTTTAGGTGACATGAAGGTGACATAAATAAGGGAGCATAGGTTTCATGACATCGTCAGTCATGTCATGGAAAGTGCAGGTGATCCTAATGTTTTTTTACACTTAGTGTACGTTCATGCTACACACACTCAACTGTTGCTACCAGAGTTAGACTATGGTTGCTAAATGCTGCACAATTTAACATTAACATTTCCCCCCAATCCCCGCTTCCCTTTAAGACGTATAAATATTGGACTATAAATTGTGCCTTCCTCTATTATACTTATGCCCCCAAAAATGTTATTTTCCACTGAACCATTTACTTTATGTTTGTATTCTTATATTTCCTTATTTATTATTGTTGTTGCATTGTCGACAAGGTCGACAAGGCAAGTAAGAATTTGGTTGGACGGTGTATACCTCGTGTATTACATACGAGTAATAAAACTTGAAACTTAAAAATGTAACTACACCAGACACTGGGAGAGGAATTCGCCTTTTGGCAGTAAATAATCCACAACAAGGCAAAATCTACACTAACGTTGCTTACCAAGAAGACAGTGAATGTTCCTGAGTGGCCAAGTTACAGTTTTCACTTAAATCTGCTTGAAAATCTATGGCAAGAGACATTTGCTGTCTAGTCATGGTCCCCAACACCTTGGCAGAGTTTGAAGAATTTTTAAAAGAATATTGGGCAAGTATTGCACAGTGCAGGTGTGTAAAACTCTAATAGACTTCCCCAAGAAGAGTTACAGCTATAATCGCTGCCAAAGGTGTTTCTAACATTTATTGACTTGGGGGGTGAATACTTATCTAATAAAGATATATTATTTTTCATTAATAAAAATACATTTTAAAAATAGTATTTTATGTAGATCGTTGAAAAAAAATGAAGCTCTAATTTTAAGCTTGCATGCCAGGAAAGTGGTCATGCCTGGATTCAAGATCATATTAGGCTCCTTTGGCTGCTTTGTGTTTCTCACATGAAGATAAAAATACATCTTCAAATCCTTTGGATATTTAGGACAACCCAGAAATGTCGTATCTAGGTCAACAAACAGGTGAGATACAAACTATGCTACTACTTATTGATACAATAACAGGCTTTCAATACCATTTGGTTTATATAGAGTTAAAATGAACTCCCCCCTCGCCTCCCAAATTGTGACTTCTCAATATCGTGTGGAACACATCTGACAGAGTCCTCATCCTGCTTTGCGTTCACTAGTTGACTATGATGACTGGAACTGTGTGGCAGTTGTGGTTTCTGGTGGAAGTGTAAAGCAGGGACATTGGGCTAACCCACAGCATCAGGGGAGACACTTTGAAATAGGAGCAGCTTCTATCACTGATCACTTGCTAAACCTGTTCAAATCAACCCCGAGACTCCCCCCACAAGTAGTTGTGACTGTCATTTCAACTTTACACATTGACTAGTTACACAAAGGGGAGACAGAGCAGAATAATACGTTTTGAAGTTCTAATCCTGTTAAGGCTAATCCAAAAACCAATTTAAATTCATAAGTAGATAAGGAAACACATTGCTTCATCTCTATGTGTTTGTCTGTGGAAATGTTGATACACTCATTATTTATTGTATCAATTTAACACCTCACTGATTAGTTTATTATTATTATTATAATTTTTTACTGAAACCAGATATGGAAATGTTGGAGTTGTTTGGCTCTCATTCTGTCAGGCACATACACCGTCTCCCACACTCTTCATGTTTCTAAACTCACCGGCCCCCACGGCTATTTTGACACACACATACATAACTATCTCTGGCCCGATCTCTGTATAGCCTACCAGTATCGGTGTCAGCAGTGGGCTGAGGCTGGAGCCTGAGACACAGGGGAGAGCTCAGTCCTCAGTCCCACAGATAGGGGCTGTCAACTCAGCTGTGACTCCCCTGGCTGTGATATTAACACTGTTAAACAGTCTGTGTGTGTGTGTGTGTGTGTGTGTGTGTGTGTGTGTGTGTGTGTGTTTCACTGGAAAAGCAGCAGGACGAGCCTTCCCTCAGGAGTGGAGAGAGAGCTACAGTCCCACACCGTGCTCCCCGGCCTGACAGGTGACTTATCACTGCCTTGATCTACAGGGCAGATATGGGTCTGTTCTGTCACTCCACAGAGGCGTTTGGGGATTAAAGAGCGGAACTGCACCCATTGTGGTGTTTAATACAGTTAACGTGCCAATAAGGGGCTCTCTGCTTGTAACCCAAGACAATGCACTCCTATATTCTGTCATCAATGCTAAAAACCCTGCTCAAGTACGTTCACAAAGGCACTGAAATTGTGCAGCCTCAAAGGTAAACCATTATTCAGCGCTTCGACAACAAAACACCAAAACTGATTTTTGGGAAATTAGCCTATTGTGTCATGTGACAATATGTTACAGGGAGCTGTGCCAGACAGACAGACATAACACAGATACTCAGCATCAGATCATCCCACTGGCTATAACGAACTAGCTTTGACTTACACATTTATGGAAATTATTTGTTTATTACTGGCACTCTCCATTGTCCTTGGCCTTGGCTTGCGTAGTGGGGAAAAGCTGTTTGTTTATAACTCAGCAACTACAGTCAGTACACACAAACACTCTCAAAGTCTCTAACATTTGATTATGGCAAAATGTATCATTCAATTCCAACAAGAGTACAATAATGGATGAAAGAGAAAGGAGACAAGTAACATTTAGCCGTGCGCTGCACTAAGTTCAGAAGATTCCAATAGAGAAACCAGCAGCATCATCAAAGCAGCGATTCCACCTTTCCTAGTCACCCTCCATTATAAAGAAGAGTTGACCTTGCCTTTGGCCTCTTGGCTCTCTGACAAAGCACTCCCCATGCTCTAGTGCAGTGCGGCTATCCTCTAAATGAAAGTAGCTGAGAGGGGAAGGGCAGAAAGGCCTTTGGAATATCAATGTGTGATGCTCTCAATTAAGATTAAAGCTTCCAATAGAAGACTATGGAACCACATCCCTGAGAGATGGTTGACATCACACCCTTGCTGACTCTGTATAAAATCATTGAGTCCAGAACCACGTCTACTACTAACTACGATTACTACTATTACCTGTCCCTCCTTAATATTGACTCATAGTCACACTTATTAGAAAGACGTAAAATATATCATTTTTCTGCTGCTGGATGATAAGAATATTGAAATATGAGAAATGTTTGGATCAGCAAAATTACAAACTGGAAGGAATATATGAGGCAATCAGAATAAACCTTCAGGCACAGAAATCCCTTCAGCTAGATGGAGAGAGAGAAAGAGGGGGGTGGGTTAGGTCGCTGGGAAAGATTTTTCCTAAAATGTCTCTTTGTCTCCTTGTGACTAACTGAAATAGCGCACTAGCATCAGACCCTTCCAACATAAAGGACAGCCCCACAGTCTTTATGCTAAATATTGTTGACAGAGAGGCACACTTGCAGCAGATTAAGGCCTTTAATCAATTAATGTATGAATTATGTGCTCGTTAGGAAATAAAGACCTTGGGAAAATGCATTACAGGCATTTCTTTTTACCACCAAAAACATTTAATCAACATCACCCACACATCATTGTATTACACTAATCCTATCTCGTGTGCAGCTATACCACATTGTACTACGCTACTGCTTACTGTAAGTAATAGAGCATAGGATGATTATGGCTACAGTGTAAGAAATGAGAACAAAATGGAGACCAGCGTGTAAACCTCCCCCGATAAACAGAATTCCACATCAAGCGCCAACTCTGCAGTTAACTGAATCAATGCAATTCCAGTTGTGCTGATCTTGCAGTCTGTGCCCCTTCCCCCACTCCTGCACCCCTCTCCCTGCGCAGGTCTACCCATCGTAACACATTAGCAGCGGTAGCCATCACACAATCAAGACAAGCTACTGTATGAGATGTCAGCCCAATTTGTTTCCTTCTTCCAGCAACATCACATTAGCTGGGTGGATGTACCCTTGAGCTAAATCCAAGTTCACATACAGAGACAGTGTGGTGTTGGGCAGAAACTGGCTGCATTGTCAGCATTATTGAGACAGCTGCAGACATGCAACCAGCAGACTGACATGCAGAAAATGCTTAATGGTTAGAAATGGTTGTTTCATTGTTGTTTTTGGAGCTCCTCCAACATAATATCATTTAGGGTTATAGCGAGGTTTATACTGTATACTGTATAAAAGGAAAATAAAACCAAAGGAAAATTGGGTCCTGATTCGATTTATGCAATGACTGCACCAGATCACTCAAGAATTAGTCACATTTCAGTATTATCTCATGCTTCTCAACCAAGCCCATACTGTTCTGAACCACACATGTAGGACACCGGGATCAGTAGCTTTATCTGCACCACTCGTTATTATGAAAGACAAATGTTACTGAGAGGCCAGTCAATAGTTCAATTATCCAAGGTCCATCTCAGTTAATTAAACAAATAATTGACCATCTAAAGGAGTAATGATATCAATCCCATTAGCCATGAATCCATCCAATACGGCACACCCACCACTTGACCCCACTGTGGATTGACTGGCCTCAGTAACAGGGTCAAAGTTTATCCTCTGTTAACTGGACTCTACTTTCTCAGTGGCAGCCTGTTGCCTTAACTAGCCTAGGCCAGTGTCAAGGGCTGTGATTACACAGGCAGTCCAATTCGGATTGTTGGGGGAAAATGTCTGATCTGATTGGTCAAAAGACCAATTAGTGGAAAAATATCAGAATTGGGCTGCCTGTGTAAACACAGTCATAGACGCAGGCCTAGGCCAGATAAGGCAACAAAAATATAAAAGCAGTTATTGTAAAATAATTTTAGTTCCTCTGACTTTATTTCACATAAACTGTTGACAAAATATTTCTATGAAATCCCTTTTATGTTGATATGTCCATTTCAATCCACTCTTTTCTCAATCACTTTATCCATGCACTATCCACCATGCCTCTGTCTCTGTTTGGCTATATCACCAACCTTTGGACTTCACCAGCACTCACCTTAATAGCTCAGTCTGACTGGTCATTTAAAAGCCAGCTGAAACAGACAGATGGGTAATGGATTGCATGGCAAATCAATGCCTGAATCAATGCAAGGCATGCATCAATACATGGATAGAGAGCTGCTGAAATAGACACCACAGTAGGTGTCACGCGGAACACACAGAATACACTGTCCAAAATGCTTTGCCAAAAATAGTTGTCTATTTGTCATTGTAAAATAAGAGTATTTGACTGCATTGTATTGTGTGTACGTGCGTGTGTGTGAATGTGTGTGTTTGTGGTAAGGACCGTAACTGAATGATAAGGTGTTTCCTTGCCTACCAGTGTGATCATGTATACTGGTCTCATTAAGAGAGGGAGGTTGTCGCAAAGCCTTAGCCGGGAACTGGACTACAGTTACAGTATCAGGGAGTGGGGGGTTGTCTCTTTGTGCAAGGACTTGTCTGTGGGTTGGATACCATGGAATTACCACAAGTGTGTTACTTGGGTTGGGTCCAGGTGCTGTTGACTCATCATTACTGTGACTGTGTGACATCATATGACAAGTGTTAGAGGTCTAAAACATGGTTGTTCCCTGTCTGACCTCAGCAAGTGTGTATCTGCAGAACCGGAGCCAGCACTTCTACGACAGCAAGGACAACAGCAACATAACAACAGTTGTCACTTTGAGGGATTTCTCCTGGTACTTACACATTACAAATAAAAATAGTAAATGTCGTAAATTTGAAAATATGTAAAGCATAGGCCTATATATAGTTTTCATATTTTCATATAGTTTTCATATTCACTTTTCTAATAAGTATCACCATTAATGAGGCCTGACCAATCTTAGCTGGCACTGCTCTTACAAACCTAACATGTGTCCCAACACCACAACTGTTTCACATGGACTCTTCCTATAAATCATTGGTGAATAGCTGGTTAAAGGGTGGTGCAGGGGAGCAGCTGGACTCATCTAAAAATAGCAGTCATGCTGTTGTTGGACAGTGTGTAAATGCAGAGCATGCAGTTAGCATAGAGAGTCTATCAACAATACCCTCCGCCTGAGTCATCAGCATTTGAAGGCAAGGAAGTAACAGAATTCCGTGCATTTGAACCATGATACTTGCCATCTTACTCACCCACCCAAACAACCACAGAACAACAGCATTAAACCTGACTACATGCTTTAGAATCACTTTATTTTCCAATGACTTGAACATTTATTATCTACGTTTTGTCGCCTGAGGCAGAACACTCCCTCTCCAGTGCAGTGACTACCCCTGCATCCCTTCATGGAAAATAAAGCAGAGATTAAAAACAGGATTCATCAAGACAGGAGACAGTTAAACAAAGCAGGATTCAGCCAAATGAGCAGGTTTTATCAGTATGCATATGTCAGGGTGTTTTAACAGTTAGTAGCCTTCTGAAATTAAATGCTTAGACCAAGTTATTCAGGCTGATAACAGAGAGAAGTGTGTGTGTGTGTAATTGAGAGGTTTACTTTAGGCATCAGGAAAGCCATTTCAATCTGTCACATTAATTAAACACTAGGCAAACCAGAAGGTTGTGGTGACCAGAAAATGCCTTAACATTTATGTTGGCATTATAAACCCTACATTTGAAACTAGTATTAAAACAATTTGAGTAAAACTGCACAGAGGATGAGTGTGCCTACCTCGCTATGTGTGCTCTTCAAATCACCCTCTAATGAATGTCATTGCAAATGTGTGACTTAGGCTACAGATAGAAGCAGTCAATATCTCAGCACCCAGGCACCAAGGGAGCCAATACAAATCCACAGGGTGATGGATACAAATCCAATAATCAATGGAGGTGGCTGTTACTGTCCGTCTCACCCAGTCTATGCTGTTCAATAAGGGATCAGTGTGGGGTGGACAGGGTGGGGTCAGTTGAGGGGGGGGTGGACAGGGTGGGGTTGGTACGGAAATACTTGACAAAAGTAAAGGGCAAGTGTCCCTTGCCAAATACTTTTCTTATATCTAAAGATTTCAGCAAGATTTCCGGTGTGAATTTACATTGTTGATGTTATAGGTGAGAGGAATTCCCCAGCACATGTGAACACTCGCTCACGAGCACTGACACAAACACTGTCCACCTTATCTGAGCTATAAAACAAGAATGTAAAAACTGTGACCTATCAGCCAAAAAGGTTAATGCACAAAGCATTAGTATGACTGGAATGCATGCATCATGTCTGCCTCAGTTATAGATAGTAAAAAGTGATTATACAGATGTTGCTCTAAAAACAGACAAGCACAAGGTTAATTATCTTTTACATAATTTTGATTAAAGCTAATCACTAATGGCATACTCTAAGTTAATAATCTAATTACATTTTAATTCAATATGTGTCGGGACATAATGTTACACCTTTTGTCAGCCACTATGACAGCCAAGATGACTTTACCCAGCATGCGTTTGGTTTAGGAAACATTCTGCCCTCCTGGGATTACAGAAATGACCTGAAAAGGACATCAAATGACTCTAATTGTGTACATTGTCTATATCAAGCCTCCCATGAATTTGAGAAACTGGACTGTTGTGGTAAACAGATGATATGAAATGGTTAAGTCCTCGAGTCTCAGAGGAATTGAAGACCGACACAATAGAGCACGCCATATGCCATGTTGATATAACCAAGGCTACGGCTCTCTCTGGTGGCAGAGACATGGTACTGTTGATGCAATGAATAATTAGGAAGATCCCTTTACCCCCATACAATACTGTTTCAGACAGCATTCAGCATTAGTTTAAGTTATTAGCAATTTAGTAATTATAGTAGATCATTATAGTCGTTCCTAATGAATGTTATGACGGAACATGGTAGAACTTCTCCAAGAGACAGTCAACTGTAAATAAACTTGTTTTCAGTACCAAAATTGCTCATCAAGAGCCAGTTTAAACCCTACTAATAATCTCAATCTTTGCATGCCTTTCTTTCCTGTCAAAGTAGTTAAAGCACAACTTAATAATGTAAAACCACTAGTTGGGTCCAAAAGCATGTACAATTGAAAACAAATACAATATTTTAATAGCAGAAGCCTTTCAGTGTCTGAAAATAGGATATACTTGCAATTGAAAACAAGTTTGTCAATTATCAAATCAAAAATTAAATCAATTTGTCTTTGTCACACGCCATGTAGACCTTACAGTGAAATGCTTACTTACAAGCCCTTAACCAACAATGCAGTTAAGAAAAACAAGTGTTAAGAAAGTATTTACTCAAATAAACTGAAGTAAAAAAATAAATAAGAAGCCTTTTGGACCTAGACTTGGCGCTCCGGGAACATTTGGCGTGCAGTAGAATTGAGAGCAGTCTATGACTAGGGTGGCTGGAGTCTTTGGCAATTTTTAGGGCCTTCCACGGACACCACCTGGTATAGAGGTCCTGGATGGCAGGAAGCTTGGCCCCAGTGATGTACTGGGCCGTACGCACTACCCACTATAGTGCCTTGTGGTCAGAGGCTGAACAGTTACCATACCAGGTGGTGATGCAACCAGTTAGGATGCTCTCGATGGTGCAGCTGTAGAACTTCTGAGGACCCATGCCAAATCTTTTCAGTCTCCTGAGAGGGAATAGGCGCTATAGTGCCCTCTTCATGACTGTCTTGGTGTGTTTGGACCATGATAGTTTGTTGGTGATGTGGACACCAAGGAACTTCCAGCTCTCAACCTGCTCCACTACAGCCCGTTCATGAGAATGGGGGCGTGTCCGGCCCTCCTTTTTCTATAGTTCACCATCACCTCCTTTGTCTTAATCACGTTGAGGGAGAGGTTGTTATCCTGGCACCACACTGCCAGGTCTCTGATCTCCCCCCTATAGGCTGTCTCATTGTTGTCTGTGATCAGGCCTACCACTGTTGTGTCGTCTGCAAACTTAATGATGGTGTTGGCGTCGTGCTTGGCTATGCAGTCATGGGTGAACAGGGAGTTCAGGACAGGACTGAGCACGCACCCCTGAGGGGCCCACGTGTTGAGGATCAGCGTGGCAGATGTGTTGTTACCTACCCTTACCACCTATACACTAAATGATATACATTTCATTAATAGTGCTGTGTGTAGCAGGAAATGCACAGACAGGAGGTTGGTGGCACCTTAATTGGGGGGGACGAGCTTGTGGTAATGACTGGAGTGGAATTAGTTGAAAGGTATCAAATACAAACACATGGTTTCCAGGTGTTTGATTCCATTCCATTTGCTCCGTTCCGGCCATTATTATGTGCCGTTCTCCCCTCAGCAGCCTCCTGTGACACTCACTATTTACAAATGAGTGAAAAACCTAATAGAAAAATAAATAATGCAATATTATGGAACCCCTATGGATTCTTTCATTACAAACACACTTGTTGTCTTAGGCTGCGTTTATACAGGCAGTCCAATTCCGATATTTTTTCACTAATTGGTCTTTTGACCAATCAGATCAGCTCTGAAAATGAGCTAATGTGAAAAGACCTGATGGGATAAGACCTGATGGGATTGGTCAAGACTAATTAGTGGAAAAAATATCAGAATTGGGCTACCTTTGTAGAAACAGCCTTACAGCACTTAATTAGAATCTCGTTTTACCTCACAACACAACCAGCGCATTTACTCACAGATCAGTTCCCTTAGGTTGCACTACTAGAATACATGAATACAGTGGGTTCTAATATGCTGCCCTGTGGGGATATACAAGTCTGAAAGAGAGTTGTTAAAATGCCTGCCTTATTTTGGGAACATAAATTGAGCCTGCTGGCTTCTGATAACGTCATTAAAATAAAAAACATGTTTCTGTTAATGTATTTTTCATTGTTATTACTTCAATAATATGATCATATTTTATGGAGATTATAATGAGGCAGTGGCCCTAAAGTGATAATGTTAGCTACAGATCACACAATAATGAAGCACTACTACCTCTGGTCTTCAGCGGGGGTGTTATCATACTTCTAGGTAACCATCCAATGTTTTCCTTTTGTAAAAGTTGAATGAACTATATCAAAAAATATTTACAAATAAATATTTTTTTATATAAATGTGGTATACCAAGGGACATTCCAATCAATAAACTGGTTTATAGTGAAGTGATTCCTAACTTCAGACTTCAAACTTGGGACAAAGTTTAACCTATACTACCAGTCACCGTGTCCCTCCCCTCTGGGTTAATATTGCTCACAAAACTCAGAGTAACACATTTATGAGGGCATTTTTCAAAGGAGCCAAGACATTGGCTTGATCATCGAAGGACCTTTGTGCCCAGATGAGAGAAAAACAACATGTTCTTGCCAAACCCAGATGACGCTATGAACTATTGCAGTATAGTACAAGGCCTTACATATGTCATAGGAGATAACCGACACATACCGGAAATACATTAGTCTAATGCGTATATTGTTATTGTATTACTGCATTTGTGCTGCCGCTCAACTTCCCTTGACATATTCTCTGAAAATATTGGCTAGATGAACGTCTACCACATGTAAAGCCAAGGCTACAGAGTGAAGAGAGATGATTTCCCTTGCAAAGTGGCCCACAAATACCCAGATGTTAAACTGAGACTCAAAAAATGATTGCCCTCAACATTATCATTCATATATAAAAAATAGATCTCCATAGTGATCACGACTCATAATACAATGATCAGCATGTTTAAGCATTGGGCTTCAGGACACACTGTCACTGGTTCCAAGTACTCATTGTGAGGTTAGAGAGTGTACATGTAATAACAAAAAAAAGTGATAGATGAAAAAGATATGTAAAATACTCCTTTATTTTAAGTGTCAGCAATAAAGTACATACATTGATATCATAACACGTAACTGCTTTCTCAGTACTCAGATTTAGTTTGTTCGATTCTGGGTAAACTTTTAACATTGCTATACTAGAGACATGATAGATCAGAAGTATGGTATCTGAGAGATGATAGAGACTGGTTTTTACATCAGAAGTGAATGGTTATCTGTAGGAGTTAGATGGCTTTGTGAATGTGTAGGGGAGACGGGTGGAGAGCTTAGAACCTAATGTCACGGAGGGAAAGAGGGTGATGTATAATTATGTCAGGATATGTTATTTTTAGCCATCGGGGATCCTCTGGGTGGAGAAGAGACACCGTCTGGTATCAATAACCATGACAGCATTGGAGTTGGGGAGGAGTGAGCACTTTGGGGTAGAGGTCAGGTTAGATGAAGTGAGGAAGAACAGATATCACTAAAGTTCTGTCTAGCAACAGAGATGCATTGGCTGTTCAGTTGCAAAGGAGACTCAGCCTAGGAGAAAGGGTTAAATATCCGTGCTTGTGTGAAGAGAGTTTTGGTCTGAATTACAGCTGTAACGACTCTTTGGGAAGAATTAAACTTGGTTAAGCTTCTCTAGTGTCCGTGAGTTATTTACTCAAAATTGGAACCTAACAAGTTAAACTGAATGTTAGAATTCTGTATAATAAAATGTTAAAATGTTCATCAAATATCAATTTCTGAATTGCAATTACAGTATTTCTCAAATAAATCTTTGGACAATCTTATTGTTTCAATATATATTTTTTTAAATCATCAAAACCATATATAGATTGTGTCTTACTGCACAATGTCTACACTTAAAAACATTACATTTTGTAGCAAAAAAAGTCAAGGCAAATTACAGTATATCCATCGCCTGTCTACTGCCATTTGACGTCAGTTTCTAAAGTAGAAATGTTCAAACAGGGGTCAAAGAAAAGGAACAGATTCACAATAAAAATAGGAAGAAGGCTACATCACAACACAGACACAGTGACACATACTTTCAAATTCTAAACTCTAAGGAAGACTAATTCTCAAATGTCATATTGCTCTTTAAACCCATTTGTTTCAAGTAGTGTATACCTACGAAACACAGAGCGGTTTCTACAACACCCTCCACCTTCAAGCCCCTGCAGCCCTGTAAGTCCTGTTAGTGTAAACATCTAGCCCTTGGCCATGTGCCCATGCCCACACTGTCCATAAGCAGGCCAGGGTTATGCCCCTGCCTCTGTCTCCGCTCTTTCTGGGCATTGCATGCTCTGTGCAGCCCGGGCCCCAGGGCCATGTTGGTGAGGTCCACCAGCTCACGGCGGTGGGACAGCATGGTCACCATGTGCTCCAGCTTGGAGCGGATGGTGGAGTAGTGATACTGACGCTCTTTGGTCAGCTTGCGGAAGCACTCCCTCAGGTTCCCATCAGGGGGTGCAGTACAGTGACGGACTGCAGGGCGACGGTCCACCCCATGGGGGGCGAGGTGCTGCCTGGGGGTGGTAGAGACAGAATCTGAGGAGGCGGCAGCTTCACTCTGAATGTTGTTTGTCTGAGTCGTGGTGCTGGTAATGGGAGTAAATGTAGCCTTGTTGGGGGAGAGGTGCTTAGTGTACTGAGTCAGATCAGTCTGCACTCCAAGGTCCACCGCAGGGCAGCTGGTCTGGGTGGAGACATGACAGCAGGTAGGGATGGAGGGTGTGACCTGCACATCCACTGCTGATGTGGCAGTGGTAGGGTCACCTGTGGGCAGGCACTGGGCGGCACTTCCAGCCAGGACCTCCTGCATGTGTCTCTGCTCCATCCAGTCTTCCCCTATGGTGGAGGAGGCCGACACCGGGCTGCTCTTCCCAGTCATTTCTCTGGAGGGCGGCACTGCCACAGCCTGGGCCCGGCTGGGTGTGCTCGTCAGACAGACAGTTTTCCCCAACACTTCCAGACACACAGGCTTGACTGGGGGCCTCTCTTTGCCCGGCTGAGGGGATGAGGTGACGGGGTGTTTGATGAGAAGGTGGTCGTAGATGCCACTGTTTCGGGCACTGGCTGGGCCCCTGGTAATAACAGGCATGGACTGAGCGTACAGAATCCGGAACTCCTCATCAAAGTGCTCAGTGATCTGGCCAGACAACTCGATCATGTTGCTGCTGTTTAGTTTCCCATCAGTCCAATTGAACCTAAGAATGTAAGCAAAGGGCTTTACAGTTCTATACCCCATATCAGTCAAATAAGGATGGCAAAGTCACTCACAGCAGCTAGGTTCATACAAGTTGAAAGTATTGAGTGTTTTATAGGCTTTTTGCTCAGGGGTCTTGTAAAAAAACTGGGACATTTTTCAATGCTATACTGCATATAATTATATGGTAGTAAAGCAAGAAGTCTTTACCTGTAGGAGCCTGTAGTCACTCTGTTCCCATCAATCAACATGAACCGTTCATGAACCTTCCCAGTAATCTTGGCCCCTGACCTCATGAAGTATGTACCACCAGTTATGGTCCGCACTCGCATTTGCTTTGTTGAGGAATGAAACAAAAACAGTATGAAATACAAGCCAGTCACAGGTCACTTATTAAATACTGAATTATCATGCTTCTAAATCAGTAATAAAATACAGTCAAAACAACATATACCTTAAGATCGTCCAGGCGCACATTGATGTTGTTGCACATTTTGAGGAATGCCGGCACACAGGACCAGTCCAGCAGGATGTAGACTGGAACTCTGCGCTGTGTGCACGCCTCCTGGAGATCCTTAAAGATGTCCAGGTCTGTCAGAGAGTCTGTCACTATGGCGATCACCTGTAATGGTAAATCAAATCATTCGTTAGTCAAAGCACCATTGATATAGACCCAGTTTACAATTTAAGAGGCTGCTCTTCTGTCTTACTATTTGTGAGGCGGGGTCACTCTAAATGGGCTCTTATGCATGCTTGTGCCCACAAACCAGGTCTTAATCAAACATTAAGAAGGAGAAAACACTAAGCGGCGCCTCTATTGGCCACACTCTCTCTGTCGTGTATCTAGATGAGCCTCACTGCAGTCAACTGTGGTCTGCTGCCATGGCAATCATCTTTAATGCTTGGACTGCAAACAAATGTGTTTCTATGACATGGACAATCTGGACAATCAACAATAACTCAATAGTTTACAGATCAAGGGCCATTTGGGGCATTTCCTAAATTGTTATTCTGAAACTGATGCTGATCAACTATAAGGCCTGAAGCAGAGAGAGTAATTAAATTCACTGTAATTACAAAGATGTAACTCAACTCTGATTTCTCCCACTTAGCTGTAAACCTACCTACAGCTCACCTGCACACAGAGGCAGATGACACACAAGGCTAAGCATTAAGAAAAGTGCACACCAACACTATTACATGTGAAAAGCATGTTCAGACACATTCATTAATGTACTATTACTGTAGGCGCTCCTCTGAACCAGACTTGGAGTTGAAGCTTTTCATCAATCTCGCCATTCTGGAACGCTAACTCATCAGGATGGTAAGGAAACTGCATTAAACTGACAGTTCCAAACACGTCCAGAAATGTGTTGAGTTTGAACATGTGACTAACAAGTGTCTTTCTTTCCTCTGACCTTTCAAGTATCTAGCACTCCTCACATTGGGTGATATAGTTTTCAAAAAGACTATCTGTGAATTATAAGAAAATGCAACAGTACTTTAAATTTGACTATTGAGAAGAGCATCACAGTATAAAGGTTCATCCAGACCCCAGAAAGATGTAGTGTATTCGGAAAGTATTCAGACTGCTTACCCTTTTCCACATTTTGTTACATTACAGCCTTATTCTAAAATGTATTAAATATTTTCCCCCTCAATCTACAGACAATACCCCATAATGACAAAGTGAAAAGACGGCCAGTCTTCCTAGAGCTGGCCCCCCGGCCAAACTGAGCAATCGGGGGAGAAGGGCCTTGGTCAGGGAGGTGACCAAGAACCCGATGGTCACGCTAACAGAACCCTAGAGGTCCTCTGTTGAGATGGGAGAACCATATCTGTAGCACTCCATCAATCAGTCCTTTATGGTAGAGTGGCCAGATTGAAGTCACTCCTCAGTAAATAGCATATTTACAACCCACTTGGAGTTAGCCAAAAGGCACCTAAAGGACTCTCAGACCATGAGAAACAAGATTTTCTGGCCTGAACTATTTGGCCTGAATGCCAAGCGTCACATCTGGAAGAAACCTGCCACCATCCCTATGGTGCATCACGCTGTGGGGATGTTTTTTAGCGGCAGGGACTGGGAGACTAGTCAGGACGGAGGAAAAGTTGAACGGAGCAAAATACAGACAGTACCTTGATGAAAACCTGCTCCAGAGTGCTCAGGACCTCAATGACCCTAAGCACACAGCCAAGACAACGCAGGAGTGGCTTCGGGACAAGTCTCTGAATGTCCTTGAGTGGCCCAAACTTGAACCTGATAAAACATCTCTGGAGAGACCTGAAAATAGCTGTGCAGCAACACCGCCCCATCCAACCTGACAGAGCTTGAGAGGATCTGCAGAGAAGAATGGGAGAAACTCCCCAAATACAGGTGTGCCAAGCCTCATACCCAACAAGACTCGATGCTGTAATCGCTGCAAAGGTGCTTCAACAAAGTACTGAGTAAAGGGTCTGAATACTTATGTAAATGTAATTTTTTAATACTTTTCCAAAAATGTATAAAAACCATTTTTTTGCTCTGTCATTATGGGGTATTGAGTGCAGATTGATTGGGGGGACGACGAGGACGACAATGTAATCGATTTTAGAATAAGGCCGTAATGTAAGAAAATGTGTAAAAAGTTGACGTCCAAATGCACTGTATATAGGCCTAGAATACCAGTCAGTTAGTGAGTGAGTGGATGCTTTGGTCACGTTTGAGTAAACAGACACACCCAGGGTCAGGAGCCGATTGACTTGTCTGACTCAAATCAAACAATCAATACGTGACTGGTATCGTTTGAATTTGACATCTGAGGTGTACAAAATTTAGTAAAATAGCAAAATGGTTCTTTCCATAGGATATAGGCCTAGTCCTGAAACAATCTGTATAAATAAGGCCATCATTGTAAATAAGAATTTGTTCTTACCTGACTTGCCTAATTAAATAAAGGTTACATTTTAAAAAATGCACACATTAAACACTGTAGTCTACAGAGCCGACTAAGCTCAACAATTGAGTTGATGTTACTGTGGTCACCGTTTTAGTGTTTTGTTAATGCATTACCTCCTTGGCACTTTGAATCATTCTTCTCGCAGCTTCCTTGCAACTATAGATGCATTCTCCATAACTGGGTTGGAAGTGGGCGACAGCACGAGTGACTCCTCGGTAAGAGCCCGATGTAAAGGCGGGCCAGCCGATTTCCAACAGCGGTGGCTCCACGTCCGAGATCTCGGGGAAGTAAGTGACCGAGGAGCAATCCATGGAGCTGCTTACCGACTGTTCAAAAATCACGTCCTCTGCGTGGAGGGACACACCGCGTGGAACCACCGCAGCACGGCCAATGCGTCTGATCTCGTCATCCGAGAGAAAGTTCGGTATTCTCTCTTTTCTTAGAAATCCCAAAAACGAATCAACTCCACTTGAAATAAGTTCCTCTAACGCCAGTCGGTGCCTTTCGTTGTATAACTCCTTTACATTCAAATCATTTTCCTGTCTTCTTGACGGCCACCTTACAGGTGAATCTTCCAAACATTGCGATAGAGCCATAACGTTAAGTGAACTATTTAGAATAGACAGTAACCATTCAATTCAGTGTCCCTCGTGATATAATGTAGCCTAGCCAGAAGAAGCAAATTTGTATTTCGCAATTTACTCAGTTCCAGCCCATCCGTAGTCAGTATTGGCTACTCGAAAGTTAGGAACCAGAATCGTGCAGACAAGCCTGCGCTATACACCTGTCACTCCGCTATAAGCGCTCGCTCATTGGCCAGCAGTTTGAATTTGGAGGCAAACAAACCCTATCCAGTATCCACTCTCAAGTCACGACCTCAAATGCCGGGACTAGCCTACTGTAGAACGACTGTACATTTTGACACTACGAAAAATCACGGAAGGAGTAGGCTATATCATATGATTATAAAACTAAGCACAAGCCTAATTATCTGACTGGCGACATTTATGTCCCTAATATTTAAAAAGGAGACCACTTAATCATTAATCATGTGTGTTATCAAGTTATGTTAGTTGTGGTATCATGGTATAGATCATGAATGTGTAGTTTATGCCTAATAATTCAAACGTTTAAACAGTGTAGTTGGCAATAAAAATTAATAATTAACCTTGCCACATATTGGAACATTCTGTATTTACCACAAGTCTATAACCAAGGAGTAAGACCATGTACATTTTTACAGACACGATGAAGGTTCACGGTAGGCCTTTGGGTATAGGCCTGGTCTGAAGTAAGCTATATCATATGATTATAAAATAGCACGTCTAATTGGCTGATTTATCATGACATTGATTCCTAATATTTAAAAATAATACCAGCCCAGCATGATTTAAAGTGATTGATAAGGTCTATGTATTCCTGAATTGAATTCAAAAGATTAAACATGTTGTTGGCAATCAAAATAATAATTATCATCTGGCAATGCACATGATGGAGTCAATGTCCCCATATTGCCACTTATGGTGCCTTATTTTTACGCACACGTACTGTATAACCAACCAAGGAGTAAGAGCCTAGTCTTTGGTATACCTTATTTGTTTAATGGACCAGGGAAGCTAGCTAGCTATGACCTCAGATGGATTGTCCCTCGATGAATCTTGAGTCAGTAAAGCTGGAGAATGTAAATAGAAATAGGATATGGCGCGTCGGTGCGACATATTTGTGGCATGAGCTATCCACCCCTTTACGCGCACTATTCATTACGCTGAGCAGGCCTTTTTGATATTCAGGGACAATCTCACTCTCAACGTTCCTGTGGTTCGACAGACGAGGCGCCTTAACACACGTTAAATTGGCAAAACAGAGTTACCTCATTATTATGTAGCCTATTCATTAGGCTAGACTGCTTTCATTATGTGGCAGGTAAGACCTTTTCTGATAGGAAAGGACGTCAAAATTATTAAGCCACATCTTTGGCAAATTCTCAAATACACTTCAGTTTTCAACAGGCAGACATCAAAATTATGACCGACCGTGGTTCGTGTCCAACACTTTCACTTCGTTAGAGCGTAATCTCTCTATACATTCACCGTCCAACCCCCGCCCTCCTCCAAAATTTAGATGAAAGGGTTTAGGATGTTGGGTGACGCTCTGAATCACGTGTTCATAGGAAATACACTCCGTATAATTTTTGGCTACCTCGTCCTGCCGCCGACCACAGTTGTTTTCTGTCCATACAGTGTGCGAGGAGAGGTAATGTACCTTGCTGTGGTCACTGTCGGATGGGTTCACGCCAGTTTATCGGGTTCAACTGAGGAGAGGACCCACCCCCCTCCTCTCAAAGCGCAACGAACGGAGCTAATCTAATATTAATAATTTCTATATTCATGTCGTATTCCATTTTACCCCGGTCCAACTATCAAGGTAAGGACACCTTTCCTTGTAGCCTACAATAGAATAGCTCTAATGATTTTTGTATAATCACAGATAGTTTACTCCAATTCTGGCTATTGAATTGTATCTGGTGCTGTAGTCTAGGCAGTATATATGAAGTCGCCAATATATAAAATGGCGACAGTAGGTGGGGGGTGCCGAGTTAGGATTTTTGGGAATATGTTTTATTCTAACGTTACAGTATGAGTTGAAGATAGTCGCAAATAGCCCAAACACCGAGCCAATGTTTGCCAACAGGCTACTGGAGTGAAAGGGTTAACTCGACTTTTTGTTACAGTTTCAAGAATGTAGTCTACTCAACGTTGTACTTGCCCTGTCGCACGCTACAATGTGACGTTTCTGATTAATTTATTGCACAACGCTGAATATTTCCCCAGCTTTTTGAGCGAGTCAGTGCTGACTATTTCAGTATCCAAGTTCTAAGGACTTTTTATATAACGAATACATAATCTTATTGGATGTGATGTCGGGTAGTCTAATTTAGACGACCAAAGACGTCCGGCTGGATTTACTAGCCAAAATGTCTTCCTTTTTAAATCTATGAATTTTAAAGCGACGTTAATCCTTCCTTTCAATTAATCAGTTCAGTAGGCTAATGTATGATGTTTAATTGCAGACATTGTTGTTTTAGCCTATGTATTGAACAATCTTGTTTTCCCACCTGTTACTGCCTTGCGTTGATGCTTAGAGCTCGACAATCAACTGCATTTTGGGAGCTGTCATCATGTTTTCGTCTGTCTTTTTTAATGTGTCAAACTGTCAGAATATTGCACACTGTAAACTTTTCCTCACGATTCCAATCTCAGTAAAACAGACAAGACAGCGCACATTATTCATGTGTAGCCAATTAATTGACCCTGTAAAATCACATTTTTTGTTGTCTCTTAGCTGGCCATCATGCCTACACTTTATATTGGACCATAAGATGGTATTCTACCTCTTGAATGAGCAGCACAAAATATTCATCCGAAAACTATTGGTTTAAATATTCAACCTTCTAATCAGGGGAAATGTGTGAGTGATTCATGCACATGCAATGAGCCAGGGGCATCATGCCCATTGGAACTGAAGGAGCATGTCATGCTACCAGTGGTATAGGAAATATCATTTAAGGTTATTAAACTAGAATGAATATGCAGACACCTAATTTGACCATTATTGCCCCCTCAAAATACATAGATGCATGAAGTTCGTGAAAGAGCCTCATTCTGCTCCTATGCTTGGCAGATGTCTCTCCTTACTGACTAATACAAAGCTAGACAAGCTAGCTCCCATAGCTTGGCTCCTCTAGGCTAGCTAGGTTCAGCCTAGTCCAGTGAGTGTGTCTGTGTAGAGGTTTGCACTCTTCTAGGCGGTTACACTGGGGGAATGTCAATTCCCTTTGTGGATCCCTGGGAACGTTCTTCCATCTCCCTTCTCGGAACTGTTCTAATGAGGCTAGGCATATTGCTTTTTATCCTGACTCCCTGCAATTAGGAACAGCTCACAGTTTTGGTTATGGCCATAACAGAGAGTGTTTGTATACACATACACTGTGTAATGGGCAGAGAGTGCCCACCCCACTCTACAAAAAACATCCTTGTATGCCACTCCTTAGTTACTGTACGAATATACCGCGTTGAGGATTAAATGTTCTGTCTATTGACACCAGTCAGATAATATTTTTATGTCTTTGGCTTAGGTTTCACTGTGCCGTATAGTCATTGCCAGAGCACCCTCAAGGAGGTCATATGGTCGTGATTTGCAGTTTTAGCTGACATCGAGTGTATAACATTCCTCGAGTTCAGAGAGGAAAATCAGCAATCTAATGCCAACCAGATCTATTTCCCAGCAGTTCTGTACAAACAACCATATTCGTGATAACAGCATACTTCCCCCTCCTCACAAAAACAGTCCCATAAGCATACTACTTAGAGAGCTTTGTTATGTTGGTCTGAAAGTCTATACCACTCTGTATGGGTTTGCTCTTATTCTCTCCTATTCATCGTATGGTATTGCTTTTGTCTTAGGAGTATCGAGGCACAAAGCGATCGAAAGCCTCCCTGAGACAGCATGTTTGCTCAGTTCCAACCAAAAGAAACTTCTCTGCACTCGTGGAAGAAAAAAACTGGGGGCTAGAGAGGAGAGAGCCCCTGCCACTTTCTCTGTCCCGTGCAAGAAAGGTTTGGTCAGCAGGAGCTGGCATTTGCCAAGCTCTGGTACTTACAAGAGGCTGTGATGTCAGCCATTTTAGGTTGGACAGTACAATGCGCGATACGCCGCCATTTTTCTTAGTTTTTCTTTTTAAGTTGCCATATCAATGGCCTGGAGTCCAAGATATAGAACTGAAGGAGATATATTCATTTTAAAAAAACACAGAAATAGGTTCTCATTACTCAGGATTGTTTTTATACATTTTTGGTCTGTCATTCAGCCAGGCCATAGAGGAAGGCTTTGGTGAATAATATAAGATTGTGATGGATGACATGAAAATGCATTTGAACAGAACAAGAGATGCTTTGGCAGTGTACATTATACTGTATTACAATACCCCAGTCCTCAGACCTCTGTGCCAATTTTACAAGACGACACTGACAGGATGTCCTTTGCAATGTATATATCCCACATTTGTCTTTTATGAAAGGACTGTCACAAACACTTAATCAGTAGAGTGGACTGTGCAGTCGAGCAGGTATTTTTGTATTGTCGTTGTGAGAAGGTGTCTTTAACACTGGCCAACCCAACCCCAATGGTCCGAAACAGCTAAGCCAAGACTGGCATTTTCAAAGATGGCACAGCAGGAGGATTAACTTTGTCCTTTGCTTGGCATAAAAGGTGGTCATTTATGTGTGTGCGTGTGTGCGTAAATGCGTCTGGTGGGTGTAGTCGAGAGACTCCTCTGTGTGTGGTGTGGTGGGCAAGGAGAAGAGAGGGGTTGCTATGGCAATGTTAACACATGAGTGGCACCGCCGACTGGTCTCCCAGCGGACCGGGCTGCAGTCATGGAGGTAAGGGGGGCAAGGAGGAGACGGTTGACAACACCTGCGTCTCTCAGCAGGCATTCACACGTTCACACACCCTTACTCATATACTGGTACACACATAAATACATAGAACAGACAAATACACACACACGCCCTGAAGACACAGTCAAACACAGAATTAAGGGGCATACAAACGACCAGATGCTGAAGACGGATACACTGGGTTAACCACTTGCATCCTTGGCTGAAGGTGTGACAGTGGAGCTTACAACTCTGTAGTTAATGTGGATATTATGGACATACAAACATTAACCCATTGGAATACACTTAAATGATGATGTGCAAACTAAGTCGCAGCCATTCAGTCAAACACACATTACTAGACACAGAAATCATAATAGACACAGCAGACATCCAGACATGCAGGAAATTGAACAATTGCAAGTTGACGGACAGTCGTCTAAATAAGGTTCCCAGTGCTGGATCACGTTTCTCTTATAAATGAGACGCCATTGTTCCCAACATCTTCCTTGTTCAGGGAAGTAATTGCTATCTGTTTCTGACTTATATTTGGATGTCCAGTAGATCCACTCACATGACTTTAATCTATTTAATGAACATTTGGCAGAAGATGTACTCCTAAACAGATTTTTCCTATTGTTTAGGTGTGTCTATCGGGAACTGTTTTGTCTGTCCCACACCCACTTATGCCAGGCACAGTTTCTGTTGATTTTCAACTCAAAACCAGGGAAGCAGGCTGAGGCTGTCAGACTTTCAAGACAGCCGTGGATCACTGAAATGCTAATATATGGGAAACAAATGTTGTCATAAAACAGCCAAGATTTCTCATCAGCCCTTGTGTGACTGCAGCACCACAGACTGTTTACTGGCAGTTGAGTTTAAAGAGAAATATCTCTGAAAGCTTTGGTGTAAAACTATGTTGAAGAGAACAGGCAAGAAGGGTGTGTGTTGTGTGCGTGTATTGGAGGAAGTGGAATACTAAAACACTTTCTCTGTCATAATCACCCAGCTGTCTGTCTGGGTCTGCTTTCCCTATGTCGTTCTTCTCTGTCCCCTCACTCCTCAGTCATGTGACCAGCGACATGGCATTGCAAATACCAATCCGTTTGCAAATGTCAACAGTGCGAGTGCCTATGGGCTATTTTATTGAATTTGTACCACTTTACACCCCTTCAGATATGAAGCCATTTTTTCTTAACATTTTATTCTAAAAAGCCAAACATGAAGTAGTCTCTTGAAATGAAATCATGCTGGCTGAGTTGAGCACACAAGGTAATACGAGGACTTTGCTTGTGAAGAGTGAGAGGAGGTGTTCTAAGAGCTTGTCTGAGAGCTCTGTCACTTTGCTTCAGTTCAGATCAGTACTCACCAGAGATGAAACTCTTTTAATCTCAGCCATAGAGCCAGTGCCAGTATCGGGACATATGACACACCAGGAGACGGTGCTCGTCTGAGTCGTCTCCTTCAGCGCTGAAACACGAGGCCCCTCTTTTCAGAGTGCACCATTCATTGGCTCCAGTCCCTGTCTGGGAAGCCCTTGTCTTGTGTCTGATCGCACGTCTTGCTCGCTAGATAATGCACCCCATTCTTTTGAAAGGTGACCTGGTTCTTTATGTACCCTTGCTCAACTTTTGGCCTGTCTTTGGTTTGTCATGCAGGAAATTTGATGTTTTAGGAGGAGAGATACCAGGGCAACGGCTGTCTTGCCACTAGAATATTGCTCAGCACAGTACTCCTGTCCTGGACCACATCCACACAGGCTACATCAAATAACTTATTAGTGCTCAGATAACATTATTTTCCATCACATGGTCTTTTTTTTAAATGGCATGGCCTTTGTATTTTTTTACCCCTTTTTCTCCCCAATTTCATGGTATCCAATTAGTAGTTACAGTCTTGTCTCATTGCTGCAACTCCCGTACGGACTCGGGAGAGGCGAAGGTCGAGAGCCGTGTGTCCTCCGAAACCCAACCCAACCAAGCCTCAATGCTTCTTGACACAATGCCCATTTAACCCGGAAGCCAGCCATACCAATGTGTCGGAGGAAACACCGTACACCTGGCGACAGTGTCAGCGTGCACTGTGCCCGGCCCGTCACAAAGTCGCTAGTGCACGATGGGACAAGGACATCACTGCCGGCCAAACCCTCCACTAACCCAGACGACGCTGGGCCAGTTGTGCGCCGTCCCATGGATCTCCCGGTCGCGGTCGGCTGTGACAGCCTGGAATCGAACCCAGAATCTTTAGTGGCGCAGTGGTTTAAGGCTGTGCCACTATAGATTCTGGGAAGCCCCTCAAGTCGGAAAATCTGGCATCTTTCTAGAGCTCGGATTTTCTGACCTGAAGATCACTGAGATCATGATTCAACCTTGTTTTTTTTTCTAGAGTTCCCAGTTGTCTTGAAAGCACCATTCGTCACTTGCCACATCATCATGATTGCATCATCATCATGATGTGGCTAGTCTGATGGTGCTTTCAAGACAACTGGGAACTTGGAAAAGAACAAGGTCAAATCATAACCTCAGTGATCTTCAAGTCGGAAAGCAAGAGCTCTAGAAAGATGCCTGAGTTTCCGACTTGGAATTCCGAGTTCCAAGTCGGAGATTTCCGGGTTCCCAGTTGTTTTGAACGCAGCATCAGTACCATTCTCTTTTAGTCTGGTTACCGGTCTTTTTAGCTAACATTCCACTCCTTGCCACTCTTGTCATTTGCTTTCTGCAATCTCAACGTTCAATATAGAGCCGGATTTATGGCACAGTTGCTGATTGGTAGTTGGAAACAACATAAATATTTTCCATTACAACGTAATGGAACATGTGGGGCTTGCAAATGTTGCGCAATATATAGTTTGAATTTTAAGAACAACAATAAACAATACCGTTACGACCTGCTGCAGTCAATGCAAGATCATGTTGTTCATAGTGGCTAGAGAAGACTCCGTAATGAGAGAGAAATAATGATACTGAAAATATTAGCCAACAAGATTCAATCGAGCTATGTTTGCTTCAGTTGCATCCCCATTAATGATAACGAGAGGAAAGAAACTCAAAAACCTGTGGTCATTCCTCGCACATATGCTGATCATCATAATTTTCTTATATTTTTACAATTTTTTATATTATTTGTCATTAAGTGATGGAGTCTAGACAGGTTACTTTAGGAAACTTTTTGAATGGAATTGGCGAACTCACACGTGTCCTAAAAGTCTAGATGATAAAAGCAAACTACACTGAGCACTCGTGCTTGGCTGCCATTTTGGGACACTATCAACAGTTGACTAATGAAAAACACACCAAAACATTGTTTTTAGTGGATTTTTCCTTTAACTACGGTATCATAACCAGTAACTTAACTTCATCGGCTGCCCATCCACTGTCCACACTATACTAAAACCATAGCATCACATTTAATTAGATGAGCACGAGAAGACCAGACTCTTCCATGAGAGCTATAGCCTTCGTCTCAATGGAATGCACTCACTAAACCTGCTGTCAGGGGTTAATTGTGTGCTGTATAATGACCTCTCCGCTGGCTAAACATACAGCAAATGCCCACGTCTGTATGCAGCAAACCGGGATTACTGCATAAGAGGCTGGTGACCTATTTTTTTGTGGTGTTTTTTTTTGTTGTTGAAAGGGAGCCGTCATTATAAATAAAAAGAGGCAGTTACAAAAAGGACGTCACAGCCCATCTGGGATCAGCATGTATTGTGGGCAGTCATTTGGGATTTTAAATTCTGGAACAGGTTCATTTTTTATTTACCGACCAGCAGGCCATGGTGAATGCATACATGTGACTCCATTCAGTTTCACTGGCTGAAGACATATCGTTTTGTTTTAGGAGTGTAGCCATGTTCAAGAGAATGCGGATGACTAAATCATTTGACTTAAGATTTCAATAACGTAATAGTGTGCTCATTCTGCATACTGAGCAGTGGGCTCCATTGTAATATATAAAGTAATAACACTCCTTGTAATAAATACTTTTAAGTACTGAGAGCGGCACTGATGAGGATGATGATGAACATTCGCTAAAGAGAGCTGACACATGTCTATCTACCAAAGCATCATGATATCTCTGTGATAACTAGATGAATCAAGAGCAGTTTTCAACACCACATCACACATCAACAAATTCACAGCAAGAGAGGCAGAGAGAGGGAGAGACATAAATATATATATATAGAGAGAAAAAATATGTGTGGGGAGGGTAGGGTTCACCAAGAGTGCAGCGTGTAAGAGAAGCCGATTCGTGTTCTCACGTTCTGATTCTGTTTTTGTGCTCAGAATGTTGTTACATATGATAGAGTGCCCAGAGAAACAATCTTGAGATATTTAGCTACATAATTGTAGAAACAGAATAAGTGGAAATCACTGACCTGTGTCCTGACGCGGTTTCAAACTGCATTAAGGGGTGTGTGTGCATATGTGAAATTTTAAGCAATTGTGAGGAACGTCATGTGTGAGTGTTTTAAAGTACAAAGGGGGTATTCATGGATGGATAGGCATCATGCACCCCAAAAATCTGACGGGGCACAAAGTACGTGAGGATGGCTGGGGGTTGGTCTGGAAGGGGGATAGGCCCCCGGTCCGGATGTTGGAGAATTTAACATTTTTCAAACACCTGAAATAGCTTTTTCCTGCAATCTAGAGCCATAATCATTATGCTTAATTCAATGCAAATCAAATCAAATTTTATTTGTCACATACACATGGTTAGCAGATGTTAATGCGAGTGTAGCGAAATGCTTGTGCTTCTAGTTCCGACAATGCAGTAATAACCAACAAGTAATCTAACTAACAATTCCAAAACTACTGTCTTATACACAGTGTAAGGGGATAAAGAATATGTACATAAGGATATATGAATGAGTGATGGTACAGAGCAGCATAG
Source organism: Oncorhynchus nerka (assembly GCF_034236695.1). NCBI lineage: Eukaryota > Metazoa > Chordata > Actinopteri > Salmoniformes > Salmonidae > Oncorhynchus > Oncorhynchus nerka. The sequence continues at coordinate 80,293,186 of NC_088410.1, read as the reverse complement.
GGAAGATACAGTAGATGGTATCGAGTACAGTATATACATATGAGATGAGTATGTAAACAAAGTGGCATAGTTAAAGTGGCTAGTGATACATGTATTACATAAGGATGCAGTCGATGATATAGAGTACAGTATATACGTATGCATATGAGATGAATAATGTAGGGTAAGTAACATTATATAAGGTAGCATTGTTTAAAGTGGCTAGATATATATACATCATTTCCCATCAATTCCCATTATTAAAGTGGCTGGAGTTGAGTCAGTGTCAGTGTGTTGGCAGCAGCCACTCAATGTTAGTGGTGGCTGTTTAACAGTCTGATGGCCTTGAGATAGAAGATGTTTTTCAGTCTCTCGGTCCCAGCTTTGATGCACCTGTACTGACCTCGCCTTCTGGATGATAGCGGGGTGAACAGGCAGTGGCTCGGCTGGTTGATGTCCTTGATGATCTTTATGGCCTTCCTGTAACATCGGGTGGTGTAGGTGTCCTGGAGGGCAGGTAGTTTGCCCCCGGTGATGCGTTGTGCAGACCTCACTACCCTCTGGAGAGCCTTACGGTTGAGGGCGGAGCAGTTGCCGTACCAGGCGGTGATACAGCCCGCCAGGATGCTCTCGATTGTGCATCTGTAGAAGTTTGTGAGTGCTTTTGGTGACAAGCCGAATTTCTTCAGCCTCCTGCGGTTGAAGAGGCGCTGCTGCGCCTTCTTCACGATGCTGTCTGTGTGAGGGGACCAATTCAGTTTGTCTGTGATGTGTATGCCGAGGAACTTAAAACTTGCTACCCTCTCCACTACTGTTCCATCAATGTGGATAGGGGGTGTTCCCTCTGCTGTTTCCTGAAGTCCACAATCATCTCCTTAGTTTTGTTGACGTTGAGTGTGAGGTTATTTTCCTGACACCACACTCCGAGGGCCCTCACCTCCTCCCTGTAGGCCGTCTCGTCGTTGTTGGTAATCAAGCCTACCACTGTTGTGTCGTCCGCAAACTTGATGATTGAGTTGGAGGCGTGCATGGCCACGCAGTCGTGGGTGAACAGGGAGTACAGGAGAGGGCTCAGAACGCACCCTTGTGGGGCCCCAGTGTTGAGGATCAGCGGGGAGGAGATGTTGTTGCCTACCCTCACCACCTGGGGGCGGCCCGTCAGGAAGTCCAGTACCCAGTTGCACAGGGCAGGGTCGAGACCCAGGGTCTCGAGCTTGATGACGAGCTTGGAGGGTACTATATGGTGTTGAATGCCGAGCTGTAGTCGATGAACAGCATTCTCACATAGGTATTCCTCTTGTCCAGATGGGTTAGGGCAGTGTGCAGTGTGGTTGAGATTGCATCGTCTGTGGACCTATTTGGGCGGTAAGCAAATTGGAGTGGGTCTAGGGTGTCAGGTAGGGTGGAGGTGATATGGTCCTTGACTAGTCTCTCAAAGCACTTCATGATGACGGAAGTGAGTGCTACGGGGCGGTAGTCGTTTAGCTCAGTTACCTTAGCTTTCTTGGGAACAGGAACAATGGTGGCCCTCTTGAAGCATGTGGGAACAGCAGACTGGTATAGGGATTGATTGAATATGTCCGTAAACACACCGGCCAGCTGGTCTGCGCATGCTCTGAGGGCGCGGCTGGGGATGCCGTCTGGGCCTGCAGCCTTGCGAGGGTTAACACGTTTAAATGTCTTACTCACCTCGGCTGCAGTGAAGGAGAGACCGCATGTTTTCGTTGCAGGCAGTGGCACTGTATTGTCCTCAAAGCGGGCAAAAAATATATTTAGTCTGCCAGGGAGCAAGACATCCTGGTCCGTGACTGGGCTGGATTTCTTCTTGTAGTCCGTGATTGACTGTAGACCCTGCCACATGCCTCTTGTGTCTGAGCCGTTGAATTGAGATTCTACTTTGTCTCTGTACTGACGCTTAGCTTGTTTGATAGCCTTGCGGAGGGAATAGCTGCACTGTTTGTATTCGGTCATGTTACCAGTCACCTTGCCCTGATTAAAAGCAGTGGTTCGCGCTTTCAGTTTCACGCGAATGCTGCCATCAATCCACGGTTTCTGGTTAGGGAATGTTTTAATCGTTGCTATGGGAACGACATCTTCAACGCACGTTCTAATGAACTCGCACACCGAATCAGCGTATTCGTCAATATTGTTATCTGACGCAATACGAAACATATCCCAGTCCACGTGATGGAAGCAGTCTTGGAGTGTGGAGTCAGCTTGGTCGGACCAGCGTTGGACAGACCTCAGCGTGGGAGCCTCTTGTTTTAGTTTCTGTCTGTAGGCAGGGATCAACAAAATGGAGTCGTGGTCAGCTTTTCCGAAAGGGGGGCGGGGCAGGGCCTTATATGCGTCGCGGAAGTTAGAGTAACAATGATCCAAGGTTTTTCCACCCCTGGTTGCGCAATCGATATGCTGATAAAATTTAGGGAGTCTTGTTTTCAGATTAGCCTTGTTAAAATCCCCAGCTACAATGAATGCAGCCTCCGGATAAATGGATTCCAGTTTGCAAAGAGTCAAATAAAGTTCGTTCAGAGCCATCAATGTGTCTGCTTGGGGGGGGATATATACGGCTGTGATTATAATCGAAGAGAATTCTCTTGGTAGATAATGCGGTCTACATTTGATTGTGAGGAATTCTAAATCAGGTGAACAGAAGGATTTGAGTTCCTGTATGTTTCTTTCATCACACCATGTCTCGTTAGCCATAAGGCATACCCCCCCGCCCCTCTTCTTACCAAAAAGATGTTTGTTTCTGTCGGCGCGATGCGTGGAGAAACCCGCTGGCTGCACCGCCTCCGATAGCGTCTCTCCAGTGAGCCATGTTTCAGTGAAGCAAAGAACGTAACAGTCTCTGATGTCCCTCTGGAATGCTACCCTTGCTCGGATTTCATCAACCTTGTTGTCAAGAGACTGGACATTGGCGAGAAGAATGCTAGGGAGTGGTGCACGATGTGCCCGTTTCCGGAGTCTGACCAGAAGACCGCCTCGTTTCCCTCTTTTTTCGGAGTCGTTTTTTTGGGTCGCTGCATGGGATCCATTCCGTTGTCCTGTTTGAAAGGCAGAACACAGGATCCGCGTCGCGAAAAACATATTCTTGGTCGTACTGATGGTGAGTTGACGCTGATCTTATATTCAGTAGTTCTTCTCGACTGTATGTAATGAAACCTAAGATGACCTGGGGTACTAATGTAAGAAATAACACGTAAAAAAACAAAAAACTGCATAGTTTCCTAGGAACGCGAAGCGAGGCGGCCATCTCTGTCGACGCCGGAAGTGTAATGTTATGCGCCGGAAGTGTAATGTTATTATTATTATTGAGCTGTCTGTATCCTCCCGACTGATGGTTCGTACATTTAAAACGTATATCACCGTTCTCCCCACTGTGTATATATACGGTGATATACGTTTTAAATGTACGAACCATCAGAACAAGTATTTGATACACTGCCGATTTTGCAGGTTTTCCTACTTACAAAGCATGTAGACGTCTGTAATTTTTATCATAGGTACACTTCAACTTTGAGATGCGGTAAATCCAGTAAATCACATTGTATGATTTTAAGTAATTAATTTGCATTTTATTGCATGCAATAAGTATTTGATACATCAGAAAAGCAGAACTTAATATTTGGTATAGAAACCTTTGTTTGCAATTACAGATATCATACGTTTCCTGTAGTTCTTGACCAGGTTTGCACACACTGCAGCAGGGATTTTGGCCCACTCCTCTATACAGACCTTCTCCAGATCTTTCAGGTTTCGGGGCTGTCACTGGGCAATATGGACTTTCAGCTCCCTCCAAAGATTTTCTATTGGGTTTAGGTCTGGAGACTGGCTAGGTCACTCCAGGACCTTGATGCTTCTTACAGAGCCACTCCATAGTTGCCCTGGCTTCAGCCACGACCCATCTTCAATGCTCTTACTGAGGGAAGGAGGTTGTTGGCCAAGATCTCGCGAAACATGACCCCATCCATCCTCCCCTCAATACGGTGCAGTCGTCCTGTCCCCTTTGCAGAAAAGCATCCCCAAAGAATGATGTGTTCTTGGGGTTGTATTCATCCTTCTTCTTCCTCCAAACACGGCGAGTAGAGTTTAGACCAAAAAGCTCTATTTTTGTCTCATCAGACCACATGACCTTCTCCCATTCCTCCTCTGGATCATCCAGATGGTCATTGGCAAACTTCAGACGAGCCTGGACATGCTTCACGGTTGGGATGTTGTTCTTGGGGTTGTATTCATCCTTCTTCTTCCTCCAAACACGGCGAGTAGAGTTTAGACCAAAAAGCTCTATTTTTGTCTCATCAGACCACATGACCTTCTCCCATTCCTCCTCTGGATCATCCAGATGGTCATTGGCAAACTTCAGACGAGCCTGGACATGCGCTGGCTTGAGCAGGGGGACCTTGCGTGCGCTGCAGGATTTTAATCCATGACGGTGTGGTGTGTTACTAATGGTTTTCTTTGAGACTGTGGTCCCAGCTCTCTTCAGGTCATTGACCAGGTCCTGCCGTGTAGTTCTGGGCTGATCCCTCACCTTCCTCATGATCATTGATGCCCCTCGAGGTGAGCTCTTGCATGGAGCCCCAGACCATTTTATAATAATTGTGCCAACAGCTGTTGCCTTCTCACCAAGCTGCTTGCCTATTGTCCTGTAGCCCATCCCAGCCTTGGGCAGGTCTACAATTTTATCCATGATGTCCTTACACAGTTGTCTTGGCCATTGTGGGTGAGGTTGGAGTCTGTTTGATTGAGTGTGTGGACAGGTGTCTTTTATACAGGTAACAAGTTCAAACAGGTGCAGTTAATATAGGTAATGAGTGGAGAACAGGAGGGATTCTTAAAGAAAAACTAAGGTCTGTGAGAGCCAGGATTCTTACTGGTTGGTAGGTGATCAAATACTTATTGCATCCAATAAAATGCTAATTAATTACTTAAAAATCATACAATGTGATTTTCTGGATTTTGTTTTGGATTCCGTCTCTCACAGTTGAAGTGTACCTATGATAAAAATTACAGACCTCTACATGCTTTCTAAGTAGGGAAACCTGCAAAATCGGCAGTGTATCAAATACTTGTTCTCCCCACTGTATATATGCTTCTCTGCATCTCTGCAAAAATCTGGGTAAAAGATTGATAAACTTATTCATTACATTTAGTTATTGCTTGCTTTTCTCAAGTCTACCAACCTTGCAGCAGGCATGCCAGCTAAGGTAGTTGGACAAGCTAGCTACTCTAACTTGATTGATAGCCTGAAATGGCTTCTTGTCTGGTAGTTGTGAGGTTGGCAACCTATCTGAGCTAGCTAAATCTAACTTCATAAAATTGCTAGGTGGCTACCCCAACCATGATCACCCTAGAAATATCAGACTGTAGGGACCATGGCACTAAATCAAATCAAATCAAATGTATTTATATAGCCCTTCTTACATCAGCTGATATATCAAAGTGCTGTACAGCAACCCAGCCTAAAACCCCAAACAGCAAGCAATGCAGGTGTAGAAGCATGGTGGCTAGGAAAAACTCCCTAGAAAGGCCAAAACCTAGGAAGAAACCTAGAGAGGAACCAGGCTATGAGGGGTGGCCAGTCCTCTTCTGGCTGTGCCGGGTGGGGATTATAACAGAACATGGCCAAGATGTTCAAATGTTCATAAATGACCAGCATGGTCAAATAATAATAATCACATTAGTGTTCGAGGGTGCAACAAGTCAGCACCTCAGGAGTAAATGTCAGTTGGCTTTTCATAGCCGATCATTGAGAGTATCTCTACCGCTCCTGCTGTCTCTAGAGAGTTGAAAACAGCAGGTCTGGGACAGGTAGCACGTCCGGTGAACAGGTCAGGGTTTCATAGCCGCAGGCAGAACAGTTGAAACTGGAGCAGCAGCACGGCCAGGTGGACTGGGGACAGCAAGGAGTCATCATGCCAGGTAGTCCTGAGGCATGGTCCTAGGGCTCATGTACTCTGAGTGAGAGAAAGAAAGAGACGGCATAAAAGAGCACCAGTAAGCCAGTGACTCAGCCCCTGTAATAGGGTTAGAGGCAGAGAATCCCAGTGGAGAGAGGGGAACCGGCCAGGCAGAGACAGCAAGGGCGGTTCGTTGCTCCAGAGCCTTTCCGTTCACCTTCACAATCCTGGGCCAGACTACACTCTATCATATGACCCACTGAAGAGATGAGTCTTCCGTAAAGACTTAAAGGTTGAGACCGAGTTTGCGTCTCTCACATGGGTAGGCAGGACATTCCATAAAAATGGAGCTCTATAGGAGAAATCCCTGCCTCCAGCTGTTTGCTTAGAAATTCTAGGGACAATTAGGAGGCCTGCGTCTTGTGACCGTAGCGTACATGTAATGCTTTGTAGGTTAACAGTAAAACCTTGAAATCAGCCCTTGCCTTAACAGGAAGCCAGTGTAGGGAGGCTAGCACTGGAGTAATATGATCACATTTTGGGATTCTAGTTAGGATTCTAGCAGCCATATTTAGCACTAACTGAAGTGTATTTAGTGCTTTATCTGGGTAGCCAGAATGTAGAGCATTGCAATAGTCTAACCTAGAAGTTACAAAAGCCTCGATTAATTTTCCTGCATCATTTTTGGACAGAAAGTTTCAGATTTTTGCAATGTTATGTAGATGGAAAAAAGCTGTCCTTGAAACAGTCTTGTTATGTTCGTCAAAAGAGAGATCAGGGTCCAGAGTAACGCCGAGGTCCTTCACAGTTTTATTTGAGACGACTGTACAACCATCAAGATTAATTGTCTGATTCAACAGAAGATCTCTTTGTTTCTTGGGATCTAGAACAAGCATCTCTGTTTTGTCCGAGTTTAAAAGTAGAAAGTTTGCAGCCATCCACTTCCTTATGTCTGAAACACAGGCTTCTAGCGAGGGCAATTTTGGGGCTTCACCATGTTTCATTGAAATGTACAGCTGTGTGTCATCCGCATAGCAGTGAAAGTTAACATTATGTTTTCGAATGACATCCCCAAGAGGTAAAATATATAGTGAAAACAATAGTGGTCCTAAAACGGAACCTTGAGGAACACCGAAATTTACAGTTGATTTGTCAGAGGACAAACCATTCACAGAGACAAATTTATATCTTTCTGACAGATAAGATCTAAACCAGGCCAGAACTTGTCCGTGTAGACAATTTTGGGTTTCCAATCTCTCCAAAAGAATGTGGTGATCGATGCTATCAAAAGCAGCACTAAGGTCTAGGAGCATGAGGACAGATGCAGAGCCTCGGTCTGACGCCAAATAAAGGTAATTTACTACCTTCACAAGTGCAGTCTCAGTGCTATAATGGGGTCTAAAACCAGACTGAAGCATTTCGTATACATTGTTTGTCTTCAGGAAGGCAGTGAGTTGCTGCGCAACAGCTTTTTCTAAAAATTCTAGAGAGGAATGGAAGATTCAATATAGGCCGATAGTTTTTAATATTTTATGGGTCAAGGTTTGGCTTTTTCAAGAGGCTTTATTACTGCCACTTTTAGTGAGTTTGGTACACATCCAGTGGATAGAGAGCCGTTTATTATGTTCAACATAGGAGGGCCAAGCACAGGAAGCAGGTCTTTCAGTAGTTTCGTTGGAATAGGGTCCAGTATGCAGCTTGAAGGTTTAGAGGCCATGATTACTTTCATCATTGTGTCAAGAGATATAGAACTAAAACACTTGAGTGTCTCTCTTGATCCTAGGTCCTGGCAGAGTTGTGCAGACTCAGGCCAACTGAGCTTTGGAGGAATACACAGATTTAAAGAGGAGTCTGTAATTTGCTTTCGAATGATCATGATCTTTTCTTCAAAGAAGTTCATGAATTTATTACTGCTGAAGTGAAAGCCATCCTCTCTTGGGGAATGCACTAGGTATTACAGAGAGAGAGATTTTTTTATAAATAAATAAATATTTTCTTAAACCGGACAGATCTGGGGGTGCACATGCCCCTGTGTCCCCTATGGGTATGAAGCCTCTGCATGGATGTGTGTGTGTGCCAACACTCATACCAAACGTCTTAAATATGTGAACAGTGGCTCAAATGTGAACAGTGGCTCTCATCCAAGGTTGGCAAAAGAGTTTGGCATTAATATGAGGCACATGATCAGGATGATCATTAGACACTCGCTGATGGTATGGGTAGGGGGTTAAGGACCCATATAGAAGGATAGGATACAACCATTGTTTTTTTACTGACAGTGTAAAAATAACTAAATAACTAAATAGCTAATAACCAATTGTGTGTGGTGTTATTCTTATAAGGAATGATTTACCTTATCACATATTTGTTCTGTTTTCTCTCCTATAGGTTCCCAGTGAACTGCTAAAACAGTCTAACCCTAACTCATCGTGTGAGAGGAGCCCCAGAAGCTGAGGGCAAACATGAAGCAACACTGTGAAGTCATCGCGGCTGGCCCATGACACTTAAACTCTCAGCCCTATCCACAAACCACTCGCCCTCCGTTACCATACGGGACAACCAGTCAGTCACCCATCATCTGCACACAGCTACATTACAATGGCCAGCAAAAGGAAGTCAACAGTGCCCTGTATGATCACATCCAAAAGCAAACACATGCGTGAGGAGATCATACTTGGCTGCCTTCCTGAGCTCCTACCCACAATCCCAGAGGACAGCATCCTCAGTATATCTGGAGAAGACAGAGGCCATTTCTCCCATGATTCCTCCAGACCTGAAAGGGGCGACAAATGGCAGAAAGGTAGCACATACAGCTGCCCACCCTGCCGCTTTGAGTCCAGAGAGCTGAACTACTTTTTGGACCACCTGCACAACTGCCACATAGACTTCAGGGCCCAACCCTGCTTCTCCTGCCTGAACTGTGGCGTGTCAGTGGTCAGGTTTGAGGCCCTGGCCCTGCACAATGCTAAAGCACACCCTGGGGTGTCAGGGGGCTCTGTCTCCGCTTCCCTGCATGTCAGTAAGAGAGATGGTGCGACCACCGTAGAGCAGAGTCTGTTCACCACCAATGGGGAGGACTCGAGCGATACTGCAATCTTTCTCACTAAAACACCTATAGTGAGGGTGATGAAGGCCAAGGGAGAGCACAAGAAGATTGTAGTTTCCCACACGGTGGAGGTGCAGAGGATAGACACTGGGAAGAAAATGGAGCGGACAGACCCCACCATGTTGACGAATGTGCCTGAACTACAAAATGGGTCTCTCAGTGAGACCGGTGGTGCTGCTATGTTGAGAAATCCTGTCACTCATGTGATAACAACAACAGTGCCCAATCAAACCTATCACCAGCACAGCTCTCCCACCTTCTCCTCCATCTCGGATTCCAGCAAAAACCTTCCAAAGGTGATGATTCCCCTGAGCAGCATCCCCACTTATGATGCTGCCATGGACACCAGCAGCTTTCTCAAGACTTCCTTTGGTAAGTTCCCCTACCCGACCAAAGCTGAGCTCTGCTACCTGACTGTGGTCTCTGATTGGCCAGAGGAGCAGATCAAACTGTGGTTCACTGCCCAGAGACTCAAACAGGGGATCAGCTGGTCCCCCGAGGAGATAGAGGAGGCCAGGAGGAAGATGTTCAACACGGTCTTCCAAGGAGCAGCACCCCAAAAACAGCCCCCCAAGCAACGGCACACAAATCATATTGTGACCCATCACACTGTCCATGCCCAGCCTGCTCCAGTGGGCCCCAGACACCAGGCTGCCAAGGTGACCCATGGCAGTGTAGTGAGCAGGCATACTGGAGTCATATCCACTTCGGCTAGCGTGTCAGCCGCTGGTCACCCGGTCACCACTAGGGTCTCTTATGCTACCCCAACCATGATCCCCCCTAAATATCAGACTGTAGTCAGCAGAACAACACAGGTAGTGGCCAGGAACACTATCCCCACTACTGTGGCCAGCCAGGAGTCTGACAAGACTGTTGCTCTGAGGCTGGGAAACAGTTGTGTCATTAGCACCAGCTGCAGAAGCAGCCGTAACAGTAGTAGTTGCAGTAGTAGCAGCAGTAACAGTAGTAGTTGCAGTAGTAGCAGCAGCATCAGTAGTAACTCCTCCATCAGTAGTAACGACAGGGACCATGGCACTAGGAAACTAATGAACAACATCAGTTCCAGCAACAGCATTGTCAGTTGCTCCTCCAACATTGGCAATAAAGATGACTGTAGCACTGACAGCCATGACAAACCAAACAATCAAAGCAACAGACATATTAGCATTGCATCTGTCTTGGAAGGCTTCAGCAACAGCAGCAACAAAGGTAAAGTGATCATGAGTAACACCAGCAAATCTAACGTTATCGCCTATAACATTCATAGCAATGGAAACACAGCTAACCAGGATCAGTACACATCAACAAAGAGCGATGATGACAGTAACAACAACAATATCCACAAGTCCAAAAATGGCAGTTTTAGCAGTGGCTACTCCAGCACTAGAAATAATGACAGTGTCAACAACCTGAACCTTGCCAGCAAAGCCCAAAACGAAAACACCAGCATCAGTGTCATTACCAAAAGCAGCAGTAGCAGCAACAGCATATCTATCATTAAGGATGGCAAATGCATCAAGGAGGTTCCTATGAAAGCTTTTTCAGTCCTGCGGCAGCTTATCAAAGAGGAAGACCATTTTGGGGACGACAGAACCTGCCCTGAACTAAAAATTGACCCCATCAAGATCAACCTGCAGAGGCTCATGGTGAGCGATCCAGCTGCCAAACCTGGTTCAGAGGCCTTCCCTCCAGAGCTCAAGTCTGAGACACATGTCTCAGACCGGTCACACCCATCCAAGAAAAGCCCCCAGCAGGTGCACCTTTTGAGGCAGGCATTCACCAGCACACTGTGGCCCAGCAGCCAGCAGTATGAGGAGCTGAGTATCATGACGGGCCTGCCAAATCCAGAGGTGGTCCGCTGGTTCAGCGACAGCCGCTACATCCACCAGAACGGCCAGCTGAAATGGCTGGAGGGCTACCAGTGCCTACCAGTAGAGGGAGAGGAAGGAAAGGGCCACAGAGACTCTGAAGCAGGGGCACTGATCAATCCCCAGGAGGTTAATAGGAAACTAGTGGAACTGGAGGTGAACAAGCAGCTTGATGAAGGACCTAAGGAGCTCCACTCGGGGCAGCTGGGATTCTGGTGGGGCGCAGACACACAGAGGCCACTGCTGAGTGCAACAGAGCCAGAGGACACTGGGGAGAGAGGGAGAGCTTTGGAGACAGAAGAACTACATGGTCACTGGGCAGAGAGGGAGGAAGACCACCCTCAGCCGGTTAGCAGCCAGGCCTTTGGGGAGAAGCAGGCGGAGGCCAGGTGAGTTCTATCAGTTACCGTTGTCTAATGAAAATGACTCAATCTGTGATCACCCCATACCTTCATGGAATGTACTGTATATGTTAGGTCAGTTGTTTACTTGTCAGGCTCTTTGAGACTGATGATGATGATTTTTCAAAGGTTAATATTGCTCCTTGGCCATAACAGAATGTCAAACACTATACTGTTGATTTCTACAGTAGCTATATATTGTTCTGAAACTGGATATGGTTTATTTAGGGCTTTGTAAACTGAAAATTAAGTTTGTAGTTGTTACTGTGATTTCTGAAGAAACAAAAAAACCCGGGGAGGGAGTGTGGGTACTCATACAGAGTGGCTTTCACAGACAATCAAAGGTCTGTGTATTTTTAGAAGAGTTGGAGTCTGGGCCATTGAATTATAGATTAAGAGAGAGTGCTAATATATGTGAATAAATCATGAAAATTGTATTTTATGAGTTGGCTGTTACATAACTTAGTCTCTGATTTCCAACCACCTGTTGACGGTGCTGATTCGAAAGACACTTAATATGACGTGTATTCATGGGAAATGTAATTTAATCAGAACAATATTGTACTAATACGTGTGTGCACGTGTTTTCAGGGATCGTCTGAGGATAGAGCTGCTTGAAGTCTGATGGAGTGGCCCAAATGTACTAGGGGTACAGGATGGGTTGGCTGTCCGGCTTTACAGATGGCCATGGTCTGGTGTGTTCATTATGACAGCAGATGTGATTGTTGCTGGACCGTTGGACTGTAACTGTGAATACCCCCCCCCTTAAACCATCACTTCCTGCCATCCTCTAAAGAAATAACTTCTCACCATTGAGTCCTGTGATGTTCAAGCCTTTCTTCATACTTCTTTGTGGTCATGTGGTGAATAGGATGTATGTAGAGGGCGGTAAGACATGAGACAGAAAGGAGGCGCACACTGACTGGACAACTGACTTGAGGGAAGATGGGAGAGGGATGTACAGTATATGATTCAAACTGCACTATAGAGGGTTTTCGTTGACTGGACAAAATGACAAGTGTCTAGGAGATGTTATTGTTGGCTTTGTGATATTTTTTACTTTTTTTTAGCAACCAGTACTTCACTGTCTTGAATTGTACTTTTCTCTGTAAAACATTTTTTTCCCAATTCTTACTCTTCTTCTATAGTCACTGTAAGTCCAGAAGCAATTGAGCCTTTAGTTTTATTTAGCTCTGTATAAATGTTGGTGATCACTTAACAGTTCAGCTATACGCAACAGACAATACAATGGACTAGCAGACAGCAATGCTAAAACCACACTGCCCCAGAGTAAAGATATTGGCAGAGCGCTAACAGAATCAATACACTGCCCTGGCTTCATCTGCAAACCCAAACATAAAAGAAGCCTGTCATGCAAACGTTGCCTTACTCAGTCTGTCCATGCATTTATGACTGGTCTGCCCATCACTTATAGCTTTCCAGCTGCTGTGATGTTGAGATCAAAACAAGGTGCCAGTGCATTAGTCACTCCTGTGATGGTCTACATCTATGAAGAAAAAAAAGATGCTGCTTCTGTATTCTTGGAAAAGCTTAACATTCAGCTGTAATAATGAAATATCATTACTGGCAAATGTTATAAAATAAAGGTAAATTTGATCAAATGCCCTGGAGGACACAGAGGTAGGTCTTGTGCTAGCTAGAGAGCCAAATGAAGAGATCTTTTCACTCTACTGAATTTTCATACAAACGTAGTCACTACATAAATCCTACAAAGCTGCATCTCTAATAAGCTGCTAAATAAGCGAAGAACGGTGCTATACCATCCAAATTGGAGGCGATCTCCTACCAGCAGTGTATGCACTTGTGAATGTTACCAATTTATTTTGGTTAGAAAAATAATGAAAACAAATCTGGACTTACGGTGTTATGATCACTTTAACTTTTATGAAATAGTTTGATCAAAAAGCACTGTTGTATCATCCTTTCTACACTTTGAATCTTTACTGAATAAATACTCACTGAGAAACTGTTTACTTGTTTTTTATTGCCACATTAAAAGCTATCACACCTGTAGAATGATTATAGTACATGACATTTGCTAATGGATATTTATATGGGTGTATTAATTTACATAAATTGCATTGAAGAATTGGCAGGTTATTTTATAAACACAGGTAGTGCCATCTACTGGTAGAGGACAAGTTGATGCACTGTTCTCTCCATTAAGAACTACATGCCAACAAGAAAAATCAATTGGTTAGGGAAATTGAGCTCTTGCTGCCATAGCAGCAGAAGTCTATAATCATTATTTCCAGTGTACTGTATTTGGCAAGTTGTAATCAGAGACATACAAAACTGTATTGTGTAGGCCTATGTCAATATGAACAGCTCGATCTTGGGACTCCAAATCTAACAAGGCCTGATCACTAGCTACTTTTGAAATGGCATTTCACTGGTCCTTCGAGTGATTTTCCATACTTAAGTCTAGGGACATGAAAGAATGCATAATAATGGGTTTAAAGATGAAAGACATTTTAGATACCTTTGTTACGATAGAGGATATCCAAAATCTGCAGATGTTTGCCTTACTGATGATATTTATTGAACAATGCTGAAAACATTATTCATATCAGTCCAATCAGCCTCAGTTATTGCTCATGTTGAATGGATCCCAGCTTAGAAACATGCCCTCAAGTGCAAATGGACCATCTTAAGCAATAAGGCACCTCGGAGGTTTGTGGTATATGGCCAATATACCACGGCTAAGGGCTGTTCTTAGCACGACGCAACACGCAGTGCCTGGATACAGCCCTTAGCCATGGTATACTGGCCATATACCACAAACCTCCGAGGTGCCATAAGGCCATTATTAATTGGTTACCTATGTCATTAGCAGTTAAAAAATGTTTTTTTGTCATACCCATGGTATACGGTCTGATATACCACGGCTGTCAGCCAATCAGCATTCAGTGCTCAAACCACCGTTTATAAGAAATCTTACGTAGCACTTGTACGGGCCTTGACGTCTGCACTCAACTGGTCTCGGTCATCCTGCACACAGCAGTCTGTCAGATGTCAAGGATTGATAAAGAGATCCAAGGTGTTAAAGAACTCCAAACATGAGAGCCAGGCCTGCGCCAAACCCTGCTAAATCCCTCATAGCGACTGGTCTAAATCAACAGGCAGTGGCGCTTCCTGGGTTCTGTTGTTCTCAGGAAAGATTGAGCTACTTATTACACTGGGTTTTGGGAACACAGGAACCCTCCTGAAACATAACCACAAAACACATTCAAGAGAAATGTTGAAAAGTGACTAAGCAGGCTGAACATACCAGTGACAGATCCAACTTTAGTGGAGGAAATTTGACAAGAAAAAAAAAACTATCCCTTTGGTGCAAGGCCTATCAGTCAAGTGCAGCAATAACACAAAACAGACCAAGTGTAGAGTTGAGGGGTTTTATTCATTTTCAACCTACAATGAGCATAAAACAAGAACATGATTGGAGGCTATGACAGAAGAGGTTGAAAAACAGGAAAAGGAAGTTGAGCTTACCACTATAAACACCAACTTTCCTTTGACACTAGAGTGGAATAAAATTCACATTGAAACTCCTGTTAATGTTCTTCATCCTCAGTCTCCAACACAATTAAAACAATAACTGCCTAAAATGTAACAGATTGGTATTTTTTTGGCAAAGTTGATATCCCTCACATACCCTTCTGGAAGAAAAAAATATTTTCAATTAACTACATTTTAAAATAGCTTCTTTTTTTTTTCAAGTAACAGATAAGGGAGTTGTTTTCCACTCAAACAATCATTAGAAATTATAAAGTTAAAACCAGATAGACTATGCAGAAAGATCCAGAGGATGCTGGCAACGCAAGGGGAGAAAAATTAAATGATTGGTTCACATTGAAAATCAGTCCCTGATAGATACTGTAAAACAAATTAAATCACATCCTGCCTGCTTATGTAAATATTGACATGGGTGTAGCATTTTCCCCCTTCCGTGTCAACGCATCCTCTTTATGGTACACAATCAACATAGTCCAGTTTAAAACATCACACTCACCAAAACACAGCTTTCATGGTCTTTATCCCCCCTACAACTCATACCTAGAGATCACATTTCATTTCCTCAAAGGCGCATGGGTGTACTTTCAGGATTTCATTTGATTTAACTGTTCTCTATTAAAATATAGAATCCATTAATAATACATGGGAGGGCTAAAAATACAGACCAAGTGAAACAAAAATAATAAAATCTAATACACAAAGCAGTCATTTTTTGTTGAATACAGTAGCAATAGGACCCCAGAGTTCAAAGTTCAGACACCTTTAAGTCGTGCATGTGGCTGAAGAGGAAGAGAGCCAAAAGGCAAAAAAGGCAATCCACTGGTTCTCATCCAATCAGAGATTACCGCGTCACCTTTGGGTATGGGTATAGTTCTGCCCTTGAATCTGACATCCGACCAGACCTCAGACTAACCCACCTCACCCCCCCCCCCAGCTCATCTGTAATGGCCTATACGTCCTGACCCCTGACATTCAACCTCACCATGCTTGTTGAGTGTGCACTCATTCTATAATTTCCTTGTCAGGCTGGCCATTCTGTATAATCGGTTAAGCTAAAAACAAGTATCCAATAAAATTACAATAGAAATCACAATTATAAAACCGCAAACAGGATTTAAAATTCATAGTCATCCTCTGCCATGTCGATAGCCCAGGCAAACTTTTCACGCTGAGTTTTGTTGTAGATCTTCTCGATAGGGATACCCCACTTCTTGCACCTAGGAGACAGCAGGAGGATATTAGAATGATAAACCCTCCAGGAGTTAAGACACTCGAAACTAAAACCATCAACTCACTCACTACTTTTAACTAATCAAAAGACATGTGCCACATATCCTGAACAAGTTCGTGGTCATGTCTCACCAGGCCACAGAGATGCGTGGATCCAAGTAGTTGAGTTTGGAGGTGCCCAGAGCAATCTGCTTGTTCTCCTCGCGGTCCGTCGCCTGCACCTCTAGCTTCATCAGCTGCTCTTCTAGCCTCTCCACAGCCTTCTTCTTGGTCTCCACAGCTCTGGGGGAGTAAGGGAAAGAATCAGCTACTTCTACATCCCAGTGTACAAGTACCAATGGATGCCTCAACAAGCCAATCATATCCACATGCTTACTTTTTGGACTTCTCGTCTCTCCGTACTTTGAGGTCAGCCTTGGCGCTCTTCACATCCCTCTTTGCATCAGATAGCTGGTCCTTCTTTGCGTCAATCTGGTAGAAATATTATCAATGTCAATAATCTTGAAACTAAGGCGAAGTATAACTGGATTCTTACTATGCAGCTATTAAAAAACACATTACCGAGCCAAGTATTCCCAAAATAACAAAGAGTATGCATCCAGCAGACAAACATAACTCTAAAAACAAGTCACAAATAAACCCCAAACAAAATCCCAAATCATAGCAATAGTATTTTGTTTCCTTTTCTCCCATCAGCAAAGAGCCATCTCATCTGTCAGGTCGATTGGCCGTGTGTCCTCCCTGTGACTCACTTTAGTCTGGAGGTTCTGCATGGACTTCTCAAAGGTCTTGGGTGGTGCCCTCTGATGGTTACACAGGATGGCCACAGCTCTGTTGGCCCTGTTGTATGACAGGATCTTGGCTGGAAGGTTCTCATCCGCTACAAGTAGGGGAGAAAATGGACATTACTATGACTCTTGCTATAGCCTTTACACCGTATTACAAGTGACCACCAGCACACAACTATCTACAACAGCTCCTCCCAGTTCCCACCTCTGGTCATACCAAAACCAGAATATGAGATAAATGTGCTTTGGGTAGGTTGTGCATTCTTAGACCCTCTGTCTCTGGGTGGGGCTTCATGACCGTGGGGACTTACGGCTGGTGAGCTCCTTCAGCTGCTGCTGCAGAGTGATGGAGGCGTTGTAGGTACGAAACACTTTGGCCGTCAGCCCGTCCATCAGCTCCTGAAGGTGCTTGTTCAGAATGGAGGTCTGGAGAAATGGAGGACAGAGAGGAATGCCACCATTAAATATGACTGATGGCAAGAGACGCAGAATTACAAGAGGATATCCAATTCCCACACGTCAAACAGGGTACTCATTTTCCCTCACAAGGTCCAGTGACATGACTAATACACTGCAATTCACAAGTAACGTAAATTGAAAGTATTTTTTGTTCTTACATTGAGCCGGTCAAAGAGGTCATCCTCTGGCTGCTTGTTTTCCATGAACAGCTGCAGGTTCTTGAATACCTAAGAAAAGGAGGACAGAATATTTACAACTCATAAGAATAACAAGGTGAGAGTTTCTCTGAAGTGAGAGTAATCTGGAAACCATTGTAGTTCAACTCGAGGGAAAAAGCACAGAAATGTTCTGGTGAACCAAATGTCAATTCTTCAAGGCCTTACCCTCTTCTCCACGGGGACTTTGTTGTAGTAGCGGATGGAGTCTTTACCCAGGAAGTCAAACTCCACCACAAACTCCTGGCCGTCCTTCTCGGGGTACAGGTTGATGTGTTCCACTCGGAGGGAGCAGCAGCCTACTGTGTCCGCAGACTCCCCTTCCTCCTTCTCATTACCTGCTCTCAGAGCCAGCTGGTGCACAACACCACAGGGAACATGTTACAACAAAACTTGGAGCTGTGCGTGTGTGTGCGTGTGTGGCAGCAGTCTCACCTTATCGATGAAGTAGAGTGCCACGGCTCTCTGTCGGATCCTCATCTCTTTGGACTTCCAGTCCTCGCGGTACTGGTTCCTTAACCGGTCCACACACTTCTTCAGATTTCGGGCTGTCTCATACTTCTGCCAGTCCTTCTCTCCCTGCAGATCAACACACACCACCATTACAGCAACCAGGGGGAAGAGACAGGGGGCACAACAATGAACAAATATGTAAAAAAATAAATTAAAACAGAATTGAGAAACGTTGGGTCTCATGGGTGTTTTCATCCCATCGCGCTCTAGCGGCTCCTGTGGCGCAGTGAACGATGAAACAGTTGCCAAAGTGCAGTGTTTCCGCCAACACATTGGTGTGGCTGGCTTCTGGGTTAAGTGGACATTGTGTCAAGAAGCAGTGCGGCCTGGTTGGGTTTGAGGATGCATGGCTCTCGACCTTCGCCTCTTGAGTCCGCGCGGGAGTTGCAGCGATTGGATACTTCAAAATTGGCGAGAAACGGAATAAAAAAATATAAAAAAATGGATTGAGAAATGTTGAATAGGATTGCAGACTTTTGTCGTCTCTAGAGACTTCATTAAAAGCTAACAATACAAGACGTCACTCGCTCCCACTTGAGCCATAATAAAGATGAACCTGCCTTGATTCTTGAGCTGGGATTCAGCATGATATACTTGATAGAGCCTTGGATGTTCTCTGTCCACGACACCAGCCAGGTCACCTTGTTGTCATGACGCAACTCCTTCCATCTGGTACCAGGGGGAGGCTTGGGGTGCTTGGAGTCCCTGTATGAGAGAAATAGAATAGAGCGGCTGAGTCAGAGCAAGTATCCAGACATACACTAATCTGGTCCAAACAAGCAGTCCATCGGTTAATATAATCAAGAGAAGGGGAAAGCGCTGTAGAACATTTTGTAAGCCTTTTCTTTCATTATGTTCATATTGCCACCTGCACCCAGGACTATGAGTTTAATGGTTCACCCCACGGTTTGTAATCAACTGTGGAAAGGGAAAGGTGGATACCTTCTGGTTACTGGCCCAACACTCGAAGGGCTGCTTGAATGCAGAGCGAATACAAAGTTGTGTTTTATTGCGATTTCCGTCTTGCTCCGGTGGTAGGAATACCGGGGTGATGTTGGCGTAAATGTGTCAACATGTTTGAGGTGTTGGCAGCGGCATAGGGTACTCTTGTAATCTACTGGGAAGCCAAAATGTTCCCAAACTGGAGATTTAAATGACTGAGACTCCTATTTTATGGACGCCACCACTCGCCATCGTACAGAACTAGTTCCCAGCTGCGCCTTACAAAACGTGCCAATTAAGACTAGAATTCTGATTACAATGTTTGCATAGGCTCTAGTCGTTTTAACAGAATAGCCTGAAATGTTCTCAGCTCAGATTTACCCAAGAGGCATACAACGCAGAGTAGGCATAGCCATATAGCCTGGTGTTATATTTTATGTATTCATTTAGGTTCACAGTGCGGCCCGGATTGAGGACCCCATACCAAACGGTTTGGTACGAATACATGTAACCATTGCACCCCTACCCAGGACCATGTCACTCACTTGCTGCAGTTTATGATGATGTCCTCAGGGCGGATGCGGCGTTTCAGCATGCCCATCTTGGGGTGGTCTCCTCGGCCACGGAACAGGCCCGGGGGCTCAATGCGAAAGTTAGCAATGCGCTCCTTGTGGTTGTCCATGATGCAGAAGCCATACTCCTGTAGGAGGCGTTCGTTCTCCACTTTGATTTTCTACAAGAAGCAGAGAACCAGAGACAAACTAGTTAGATCTGGGTACAGTTGTTGGAACTCTGGATCAGCCTGAAGATTCCAGGTATTATTACGCCACTGCCTAATGTAGAACTTCACTGGACAGTCGTGGTCTGAACGGGGTTATACATTTTTTTTAATGTAAGAAAAAGCACCAAGTATTGTTCTTGCTCACCAGTTTATCATCTTTAGTCATGGCCTTTCTGGCCTCAGACTGAGCCTTGAAGTATTCCCCCATTTCATTGAAGTTACACTTCTTCAGGTCTGTGATCTTAGACTTCTCCTCAGAGGTCATTTCCTGTAGGAGGGAACAGAGGTAGACAAGTCATGATCATGTGTGTATGGATTTACTGTTCCAAATCACCATTTCTAAAAAATTTTTTATGAAAGACATTAAGTAACGCAATTGCAAACTCCAGGTATACAGCCTTAAACATTCACTACCTTTCTCCAGTCTTTGAAGAAGTTTTTCCGGAAGGCATCCTTGGTAGTGTACTCATGGTCCAGCATTTTGGCAAAGAAGGTGGCCACCTCCTCAGCCTCTGGGCCGAGCTTCATCTGCTTCCCTACAGAGGGATTTCAGCAGAGACTTGTTCAACCAGCCAAACCCTTCACTTCCACTCAGCAAAGGCCACTCATAAATGGACCAAGTGTCATAGAAATAACAGCACTTGAGTATTAATATTACCATCATAGAAAAATCGGACTTTGCTGGGAAGAGGTTCGTAAGGTGCTGCCATGACTGGGCCTTTATGTTCCAGAAACCTCCATTTGGAACCGTCAGTTGCCCTCTCCTCTTCCCACCTGTAGTCCAACATGGTACAACAACGTGAAGTGATGGTTGATGCACAAACTAAATCCTTTGTCCAACAGAGATACAAAGAACATCCATATTTTACCCATCACCATAATGAGCATTCCATAACGAGGCAGTCAGTGTGCCTTCACAAAAGCTCTGTGCAGCAACACAGCTGGAGGGCAACTATGACACTCACCATTTCCACTTCTCCTCAGGCTCCTTCTTTGCTTTCTTTTTCCCATCAGCAACTTCCCCTTTCTTGTTTTTTTGTGTCTTTTTGGGCTTGATGTCCTTTACAAGAAACAAAGAACGTGTGAGTCTCCTTTCTCGCAACGGATCACTGAAATATATCCAATATGAAATCCAAAGATTTCCACGTACCTCATCTTGTTTCCTCTTCTTTGCTTTCTTGTCCACTCTGTCATTTTCAATTTTAATTTTTTTGGGCTTGAATTCAGTTCTAAAAAATAAAAATAAACACCTTATAAAGAGGCCTGACTAAAGGTAGATTCAACAACTATCTTGGTCTTCTCTACACCAAACTACATAGTCATACCGAAAGGCAGCTGTGTGGTTCTTGCAAAGCCAACAATGACCAAACATTGTCATTGCCCAACAGAACGAAGAAAAACCAGATGGGGTTGGTCTAAACATGGCAACTACAGCCAACATTTTTATCATACAAATGTAACAGGGCCAAAGACTAAGGAAGAAATGGGCCTGTTGACAAAGTTAAGTACAGATCTACTCACTCGTCATTGTCACGCTGTCTTTTCAGGGACTTGGGAGAGTGGTAGAAGTGATCATTGTCCGGCTCAGTCTTAATGCGATGAGGGCTGGTGATAGAATTCGAACATTTACATTAATTGTGCATTTGAAATCAAATATGTAGGGTCCTATAAAATCTGTTGTGGAAAACGCACACGGAATGTAGACATGACGGAATTTAACAATATTAAAAACGTATTGAAATTAGTAGGAAATCTTAATATATTGAACTACAGAAAATGCATTAATTTGCCCAAGTTAATCATATCACATGAACAAAATCTGATTAGTATTTTCCTGCAACGGCACAGGAATGCCCCCGTACACATGTCTACACTGTGTAGACGATAGCAATGATGCTAATAATAACCTGCTGGTCGAGATGAAAGGCTCTCAAAAACCTTCTCAATTAAATGTTAAATACAAAGTAGCCTATGTCTAACTGGCAGAATGATATCGTGATTACTTGCATCAATCAAGGAGCAATTTATTTAGCAAACTCTGGAATCACATAAACGCTACAGAAACATTGCTAACCATCTCTGGCACTTAAAGGATAACTGCATCCAAAAACATACATTTCTTAGCTTTTTCCAGACCTCAAAAGTGGTCTCCAGATTTGGTTTAAGCATGGTTATGGACTTAGAAAAACAACATGGGATGTTCTATTTTTTTTTTTTAAAAAAAAAAAAGTGTGATTGAGACCAAAAACTGGAGAAAAAAAACTATATTTGGGGAAAAACATTAAACTTCTGCACATAAAAAAAAAATATATATATATATATATAATACAATCGCTGATTTTATAGGGCCCTAGATATGTAACCAGCATTTGTAAGCAGCACAAATGTCAAATGAACAATACAAACCAAACCTACCTGGCAAAGCCATTCTCTTTTTCCTTCTTCGGCTTGATCTGCAAGATGACAACGAAGAGTTAAAACATGGATCTTTTGAAATGTTAAGAGCTATAAATTCAGGTTTTCACTGAGAAAGAGACTGGACAAATATTTGACAAACTGATTGGCACATCTAAACCAAAATGGCAGCGATGCATCCCTCTCCGTTGGATAATTAGCACACCTCATCCTTCCTGTGGTCTTTTTCCTTGTGTTTGTCCTTGTGTCTGTCTGTGCTGACATCTTCGTGCTTTATTCGCTCCTTCTCTCTGTGTTTCTTTTCCGAGAACTCCTTATGGTCACTGGAAATTCACAGATTACATCAGCATCAGATTGAACATACCAATAAGGAAATCAACTAAGAGTGTATATTTGAGGATATACTATAGCAATAAAACAGTGAGGAGTCTCTGGCTGGTCCTACGCCCATTCATACACACCCTGCTTATCAGACAAATCATCAAACAAACAGCTACGTTAAAGAGCTCAACAAAGCAAATGTGTGGGTGTCAATTACTGCCCTAGTGACGCACTAAGTTTCACCTATGTGACCCTGCTTAAAAAGACTGGAGAGTCATACCTGTTGCCATATTTTGATTTCTCACGCTCCCTGTCCTTCTTGTGGTCCTTGTGTTTGTGTTCTTTATCCTTGTACTTATCTTTATGCTTATGAGAATCTGCAAAAGAAGAAAGTTATTCAAACGCGGACTGACGGAAAGGCTAAATGACCATTGCCAAAGGAATAGGAAACATTTAGGCCACAGAAACATTCTGTAAATATATCCACTTTTCTTCAACCCTTCTCTAAACCCAGCAGGTGAAAACAGCTAACACAAAAGAAGACATCTACCGCACCAGGAACAATAAGTAAACAATACTCCAGTCTATGCTTAAGAAACACACAAAACAAGTTCAGACAAGTTTCCATGGTAAAACTAAAAGGTTAGTAAAAAGAATACAACAGGCAATGTGAGAAAAAAAATGTTATGCAAAATACAAATATGTGCACAAAAAGACATGGGAAGATTTGACAGTGTTGTAATGTCTGAATGACTGACTAGATAAGAGTGCCTCTTGGCTCAGGAAGTGCTAGGCCAGAACACTCATCCAACACCTGGGTGTGAATCTGAATATTGACAGTTGGATTGTATGTGCACCCGTGTCAGCCGGAATACATTACTGGTTGGTAGAGGTTACATAGAATAGGACCATCTCCAGTCAACTTCAGGCACATTTGGAGTTGGGGACCTTGTTCATGACAGACCAAAAACTTAACAGAACACCCTTCACAAATTAAGTTTTAAAAAATTCAGGTCAGACTTAGGGCCATGAGAGGATGTGCCATACATGGTAAGACAGCACCTCCTAGTGCCCATTGACAGTTGAGGTTCATTTTTACTCAGAAACAGTATCAACATGGATGAAAAGAGGGAGCAAGCTCTAACAGGCCTACTAGTCCATCTGCTTTCACTTAACCAACCCCCTACAAGCAGCAATAGTAGCTAAATGAATGCCAATCTTCTCTCCTTAGTTGATACATATACAACACAGGTACTTCACACAGTCAAACAAAAGTTGACAGCCAAAGAAACATAATACATTAAATTACTTTCCCCTACTGCAATCGAGGCATGTTTTGAAAGGTGTGAGGCTTTAAAATAAGGGACTCAGTCACAAGGCTCTATGCCCCACAGCAAGCTACTGGCCGACACACCAATAAACAACAGATTTCCACTTCCTCATGATCTGACATCACCTATGGCAGGCAATAAATGCATTTGAAACCAAAGAGAACACATATGCAAGATTAAATTAATATGTTGGCATCTGTAGATTCTATTAGTTAGGGACTGCAGTAGGAATGTGGGCTATAGGTCTTCAGAGCCATGAAATAAAATCTAAACAATTTGTATCATGGTATTTATAAACAAACTAGTCTGAGGATTCTTTGGGGCAAGCCCTTGCAGAGCTTGGACTGATGTTTGCCTATATACCTTGTAATGATGTAGGTAGTGGGTATATCATTACATCATTTCTTGTAGATCTTAAATCTAACAAACAAGAGCAAATCAGTGACTGGCTGTTCACTTCAGGGCCCCAATGCTCCACTACTGCAGAAGACAAAATAAGAAATAAATATGTCTTGTATACAGGGACAACTCTTAACCCCCGAGTCTCCATTGGACCCCTGTATTCCGTTCTAACAAGGTATCAGGTTTTGTGCTTGACATAGACTGTTCTGACCAACAATGGACAGCCCACACTACATTTGTCATTCAGCAGACGCTCTTATTCAGAGCAACTTAGTGAGTGCACACATTTCCATACTGCCCCACCATGGGAATCGAACCCACAACTATGGCATGTCAAGTGCAGTGTTCTACCAACAGAAAACACAACCATTTCAGGAGCCCACTATGTGATGGTGAGAACCAAAACCACAAACCAAATATGATATAGGCCTAGTATTAATTCAAAAATAGCGGTGAGGAGGGAATTATTTGATGCCGGAAAGGCTGTTCTGAGATGTGCCAGAGTAGAAAATGCATTCAATGCAGTGTCTTGACAAGTTTATATTTGAATTGGTACAGCAATCACTTCTTTGCATGTTAAAATCCCTATCTGGACTTTGAAACAGATTCCCACAAAACGAATCTGGAAAGATGAATAGTTTATCTAAAGCTGTAGGATTTTGAGGCAGCCAACCATGTTGTCCCAAGGGCTAGGAGTGGAGTCCTTGTCCATAAGAAATACAGTCATATGAGAAATAAACATGAATTGAAATGACCCTTTTTGAAATTGTTCAGAAATAATCTTTCACAAAAAATGTGTACCTAGTGGTGAGGGGAAGCATGTTGTAGCTTCTGAAACCTTAAAAAAGGTCATTCATTCTTGTTAAATACCACTGCTGGGGGTTTAACTTCTTAGGCCTCAGTGGCCATGTGGTTCAGACCATGCCAACAAAGCTGTCAAATCAATGAATTAAGTCATCAAAAATTGTGTTAGCAGTGGAAGTCAATGTGCATTGTCAAACTTGCACCACAAATCTGTCAGGGATGTTATAAAATCGCGCATTGGACTTGAGTCCACAACTAGTTAATGTAAATTAACTTATATATGATACAGAATTATCCATAATACATTCGGATAAGACTATAAAATATTATTTAAAAACAAAACGGGGCCATCAGGTGATTTTACTTCCTCCGCCGCTGGAAATCGTGTCTTGATACAAACGGTCCTGCGTGTTTCCCCTCCATATCACAGCCATCTGCACTTCAGCTATGTTTCCTAGTCAGACCGCTAGACAGAAAAAAGAAAATGGCGCAGAGACTAAGTTCTCAACCCCCAAACCCTTACTTTTAGACTCGGAATGTGGCATTTTAAGCCGGCCAACAACAAAATCTAATTTAGTATACCAATAAAACACCTCTAGTTCTTTAAGAATTTGTGATCAGATCGAGATTATAAAATGTTTAAAAGCTATTAAAGAGCCACCCATTTGAACAATAGGCGCTTGTGAGTGAGGCAGAGGACTTAGTCTCTGGACGCCATTTCTGCCCTTTGCTAAACTAGCTATATGTCTGGCTAGCGAACTAGCCCATGTTAGCAGATAGCTAGCTAACTACAGTGTGGACACGTCAGAATTTGAAGGAGACAATCATTTTGACAGTTGTTTGACACATTAACGTTACACTTACCATTGACCCGAGAGCCGGAGTCTATCTGCAAATTGTAAAACAAAGATTGGTTAACTAGCCATGTCCCTTGATTGATGGCTTGCTAGCTGGATAACTTTGAACTTGTTGGCTAGCTCGCTGGCTAACGACTAGCTAGCAACCCTGCTGATGGTTGGCAATTGAGACCAGTCTGATAAAATGGCTAACGAGCTAGCGCACAGTGCCATCCTTAGTTAGCCACAAAGTTTAGTTGAATGGACTTTACTTTTTATTATCTGAAAAACACAAT
Organism: Oncorhynchus nerka; assembly: GCF_034236695.1. Classification (NCBI taxonomy): domain Eukaryota; kingdom Metazoa; phylum Chordata; class Actinopteri; order Salmoniformes; family Salmonidae; genus Oncorhynchus; species Oncorhynchus nerka. The sequence continues at coordinate 80,267,059 of NC_088410.1, read as the reverse complement.
ATTGAAAGAATGACAAAACACTTATTTCTGTCACATTTGTTGCAATTATATTCACTGTTGATTGGCTAGTTAGCCAAGTTACCTAGCTAGCTAACGTTAGTGTAGCCTGGCTGCTGAGGCAAATAAAAAAAGCAAGCGAGTTTAATGTCCTACAAAGCTCTTTCGCAATGACACGGCAAACGATTACAAATGTTACCTGGCTATCGTTGTGGGAATGATCTCCACTCATTTTCAATTATTAATCTGTTAAAAGCAAAGTGTGAAACGTGTTGGAGGAAACCGCCGACGAGGTGATGCGAGCAGAATGAAGAAAGAAACAGTTGTGTAACAGACTAAGTCCAAATTGTAAGTAAGTGCGCATGCGCGTGTCTTTTTAAATGGGTGGGAAAAAGCAGTTGACCACTTTTAGCCCCCCCTCCTCAAAACGTGCTCTCGGTCCCACGCGTTCAGTGGTCCCACGTAGTTTCTCCAAAACATGCATACATATATACGACTATATACGAGAAATTGTGTAATATAATTATTGTTAACCTAAAATATTGTCCTATTCAGTGGTGGAAAATGTACCCAAATGTCATACTTGAGTAAAAGTAAAGATACCTTAATAGAAAATTACTCAAGTAAGAGTGAAAGTCACCAGGTAAAACACTACTTGAGTAAAAGTTTTAAACAGTTTGGTTTAAAATATACTTAAGTATCAAAAGTAAATGTAATTGATAAAATATACTTAAGTATGAAAAGTAAAATTAGCAGACGTAATGTGTGTGTAGCATGAGTGTGGGTGTGTGCGTGAGTGAATGTGTGCTAAGGTGCGGAGAATAAGAGCAGGTTTTCAGTCCAGTTCAAGTGTTCAGCAGTCTGATGGTTTGTAGATTTGTTATCAGACCTCAAGCTCCGATACCGTCTGCCCGATGGTAAGAAATTGAACAGCTCGTGGCTGGGGTCCTTGATAATTCTGCGGGCCTCCCTCAGGCACCATTTCGAGTAGATGTCCTGGATGGGTGGGAGCACAGTCCCAGTGATGTACTGGGCGATCTTCATAACCCGCTGGAGGGCCTTGCGGTTGTGGACGGAGCAATTCCCGTACCAGGCCATGATGGAACCGGTCAGGACGCTCTCGATGGTCCAGCACTAGTATTTGGAGAGGACCCGGGGTAGCATAATCTTAAAATGAATTGTTTTACACAATATCTGTTTCAAGTCCAGGTGCCCAAGAAAGCGAAGGTAACCTGCCTAAATGAGCACTCAAGTCGGTAGCCATGAAGTGCTTTGAAAGGCTGGTCGTGGGTCACATCAACGCCATCATCCCGGAAACCCTAAACCCACTCCAATTCGCATAAACGCCCCAAAAGATCCACAGATGATGCAATCTCAATCGCACTCCACACTGCCCTTTCTCACCTGGACAAAAGGAATACCTATGTGAGAATGCTTTCATTGACTACAGCTCAGCGTTCAACACCATAGTGCCCACAAAGCTCATCACTAAGCTAAGGACCCTGGGACTAAACACCTCCCTCTTCCTGACTGGCCTACCCCAGGTGGTAAAGGTAGGCAACAAAACATCTGCCATGCTGTACTGTTCACCCACGACTGCGTGGCCAAGCACGACTCCAACACCATTAAGTTTGCTGACGACACAACGGTGGTAGGCTTGATCACCGACAACAACGAGACAGCCTATAGGGAGGAGGTCAGAGACCTGGTAGTGTGGTGCCAGGACAACAACCTCTCCCTCAACTTAAGCAAGACAAAGGAGATGATCGTGGACTACAGGAAAAGGAGGGCCGATCACGCCCCCATTCACATTGACGGGGCTGTAGTGGAGCAGGTTGAGAGTTTCAAGTTCCTTGGTGTCCACATCACCAACAAACTATCATGGTCCAAACACACCAAGAAAGTCGTGAAGAGGGCATGACAACGCCTTTTCCCCCTCAGGAGACTGAAAAGATTTGGCATTGGTCCCCAGATCCTCAAAATGTTATCCAGCTGCACCATCGAAAGCATCCAAACTAGTTGCATTACTGCCTGGTATGGCAACTGCTCGGCATCCGACCGTAAGGTGCTACAGAGGGTAGTGTGTACAGCCCAATACATCACTGGGGCCAAGCTTCCTGCCACCCAGGACCTATATACTAGGCAGTGTCAGAGGAAGGCCAAAGAAATGGTCAAGTCCTAGACTATTCTCTTTGCTTCTACATGGCAAGCGGTACCGGAGCACCAAGTCTAGGTCCAAAAGGCTCCTTAACAGCTTCTACCCCCAAGCCATAAGACTGCTGAACAATTAATCAAATGGCTACCTGGACTATTTACATTGATCCCCTTCCTTTGTTTTTACACTGCTGCTACTAGCTGTTTATTATCTATGCGTTGTCACTTTACCCCTACCTACATGTACCCTCGCACTTTGACTCGGTACCGGTACCCCCTGTATATAGCCTCGTTATTGTTATTTTATTGTGTTACTTTTTTTTTTTACTTTAATTTATTTAGTAAATATTTTCTTAACTCTATTTCTTGAACTGCATTGTTGGTTAAGGGCTTGTAAGTAAGCCTTTCACGGTAAGGTCTACAGCTGCTGTATATGGCGCATGTGACAAGTATTTGATTTGATTTAATTCAATCTTATCACAGCACACTGGCTGACCATGGTTTACCAACTCCCTGACCAAAATGGCTGACCTTTACTGTCATAAGACCTTTTATGTCCATTTAATATTCTAATTCCTAATTCTATGCAACATAGCAACAAACAGCACACACCTAAGGGCCATTTTGATCAGATAGAGGTTCCTTTGTGCATTAGAACTGAATAGATAAATAGCTGCAACATATCTTTCTTTAGCAGTGACAATTTGAAATGCAGAAGAAACTGTGTGGAGCCCATAGGAGATGGGATGGTGATTTTATAAATCAATTGATGCTGTCCTGGCCCTAGTGGAAATACTGCAGTCCACCACCAGTATCTGAGAGAATGTCCATAGGATGGAACTATCATGACCAGCCAGATCATCTGTGATACATGTCAGTATTCGATGTCCATCAATGTCTGAGGACACTCTAGTGCATTTAAAACACTTATTCAAAGTGCACAGTGGAGACCACTGACTTGGTATATCAATATTATAAGCCTATTTTTGGATTGAACATTTTACAGTGTGTTGATATAATGCTCTCTGCTGTCAATGAGGAATATTGCAGTAAGCCCAACTCCCTTGCATCCCACTTAGTTCTCTTCCAGGGCTCATAGTTTTTGGCTGGCAGATTTGAGGATGTCTGGCAAGATCAAGTTGAATGAATGTGGAATATTTGAGAGTATTACTCTATTTACACTGTAGTCAAGGTACTACTGCACAGGAATACATTGTGGAAATAAGAATTTTAGTGGTGCATGTACATTGTGTGGATCATACACACTTTTGCTGAGTCAGCAAACCATTCATAGTCAATGAATTATTCACATTTAGAACATTGGTGTTTCTACAATATTTCCCCTCAGTTCTCAGATTGACCAGTAGAGAAGTCTGACCCTCTCAGATCAGTGTGGCTAAATCTCATTATGAGGATTATCAACGTTGATGGAGGAACAACATGAGATAATACCAACAACTCCTCCCCTCAGTAGAGACCACATGCTTTAGTTCATGATATGCCAAATCTGTACCTTTCTTTGTAAAGTACACTATACAGTATATACAAAACTATGTGGACACACCTTCAAATTAGTGGATTTGCCTATTTCAGACACACCTGTTGCTGACAGGTGTATAAAATCGAGCACACAGCCATGCAATCTGCGTAGATGAGCATTGGCAGTAAAATGGCCTTACTGGAGAGCTCAGTGACTCAGTGAAGCACCATCATAGGATGCCACCTTTCCAACAAGTCAGATCGTCACCTTTCTGTCCTGCTAAAGCTACCCCAGTCAACTGTAAGTGCGGTTATTGTGAAGTGGAAACATCGAGGAGCAAGAACGGCTCAGCCGCGAAGTGGTAGGCCACACAAGCTCACAGAACAGGACTGCCGAGTGCTGAAGTACGCGGAGCGTTAAAATGGTTTGTCCTTGGTTGCAACACTCACTACTAAGTTCCAAACTGCCTCTGGAAGCAACGTCAGCACAAGAACTGTTTGTTCAGGAGTTTAATGAAATGGGTTTTCGTTGCCAAGCAGCAGCACACAAGCCTAAGATCCCCATGCGCAATGCCAGAGTCGGCTGGAGTGGTGTAAAGCTCGCCGCCATTAGACTCTGGAGAAGTGAATCACGCTTTACCATCTGGCAGTCCGATGGACGAATCTGGGTTTAGTGAATGCCAGGATTGTCATGGTTCTGACGAGCTGTGCAGTTACCTCCCGGCTACCCAGTCACCGTCTGTTACTACCCACAACCCTCCACAGTCAGCACCAGATTCAAGCCTTCGTGGACTCCGGGGCCGCAGATTACTTAATTGATCAAGATTCTGCCAGAGAATTACAAATCTCCTGCGTGAAATGTCCTATCCCTCTGCAGATTCAAGCCCTCGATGGACACCCCATTGGCTCAGGCCAGGTGGAATATCAGAACAAGCCCATTCTACTGCAGCTTGAGCTGAATCACTCAGAGACTCTTAGATTTATTTTGATCACTGCTCCCGAGAACCCCCTTATCCTAGGGTACCCCTGGCTAGCGCTACATAACCCACTATTCTCCTGGTTCACGGGACACTTACTAGACTGGGGCAAGGACTGCTATACTAAATGTCTAAGACCCCCACCAAGAGTTTGTCGTGTCCTCCTGCATCCATTGGAGACCGCTCTTCCTCCCGAATACTTTGACCTCCGGGAGGCTTTCAGTAAGAGGCAAGCGGCCACCCTCCCCCCTCATCGTCCATACGACTGTGCTATAGAACTCCTACCCGGCTCCACACTTCCCCGGGGCCGTCTGTACTCCCTCTCAAGCCCTGAAGCAGTGGTCATGGACAATTACATCCAGGAGTCGCTGGAGGCAGGATTCATTCGCTCCTCTACATCCCCAGCTGGTGCAGGCTTCTTCTTCATGGGTAAGAAGGATGGAGGCCTGCGTCCGTGCATCGATTACAGAGGGCTGAACCAGATTATGATCAAGTATCATTACCCCCTACCCCTGATATCCGCTGCCTTGGAGTTGGCCCAAGGCGCCCAATTCTTCACCAAACTGGATCTCCGCAACGCTTACAATCTGGTGAGAATCAGGGTAGGAGGTGAGTGGAAAACTGACTTTAACACCTAGTGTTTATCACTGGGCTACCTCCATCTCAAGGGCTTACAACTATCCTGATGGTCGTCGATCGATTCTCCAAGGCAGCCCATTTCATAGTCTTACCAAAGTTGCCTTCAGCGAAGGAGACAGCTGATCAAATGATTACCCATGTCTTCCGACTACACAGGCTTTCCCAGGACATTGTCTCAGATCGGGGGCCCCAGTTCGTTGCACGGTATTGGAAGGCCTTCTACTCTCTGTTGGGGGCATCGATGAGTTTCTCCTCGGGGTTCCACCCACAGTCGAATGGGCAAACTGAGCGTCTCCACTCAGGCTAGCAACTGGAGCAGGTTCTTCGTCTGGGCGCAGTATGCTCATAATACACTGCCAAACTCGTCCACTGGACTGTCACCGTTCGAGTGTCAGTTTGGGTTCGCCCCCTCCCTGTTTCCTGAACAAGAGGCCGAAGTGAGGGTGCCATCGGCTGAGGCGTTCATTCAACGATGTTGTCGCACCTGGATCAGAGCGCGATCCTCTTTGCTCCGCTCCTCTGCCCGACATCAACATCAGGCAAGCCATCACTAAAGACCTCTTTGGGTCCTCCGACCGGGTCAATGGGTGTGAATGTCCACCCGTGATCTTCCCTTAAAGGTGGAATCACGGAAACTCGCTCCTCGCTACATTCCTCGCTACATAGGACCCTTCAAGATCCTGAGTCGCATCAACCCGGTTACCTAACGTCTCCAGCTTCCCAGGTCCATGAGGGTCTGTCCGTCCTTCCATATCTCCTGTCTCAAGCTGGTAAGTACCAGTCCTTTCTCTCCCCCCACACCTGCTCCTCTGCTACACTGTCTGGCACCTGTTGGAGGCTCGCAAGGTCCAAGGGAACCTGCAGTACCTGGTGGACTGGGAAACCTATGATCCTAAGGAGCGGTATGGGTCCCGGCCTGGGACATCCTGCATCGGGGTCTGGTAAGAGTCTTCAACAGACTACGTGGTGGTTGTCAGGACTCCGCGGCTGGAGCCTGGAGCCGCTCCTAGGGTGGGGTACTGTCATGGTTCCTCTGGGCACCAGAGGGCGGCAGAGACTTTCTTTGTTACTTAGATGTTGCTTATAATTTCATTATGTTTTCTGTCCTTGTTTGCAGAAGCTTGATTTTGGTTGCCCTGTGTGTCGCCTGAGTAAGTTATCTAGTAGTAGTGTTTTTTTGTTTTTTCAGTATTACTGTGATCATTCTGTTACCTTATTTTTTGTAAAGTATTTACATTTATCCTAAACCACTGATTCCTCATCTGGTCCATTCTCTGCACCTGGATCCAACTCCACCACGTCACAAGGACAACGCTACCTGCCCCATTGCATAGTGCCACCTGTCAAGTTTGGCGGAGGAGGAATAATAGTCTGGGGCTGTTTTTCATGATTCTGTGCTTCCAACTTTGCGGCAACAATTTGGGGAAGGCCCTTTACTGTGTCAGCATGACAATGCCCCTGTGCACAAAGCGAGGTCTATACAGAAATGGTTTGTTGAGATCGGTGTGGAAGAACTTGACTGGCCTGCACAGAGCCCTGACCTCAAACCCATCAAACACCTTTGGGATGAATTGGAATGAGTCAGGCCTAATCGCCCAACATCAGTGCCCGGCCTCACTAATGCTCTTGTGGCTGAATGGAAGCAAGTCCTCGCAGCAATTTTCCAACGTCTACTGGAAAGCCTTTCCAGAAGAGTGGAGGCTGTTAAAGCAGCAGAGGGGGAGACCAACTCCATATTAATGCCCATAATTTTGGAATGAGATGGGGTTTTATTTAAAGGACAATCACTTCCCATACCATAACTACTTTTTCCACTGTGTGAGACATTGAATCCACAAGACATTGAATCCAAATCCACAATAGGGCTTCTCATCCCTTTTAACTTCCCTGGCCTCATCAACAGTTGTACTCAGGCCAGAATTCAGGCATAACCAGCTACCCAGCAGCTTTATCAACAGCCCTGCCTACCTCTTGGCAAACCCAAGCTCTTTCAAATATGACCTGAGAATAAAATCTATCTATTTTAAAGAATTCAACATAGAGTAAACCTTGACATAGAATCAAATGTTATTTGTCACATGCAGATTGTCCAGGTAGCTATTTGGTTATTAACTATTTAGTAGCATTATGACTTGGGGGTAGAAGCTGTTCAGGGTCCTGTTGGTGCATTGGTACCGCTGGCTGTGCAGTAGCAGAGACAATAGTCTCTGTCTTCGGAGTCTTTGACCGTTTTTAAGGCCTTCCTTTGACACCGCCTGGTAAAGAGGTCCTGGATGGCAGGGAGCTCGGTCCCAGTGATTTTATTTGGCCCCAAGTTCTGATTTAATTTATTTTCATAAAAAGGTTTTTCGTTGTTGGACATAAGACTGTACAATTACCAGGAAATCAGATCAAAGTGATTTTAAGTTAAGAAATCTGTTCCCAAGTTTTCCCACGCATAAATAGAGCAATAATGTGATTGTATCCCAATGTAATCAATGTTTTTGACAAATATTATATCTGTTTGGGCTTCTTCAGTCAATTTGCAGGTTACTAATTATTTGTAATTGTTTCAGCCCCCAAACATCCACTCAATAAAAATCAGTCTGTGGCTTAATGTAATTGGGGACCCCTGATCTACAGCATGTCTCTATCTCCCTTCCATACCCAAAATATGTTTTTTTAAGAACTGGGGGATTTCTGGGCATAATTCAATCTTAACCGAAGCACAATTGAAATAGTTTAAATGCACATTTTTATCATTTTAAGCAGACTATTACAACCAAATTAACCTGGGAATGGATAACTTAGCCCTTTTCATTCAACATTTTCAGTCAATAAAACACAAGGTACTACAGTATATATTATTTCATTCCTTCAACATAAAAAAGCAGGAAAACACTGACATTCAACAGAATTCCACAAGCAGTCATAGATCCACTTAAATTCCATAAATCTACAGTATACATAGAAATGTGCAACAATAAAACATTACCAATAGTTCAATTGCCCTTCCTAACCCCAATTTCATCAATCAACCTTTATTGAAACAAAGGTCAATTACATTGACAAAGGAAAACATTTGAGAAGACCTTGGTGATTATTTCAGTTATCATAAAAGCATCCCTTTAAAGTTTAAGTTCTTCAACTAATCATCAGTGTTTTGTTTTTGTGAAAACGAACTGATGTCATGGCGATGCTGAAACCAAGGTTATTTTAGCACTGTTGTGAGAACACTGTGTTCTCTTCAGTACACTTCAGCCTTGTGCTGGCTTTATCTGTAGAGGGCCATGGATGCGCTCTGGTACAAACACATGTAGGAGTCACACAGCAGCCTGCGGACAGGCTCTCCAGCCTGGGAGGGGTCAGCCCACACTAGCTCCTCCTCTGACTGAGACAGGAAGTCACCCACCTCAGGACAAGCCCTGATCTCTGGAATGTTGTAGCCACTGTGGTCATCACCTGTAGAGGGGGCAGATGATTATTTATCAGAGTGGAAGATAGATAAGACTAGACATATGTCATGGTGCAGTGTTTTCTCAACATCAAGTCAGGAGGTTCAGAGACAAACGCATGTTATTGGATAACTAGTGAACAGGAAAGACAAATAACATCACAAAGCATGGAACAGTCTGCAATTGTACATTCGTGATTATTTGTTCAGCACCTCGGGAGAAATGAAAATAGTAGTATGTTCTTCCTTTTAGATTGTTTTACCAACCCGATGCCATTAACACACATCCACTGAATAGATTTTTCAAATAAACAGTGCTTCAACAGACTTGTGATGGTAATAGACTAAATTCTTATTTATAAAATAATTGTGTTCTTTGAGGTCAATCTCACCACATCTGTCCGCCATGCTGCACCTCGGGAGAAATGAAAATAGTAGTATGTTCTTCCTTTTAGATTGTTTTACCAACCCGATGCCATTAACACACATCCACTGAATAGATTTTTCAAATAAACAGTGCTTCAACAGACTTGTGATGGTAATAGACTAAATTCTTATTTATAAAATAATTGTGTTCTTTGAGGTCAATCTCACCACATCTGTCCGCCATGCTGTCGAAGAAGAGCCAGGAGCGAGGGCCAGGCCCATACTTCACAAAAGACACATAGTGGCTGGTGTGGATGCAGAGCACAGCGAACAACTGCATCATGTGCCTGGGTAAAGGGGCATCTGCCGGAACCTCCGCTGGCACTGCCAGGGCTCTAGGGCAGTGGCCCTTCCGAGACGGATGAGTGTGCACCTGTCACAAAGGGAGAAGTGGAGATGGAGGAGGGGAAGAGGGAAAGTAGAGGGAGATTCAGTAAGATAAAGAAAAATAAATCAATACACTTGCAAGTAGAAAAGATGTAAATCAAACAGTAATGCTGCTTAACGGTGTCTACCTGTGTCTTGCAAGTAGTGCAGTACTGTTTGACTCTTCCTGGCTGGAGCTTGCGGTCCTGTAGGCACTGAGGGCACTCATACTCTGCCAAACGCCCACAGAGGAAGCACTCTCGGGGGGCTGATGGGAGAAAGAAGGTGGGAAGCTGTCACTCAACCTGAAGACAGTTTACTATGGCAAGCTATGCTTAGGGATTTACTGTATGGCCTTTAATTCATAGTTACATGCGTGGCAGACGTGTGACCAGCGTTTTGCAAAAACACTCTGTCAGTCTTCATTACATTGACTGATGGTGTAACTCACAGTTGTACAGAAGATCTGTGATGTCAAGCTCTGTTGAAGGGATGATGTGGGGGAACATCTTGTACTTTTTCCCAAACCTTGGCATCTGGACCATGAGACAGGATGGGATCTGAGGGATATATTAGAAACATTAAACATTAGAGCAATGGGATTGCCTTCCAAAAAGAACGTGGGCGGCTTACAAGGCCTCGTAAACATAACTCCTTAGACAACCTTGCACAGTATCACCAACCTCCTCAAACTTGAGGCCACAAGACAGGAAGGAGGTATCCAGCAGCTGCTGAACCGTGGGAGTCTGTGTCACCTGCTCCTTATCCAGAATAATCTGGAATGTGTAGGCATCCTGAGATGTGTTGTTATTCGATCTGAGACCCAGAGAACAATCAAGCTAAGCTACTCAATCATGGCAGAGTGACCAAACAGAAACTCAGAGAAAAGTCCAGACAATTAGAATGGAGATGAGCAGAGTGAGGAGGGGAAGCAAGGAGCAATAAGTAGCCTACAGCATAACCTGCAAGAAAGAGAAAGATATGGGTCAGGAGGTCAAATAGAGCAGCAGAGAAAGGTGACTGGTTCAAACCTGAGTTTAAGCAATGGCTCTATGCACAGCACCCGCTGTATAAGGATTGTGATGAACTCTTCAGGGTCTGCAGGGAGGCAGGATAACACCATTTAAGAGAAATCAGAGACACTGCAGCCACTCAAAATTGAAAATTTAGACATAATTTCCCTTAGCTGGTATCACATTTATGTTAAGAGACCCATAGAAACAACACTATGAGAAGTGTGTGAGTACCTTTCTCTTCTGTTACAAAGGTGTCACAGCCGAGTTGTTTGCGGAAGTTCATTACGCTCTCAGCAGGCACAAAACCTTGTCTGTGGATTACACCCACTGATGTCACTCTCAGTGGCCACACAGAAATACACACAACACACAGAAATGCACATTCATATAAAGTGCCTATACTGGGCCTGAACATACACTACCAATGTGCCAAAGTAATACCAGACATGCATTGAGAGAAGGCGTTTTCTTTCTCAGTCTGGGTAGATTACAATGTCATAACGCCCTTATTTTGAAGAGCAGTTGATAATACAGGCACGCCTGAGGGTCAAGAGGATCTAGGAAAAAAGTACAGAATGTTTATACCGGCGCAAACAGTTAACGATGTCTCTCCTCAGAGAGCGAGATATGCTCTGTTCTGTGTCAGCTGGTTTGTGGCAAACACTGTCCAGGGTCATGGATGAGCTGAACAGACTGTGGAAAGATGTATTACCTTTGTTAGCTTGGCAGTGGTCCTGGCACAGCATTAAGTCATTCTTACAAGAAACTGGGCTTAACAAAAAATGATGCCCAACAGTGTAAAATTGTCATACAACTATGAGTTAGGAACAATGAGCAACAGGAAGTAAGTTTACCTGAAGAGAGTGGCATCGAGGTAGCAGGAGTTGTAGTGCCCCTGGATCCCCTTCATCTTGCCCACGAGCAAAGACAAGGCTTCCGACTCAGGGATAGGAGGGACATTCTCATCGGTTTCCTCCAATGGAGTAACTGATGAAAACCAAACAAAAACATGAAGTACCACTTAGATAATAGAAATCCAACTGATGAATGCTTTATATCTGCTGTTGGTGGGTGTTTGGTTCATTGTGTGTATGGTTTATGGCTACCCGGGCTATTTGCATTGTGTGCTCCCCCCAACCCCTCTTTATAATTTTTTTACCCCCAATTTCATGGTATCCAATTGTTAGTAGTTACTGTCTTGTCTCATCGCTACAACTCCCGTATGGACTCGGGAGAGGCGAAGGTCGAGAGCCATGCGTCCTCCGAAACACAACCCAACCAAGCCGCAATTCTTCTTAACACAGCGCGCATCCAACCCGGAAGCCAGCCGCACCAATGTGTCGGAGGAAACATGGCTCTCGGAGGAATGTGTCGGAGGAAACACCGTGCGCGATGAGACAAGGCTATCCCTACCGGCCAAACCCTCCCTAACCCGGACGACGCTGGGCCAATTGTGCGCCGCCCCATGGGCCTCCCAGTCGCGGCCGGCTGCAACAGGGCTCGAATGCAGTGCCTTAGACCACTGCGCCACCTGGGAGGCCCCTCCAACCACTCTTTTTACACTGCTGCTACTCTCCGTTTATCATATGCATATTCACTTTAATTATACATTCATGTACATACTACCGTAATTGGGCAGACCAACCAGTGCTCCCATACAGTGGCTAACCGGGCTGTCTGCATTGTGTCCCACCCACCACCCGCCAACCCCTCTTTTACGCTACTGCTACTCTCTGGTCATCATATATGCATAGTCACTTTAACCATATCTACATGTACAGTGGGGCAAAAAAGTATTTAGTCAGCCACCAATTGTGCAAGTTCTCCTACTTAAAAAGATGAGAGGCCTGTAATTTTCATCATAGGTACACTTCAACTATGACAGACAAAATGAGAAAAAAAATGTAGGATTTTGTAGGCCATTGTAGGATTTTTAATGAATTTAATTAATTTATTTGCAAATTATGGTGGAAAATAAGTATTAGGTCAATAACAAAAGTTTCTCAATACTTGGTTATATACCCTTTGTTGGCAATGACAGAGGTCAAACGTTTTCTGTAAGTCTTCACAAGGTTCACACACTGTTGCTGGTATTTTGGCCCATTCCTCCATGCAGATCTCCTCTAGAGCAGTGATGTTTTGGGGCTGTTGCTGGGCAACACGGACTTTCAACTCCCTCCAAAGATTTTCTATGGGATTGAGATCTGGAGACTGGCTAGGCCACTCCAGGACCTTGAAATGTTTCTTACGAAGCCACTCCTTCGTTGCCCGGGCGGTGCGTTTGGGATCATTGTCATGCTGAAAGACCCAGCCACGTTTCATCTTCAATGCCCTTGCTGATGGAAGGAGGTTTTCACTCAAAAATCTCACGATACATGGCCCCATTCATTCTTTCCTTTACACGGATGAGTTGTCCTGGTCCCTTTGCAGAAAAACAGCCCCAAAGCATGATGTTTCCACCTCCATGCTTCACAGTAGGTATGATGTTCTTTTGATGCAACTCAGCTTTCTTTGTCCTCCAAACACGACGAGTTGAGTTTTTACCAAAAAGTTATATTTTTGTTTCATCTGACCATATGACATTCTCCCAATCTTCTTCTGGATCATCCAAATGCTCTCTAGCAATCTTCAGATGGGCCTGGACATGTACTAGCTTAAGCAGGGGGACACATCTGGCACTGCAGGATTTGAGTCCCTGGCGGCGTAGTGTGTTACTGATGTTAGACTTTGTTACTTTGGTCCCAGCTCTCTGCAGGTCATTCCCTAGGTCCCTCCGTGAGGTTCTGGGATTTTTGCTCACCGTTCTTGTTATCAGTTTGACCCCATGGGGTGAGATCTTGCGTGGAGCCCCAGATCGAGGGAGATTATCAGTGGTCTTGTATGTCTTCCATTTCCTAATAATTGCTCCCATAGTTGATTTCTTCAAACCAAGCTGCTTACCTATTGCAGATTCAGTCTTCCCAGCCTGGTGCAGGTCTACAATTTTGTTTCTGGTGTCCTTTGACAGTTATTTGGTCTTGGCCATAGTGGAGTTTGAAGTGTGACTGTTTGAGGATGTGGACAGGTGTCTTTTATACTGATAACAAGATCAAACAACTGCCATTAATACAGGTAACGAGTGGAGGACAGAGGAGCCTCTTAAAGAAGAAGTTACAGGTCTGTGAGAGCCAGAAATCTTGCTTGTTTGTAGGTGACCAAATACTTATTTTCCACCATAATTTGCAAATAAATTCATTAAAAATCCTACAATGTGATTTTCCTGATTTTATTTCCTCATTTTGTCTGTCATAGTTGAAGTGTACTTATGATGAAAATTACAGGCCTCTCTCATCTTTTTAAGTGGGAGAACTTGCACAATTGGTGGCTGACTAAATACTTTTTTGCCCCACTGTACATACTACCTCAACCAGCCTGACTAACCGGTGTCTGTATGTAGCCTCGCTACTTTAATAGCCTCGCTACTGTATATAGCCTGTCTTTTTACTGTTGTTTTATTCCTTTACCTACCGATTGTTCACCTAATACCTTTTTTACACTATTGGTTAGAGCCTGTAAGTAAGCATTTCACTGTAAGGTCTACACCTGTTGTATTCAGCGCACGTGACAAATAAACTTTGATTTGAGGTGTGGGCTGCAAACCAATGCTTATAAGGCTATTATTACAATGGCACAACCTGAGATTATCGACACTGTTTCTGCATGTGTTAGTGTTAGGAAGGACCTATACAAGTAGTGTCTAACCTGGGAGGATATTTGTGGCTTTGAAGGTCTCCTTTCCAGAGCAGAGACATAGGAACCTTCCATCTGGACTGCACTTTGTTAGGGGCAAAAATAGGGCCCTGCCCCCTTTACAAGTGAAATACCGCTGGCCTCCATACGTCCCATCTGAGCAATTATTCACCTCATAATCCTGATGGCAAAAGAGTTGCTGAGGAATCAAATCTGATTGAGATATTGAAATCTCAGAAAGGAGAATAATAGGTAAGCTCAATAACATTGCTTAAACAGTTCACATTACACTCACCAGCTCAATTCCTGCCCAGTCAGTTTTATTTTCTGAAAGGACTCCCATCCACTGGATTACCCCATATACAGTGATCCCAGTGTTGGACGTTACCTCCACCAGGGATCCCACATCAAAAGTGTGGTGTGACAGGCTTTCGGGTGGGGTGACACTCTGGTCTACGTGGTTTATATCTCTCACTTGTCGTCCACAAGATCCCATATTAGGCATGGAGTTGATACGTGACCCCGCTTTTCTGTTAAGACCTGGGGGAGAAGAAGTTGAAGAGGGATAAGAATGACGGATCACATGGTTTCTGTCCTTGTCACAAGACCCATGTCATGAGACAGACATGTTTACCACAGATCAATCTCCATAAGAGGTATGTAGAGAGCTCAGAGCATGTGATGATCTCTGCTGCTACATTCCAGAGCACCTGGGCCAGTTTTACCAGTTCTGTACAAGGAACCGCACTTTGCCCACTGTCTAGCCACAGGTGCTGCTCATTGCCGTCCAATAACGTGTAGCACTTATATTTGAGCATTTCTTTCTGATAAGGGGGAGGCGGGTGGAGGGGTATTTTGCTTGCAGGTACCCCAATGCGCAGCAAGTCCTAAAATGATGATAACCGTTCAAAGAATTATGTCTGTGCAAAGCACGTTTGAAATGAGAGCCCAAAGCCACTGGGTTCTGAAAGCTGATATTCTTTCCTTACAAGAAAACAAGTAAAGTATGTAATGGGTTTAAAGACTAGAAAATCCAGGTAAATGTGTCATATTTTGTAAATAAATGCACGTAGGCCTATGAGCTTGCTTACTGATCAATGACAATGCATGGGGATTGAACACCAGCAAGTAAACATGCACTACTGACCCTCTGAATGACTGTCTTTCCAGCTAGGGCCAAGGCCTACAGAGTACGCTGGGACAACCTGGACAATGTCTGCTGCACTGAACAGGGGAAGAGGGGCGGGCTTCTTAGATGACACTGTTTGATTAGAGTCTTGCTGAAATGGAAAGGAAAAAATAGATCAAGTAAACACAATCCCTATACAGTAGCAATGCTGAGAATTGTTACTGGTAAGCCAGAAATACAACAAAATGCATTCGAACAACTGCAAATTCCTCAGTGTTATTAAGTTTCAGATGTTACGTAAAAGTTTTGAACTGTAACTAATCCGATAACATTATGGATCTTCCCCTGATGCCTTGTTTACACCTACAGTGTCATTGTGCAAAAATGGTACACAGCGTCATCTGGATATGTGTGTAACAAAAGTAAAACAGTAAAACAACCTTCTGCTACCATTTCTGTCAAGCTGTCTATGCATACAGTTTGACGCATATGTTTGATAAATCCAAATATGCACCATACAGAATGCACTGTAACTGCCTCTGCAACGCAATGCTGCAAGGCAAATGCAGTGTTCCATTGGAAACTAATGTACTTCTGGTGTACCAAAATGCAATGACGCTGTCGGTGTGATCGCAGCGTGAGAGACATTCTTGTCTCCTGCTGTCACTTCCTGAAACTCATGTAAATCAATGAGAGGTTCAGGTGTACTTGACATGTACAGTTTACAGTGTCTGTCATACTGTGTAATCATTAGGCTACATTTTTCAATTATCGATGAGAGGATCAAAGACAGTAGAAATTCCTGATGATTTGCTTATACATTGGGAAAAATGCTCAAAGTTATTCAACTTTCTCTATGGCAGTGTCTATGCTGATATGGACATACCAGATACCAGATTTATATAAGTTGCATACTCACCACAAACTCAACCTCAAAGCCCAGCATCAGCAGGTCTCCTTGGTTCTCCTTCTTACCGATCAGCATTAGGTTCTTAACCAGCCCTGGTTGGTGACCCTTCTTGTGCTTAACTACCACCAGGTCATCCTGAGACAGCACACAGATAGCCAAAAAAAGCTGGGGGTTACACAGGAGCTCCAGGCGTTTGCTGGAGGGGGACACGAAGAGCAGCAGCTGGGCCTGGTGACAGGTGAGGGGGTATGTGTCCTCCATCTTCACCATGCCCCCACTCTTAGGGATACCCCCACTGCTGCCACCTCCGTACAACAGTCCCATCAGCTCTCCCTTCTGCATCTCTGCCTCCACACGGCCGATACATCCTCTTGCAAAACCTTTTCTCGCCTTCCCCCGTGTCACTATGAAGAACTTGTCCTTCCCTTCTCTTTTTGAATCCATCCCTCTTCTAAAGTGCAATATTCCTGCTGACAAGCAATACAGACGTTGTGTGACTAGAAGCCACCCTGTCAGGGAAAGAAGTAAAGAAAGTATTATTGTATCCTTCTGATAGTGAATGTGAATTCACAGCCATTCCATTGTGCTGTCACACTCAAAGCATGGCTTTAAAGACTCTAATTTACAAAGAAGTGACAGATAGGTAGAATCAATGAATGCAAAAGGACTTCCTTTATACATTATTTGGGTATACAGTTTTTGAAATCAATTCAGTTTAGGATATTTTTTCACTGTCGTGACCTTTGGCAGTTTTTAACGATAATTTAACATCAATCTCTGTGGTAACACTATAAGGGTTTTAAAACATTGTTTCAACAAAATAAGATACATGGCAACAATGTATCTCTAGTAATTACCCTTTATTACTAGAATGTAATTGAGTCAATCTTACTGACCGTTTTTCCAAGTATTTGAAGAGCAGTTACTCCGAAGTTCTACACACATTCGATTGCAAGGTAAACTAAATCCTCGCTACCGTAGCTCGGGTATAAGGAAGTCATTCAGCCCAGTTAACTGATACTGTAGCTCTGTGACCGAACACGCCCGTTTTATACTTTATACGGTTCTCTATCTGACAGAGACAATTCAGCATGAAAATCGTGATTTTTCTTCAAGATAATATTGCGTCAGAGAATTCACAAATTATCATTAGGATTTGGGTGACGTTATATCTAACGTTAGCTACATGATAGTAGTTATTTACTAAGCAAGTAACTGTTACTTATTGTATCAGTCACAGAAAATTGCAGGTTGTCAATCACAGTGTCACAAATAATTGAACAGTATCAAGACAGAGTAGCCTACTCGGGTATTTAAACTTCAATGTGGGGTAATGTTAACCTTATCACTCTTATTATCTACAATATAATATCCCCCTCCCCATGAGTGACAGAGGGAATATCAGCTATGCATATATATATATTTATTTTTAAACATGTATGCCCTAGGCCTATTGTTAGAAACAAAAACACCATCTGGTTATAACCTTGGTCGGTTACACTGCGTGTTGTGGTGGTGCAGCAAACTAAAAGGAGCTAGCTAGCTGTTAGCTAACTAACGTTCATTAGCTAGCTGTGTTAGCTAGCTCATTGAAAACTCTTGCTTGCAGGCAGTTGAAGAAAATATCGTCTTCCTGTCACCCACCAGGTGAAAACATATTTTAAATAATTGTTCGGATTATATAATCAAATCAAATGCCATTAACAATGAGAAAGATTTTGGGCGCTTGAAAGCTGCTTTTTATCTGATTAAAATTAAACCTCTGCATTGTCAGTTTAGACGCGGGGCTGGAGAAGGGGAGCTAGGGACGTTTAAAATTTTGATTGACAGATCGGTAGAAATATGTTCTTTAATTAACATATATTTAAGCAGTAAGGCACGAGGGGGTGTGGCATATGGCCAAATGCCACGGCTACGGGTTGTTCTTAGGACAAAGCCTTTAGCCGTGGACACAGCCTTTAGCCGTGGTATATTGGGCATACCACAAACCCAAGGTGCCTTATTGCTACAATAAACTGGTTACCAACGTAATTAGAGCAGTAAAAATGCATTTTTGTCATACCCGTAGCATACGGTCTGATATACCACTGCTGTCAGCCAATCAGCATTCAGGGTGTGAACCACCCAGTTTATAATTTAAAATAAATTCACATAAATATTCTATGATATGCTCAAGTTATATATTTCATAAATATATTCTGGACATATATGTAAATATATTTTGAATTCCCAGCATGTATGTACATACATGAATACTTTCAGAAAGTATTCACAACCCTTGACTTTTCCACACACATTTTGTTGTTACAAAGTGGGATTAAAATGGATTTAATAGCAAACATGTTGGTCAACGATCTACACAAAATAATCTGTAATGTCAGTGAAAGACATTTTTTAAACATTTGTAAAAAATAAAAAAAATAATGAAAAACAAAACACTAGTACTGTATACCTTGATGAGATAACTACTCAAACCTGAGTCAATACATGTTAGAATCCCCTTTGGCAGCGATTACAGCTGTGAATCTTTCTGGGTAAATCTCTTAAGAGCTTTTCACACCTGGATTGTGAAACATTTGCCCATTATTCTTTTCAAAATTCTTCAAGCTCGGTTGTTGATCATGGCTAGACCATTTTACATTTACATTTACATTTAAGTCATTTCAAGCAGATTTAAGTCAAAACTGTAACTCAGCCACTCAGGAACATTCACTGTCTTCTTGGTAAGCAACTCCAGTGTAGATTTGGCCATGCTCAAAGGGATATTCAGTGTCTGATTTTTATTTTTTACCCATCTACCAAATAGGTGCCTTTCTTTGCGAGGCATTGGAAAACTTCCCTGGTCTTTTTAGCCGAGTATGTGTTAGAAATTCACTGCTCGAGCGTGGGATACAGAGATGAGGTAGCCATTCAAAATGATCTAAAACACTATTATTGCACACTGTGAGTCCATGCAATTTATGTGACTTGTCAAGTTTTACTCCTGAACTTATTTAGGTTTACCTTAACAAAGGGGTTGAATACTTATTGACTCAAGACATTTCAGTTTTACATTTTTAATTAATTTGTACAAATGTTGAAAAACAATTCCAATTTGACATTAAGGGATATTTTGTGTAGGCAGTCAATTGTTTTTCTCAATTGAATCCATTTTAAATTCATGCTGTAACGCAACAAAATGTGGAAAAAGTCAAGGGGTGTGAATACTTTGAAGGCACTGTATGTGAAATACATTCATTTTCCATATGGGCTGGCCAGCGACATAATCCATCTCCCAGGAATATGTGGTTAGTCATCTGTCATAATTATGGTTTTGTATTGTTCTCAATAACAGAAAGTTTCATAAAATGTGTTCTTAAGCCATTATGATACTGTTTTGTCTTTTTATAGTGACATTGGAGGTATGTATTTGTTTGTCAACCTTCCTATGCCAATTTCCTATGACATCAGCCCTTTGGCACATTCTCTACTCCGAAGATGCCCTGGCTAGTAGGAGAGTATGTGTTGTAAGTGTAACGGATGTGAAGTGGCTAGCTTATTTAGCGGTACGCACTAAATAGCGTTTCAATCAGTGACGTCACCTGCTCTGAGACCTTGAAGTAGTAGTTCCCCTTACTCTGTAAGGGCCGTATGGGCGAGGGGACGGTCTAAAGTTATACTGTTACATAAGGAAGGTGTTGAGCACACAGTTTAATACTTTGGGGCTGCTGATTAACAAGCTAAAGAGTTAAAACCAACAATGAAAACTTAGACACATAGACACATGGCTTTAATGTAAGGGTTGACAGTGCCACTGATATTTGAATAAGATATTTTAAAAAGTTACTCTCTGGATATTTGCCATTTCAACCCATCCCACACTGCATTCATTATTAGGAGCAGGGTTTGGTGGCTTGTTTGGGAGTCAACATTCACACATTAAGTGCATTCTTGGAGATATACAGTAGCTGGTGGCTATATGGATCATCTTTACCTCGACAAAACAGCAGTGACTAACAGCAAATATCTGATTTGTAAAGCTATTGAGCGATAATGTATTTGCCTCTAACTTCTACCAAACATTAGGCCAAACTATATTTATCTAGTTCTGCCTAGGCAAGTAGTGCCCCCTATTGGACAACCAATACTATTGTGACCTAGGTTGATGGGTATAGGCTACTCACATCTTCACACGCAGAATCTGAGATGAAATTCATGTCTACCACAGGAGGTTGGTGGCACCTTAATTGGGGCGGACGGGCTCGTGGTAACGGCTGGAGCGGAATGGGATCAAATACATCAAACTCATGGTTTCCCTGTGTCTGATGCTGTTCCATGGACGCTGTTCCGGGCCATTATTATGAGCGGTCCTCCCATCATCAGCCTCCTGTGATGTCTACCACCTTTATATTAGATCTGCCTTAATGTATGCCATCATCCAGGAGGGACATATTTATTTATTTTTTTTGTGGGGGAACCAGTCGGATAAAACACTCCAAACAGTCTAACCGACCACTCAGAGGTGCCCGCATAGTCCTAAAGCACAGCATTGACTCATTTTGTATCACTTTCCAATGATAAAACTTGGGAGAAGACAAAAATGCAATTTCAGAATGTGTGTGGGGGGGGGCATGTCCCCACCGCCACCAATGGAAGTTGCATGCCTGCCATCATCACACTAGGTAAATCTAAAATTGTAATACATTCATTTTTTTAATAAACATACAACTCAAATATTACTTAATCTTCTTATGTTCACATTGAAATAAAGCCATATTCTCAGAAAGCTAGGCAGAGCCAGCCACAGCACGAGGGTCAACAATGCCCCTAATGATGTCATTGGTTTTCTGGGCACCCTGCACCAGGGACAGCAGCCCCACCCTGTAGACAGTGTGTCCTTTCAAACGCAACACCTTCACATCCTCCTCCAGGAACTCAGCTGAGGGGAGATAGTTTGGAAAATAAGAATTTGGAAAATAAGAATTAGAAAAAAGTGAGTGGTTTCAAACCATTTTAAAGCTGATTTCCCACCCACAATTAAGTGTAGATAAAGAAAATATCAGAAATGCTCACAGTCCACCAGGAGTCTGCTCGGCTTAAGTTGGGGATGGAGTCGTCCCAGTGATATGCTATCATTCAGATTTTTGTGATATGATAAAATATTAATCAAGACCTGAAACAAAAAGCACAATGAAAGGTAATGAAATTACAAGGACATTAACTTTTAGATAACAAAAAGGCATGAACATTAAAGAGTATTTTTTAGTTTTTTTACATGTCAGACCTGGGTGACACCACTGAGGCTGGACTCTCCATTAGAAGATCCCAGGGCCACATAGGATCCACATTTACCTAGAGACGGTATCACAATTGTTGGCATAATAAATGACAGAGGCCGCTTGCCTGGCTGGACCCTGTTAGTCTGCAAAGAAAACAAGTGTTGATGTAGGATATTTTCACATAATGGTCGTTTCTCTCATTGACAGTGTAGAATTATGTTAATACATTATACAGCCCAAACATGCATTGTACTGTGGTATGCTGTTACCAGGTTAGATATTAACAGTCCCTGGGTTTTAATTGGCCAGGAGAAGTCCAAGATCTGGCTGTTCAGGAGAATGCCTGAAGGGGTTAAAATTCTACTTCCAAAGGGCCTGTTCAGTGAGCTGAAACATAAAAATATATTTTTTTAACAAGTGCAAGACTTAAGGTATCCCACACCATATCCATAACGCTAATGTAAACATGTTATCTCCTTCAGGTAAACTCCTAATCACAGCACCTGGTGACAGACACAATGATGTCATCGGGACCCATCACGACCACCTGGCTGGCCACAGCTCCACTCGGCAGGTCATAGACAGTAGAGTAGTGTCTGGGAGGAGATGCCTGCGAGTCACTGATCAACTGACGGAGCACTACAGCCTGTGGCTTGCTTTAACGGAGACACAGATATAAGGTGGGGTGGGGGGGCACTGCACATCCTCCTCCATCAGTAGAGAGGACAATTGTTCACAGAAATTCCTGTCATTGCATTTCAGAAGGACTTAAATTGCATGGCTAATCTACTTAGAACATGGTGAGGAAGTGAATGCACGCTTGTTAATGTTTACCTTAGCATCTTGGAGATGAGTGCAGAAACTGATGGAGTATACACAGGGTCTCCGAGCCCACTAGCCATAGTCAGGGACGCTTTCAGTGACTTCAAAATGAACACAATACACTTTTATTAGGGGAACCTTTTCTGCACACTGTAAATGACATGGGTCTCACTTCAGAGCTTGAGATACAGTACCTCAGCAATCCAGTGGTTTGCTCTATACGTTGTACTATTCCCATTGAGGTGGAAGTCCTCCAAAATGTTGAGGGCTGAGATCAGAGCAGCACCAATAGAAGGGGGAGGCGGCACAAGAACTCGAAATCCTGAGGGAGGGTGTTGTCAGGAAATATTGTGTAGACCTGAGGAGGCTGGTCAGGGGAGGACAGCTCATAATAATGGATGGAATCCAAAAATTCATTATGTTCCAGCCATTATTATGAGCCTGTCCTACTACCCATTTAAAGTGCCACCAGGCACCACTGGTGTAGACAAAATATTATGTCGACAAATGCAGCTAATCCCAACATACTGTAGAATTTTCTTGTTTGTAGGCTACTTCCTATAAAGAGTATGAAGTATGACTATGTTTACCCTGATACAGGCCTTCAATTGGCTGCTCTATGACTGCACTGTAGTTTCTGAGATCCTCCTTGGTTAGAATTCCTCCATTTTCTTGCACCTAAAATACAACAGGTTAAATATGCATATGATTCAATGCAATTTGCTGAGGGCTATGTTCTTAGCTAACGCATTTATTTACCTCACTGGCCATTTCCTGTGTTAGAGTCCCATTGTAGAATTCTGACACCCCAGCCTCCAGGACAGCAGCCAGACTTGGTGTTTTCATAAGAGAGCCGGGGGACAGAGCATGGCCTTTTGGCAAGAACATGTCCCTGAAGCGCAATGACATATTCTGACCTTTCACCTTGGTTATGGCCTCTGCTGCAGGGTAAGACAAATATCAAAGTCTACTGGTGAAAACATGCAATTGGTCTAATTTTGTATTGAGGCTTTCATACAGATTGTACAGGCATGAGAAGTAAAACAGTAAGAAAAAGACATGGTATGATTGTGAATCACTCCTTACCAAGTCTGTGAGAGACATTAAAGCCATCTCTGGCTACGTTGGCAGCCCTGGTGACAATATCCTCCCATGACAGTCTGGGGTGAAACAATAACAAACATAGGCTAGTATGTGCTTCTGAACACAAACATGAAATTGCACATAATGACAACCCCTCACCTTCCATACAGTTTATGGGCTTGGTACAACCCTCTGAGCAAGCCTGGCACACCTACAATCAGACCTGGCTGGATGGTTAAGGAAAGAGGTTACAATTTAAAAATCTCTTTTGAAGTCCCAGTGTACATGTTGCATGACTATCTGAGACTAGCCACACAATTTGAGATAATTGTTCAACACATTGTGTTATCCTAAAAATGAAAGATCTACAATAAGTTATGTATTTTTACTCATACACTGTTGTCATACAGCACATCACCTTTAGCTCTGGGTCAATTTGCAGGATCTCCTCCTTGATTCCAGAGGGTGCCGTTTCCTGGAAATTAATCACCTTCCTTATATTCTTCCGGATGTCATGAACCAGCATCACCCCTCCCCTACAGAAAAATACATAAGTCAGGTGGACCATGAATGTCCTGTCCATCCACATGATAACCTATGGACAATCATTATGCCACATATATAGTGCACTTGCCGTTAACTTTCTCAAATGCATTTGTCACTTACCCGCCAATACCTGATGCATGTGGATGGACTATCCCCAGGCACAGGGTGGCAACAATGGCAGAATCCACACTGGAGCCTTGTTCATTCAGCACCCTACGACCAAGCTCTGTACAGTGTTCATGGTCCGTCACCAACACACTCCCTCTGAAGACCTGCTGACCCCATTATAGTAAGGATGAGGATAAATATAAGGTAATAAGTAAAAGTTGTTCTAAATAGTTTCTATACATTTTTCTAAGTGAGAACATACCTCATTTGTCCCTAGATAAATCTGCAGGACCATAGCGGTGGTGACTGCTATGGCAATGATGAGAGAGGCAGCATAGATGGGTATGATGGCATCCTGCCAAGTGCCACACCTACTTGGCCCCCCAGGCTGCGGGTCCTTATCCATCTCTCTAAAGGAGGACAAGCTTAGATCAGCCAGGTTAGGGTGCTGGCTCCCAGAGGCTAGATGTCTCAGGGGCAATTCTTTTGGGAGACTGCTGAGGTCTGGAGCAGAACTGAGGCCACCATGGCCATGGAGACCTGGAGGGAGAGATTTTAGACCCTGTCAGAGTGGAGGTGGGCTATAAAAAAAACTACTGTACATGTGTGGCAATTTGGGGTTGATACAAGCAAGATTTGACATCATATAAGTAGCATTGAGTTGCTACCAAACCAACTACCTGTGTTTCGGTTATGCTCATTCTGAAAGTTCCCATTTTGCCCTTTGGTCAATGTGTCATCCACAGTCAACTGAGGTAAGCCCTCAAAGCTCTTGTAGCCAACTGGGGATTGTCTGCTACTAAGTTTAGTCTCAGGACTGACATCCATTTTCCCTATGTTCACAGAGAGATAAGCACATGATATACAATTAGACAGACACAGGACTACCCTCTCCCTTCCCATCTAGCAAACCTGCAAGTCAGCATGGTGAAAACAAGCTGTACAACACAGGTGTTGGAGCAGTAGAATGTAGAGATACACAAAAACAATTGCACTATGTTACTAATCTAGAAGAACAGAAAGTATAACACAGTTTTATGAGCTCTCCATTGCTTGCTTCCCTCTTACCTGCCTTAACACATGAATAATGACAAACGGGTTAAGAATTACTCAGCCAATCAGATTGGCCAATTAAGTAACCAATTGATCAGCCATTTTTTAAAAGTAGTATACACTGAGCTGTTTCTGTAACCTTCTTTTACATATTGTTTCACATAACATTGAATTGGATAACATTAGTAATGCTTTTTGGTCACCAAATAGCCCTGATCATGCAGTTCTGACAGGAATGGAATAAAGGAACATTGGTGCAATCACGTGGGTCATCCTTTTTATTGCTATATGAAATGTTTAACTCACACACAACAATCTGACAAAATACATACGTGTAATGATACAAATACCTTTTAATTTCCCTCAACATATGTTTTAGCAATTTCTTTTGCAAAAGCTTTGCACAGAAATATGCATGCCACTGACAGTTTTGCCATAGCCACAAACTATCAAGCCTACAAACATATCTCATTTGATATTTGTATTCATTATGGATCCCCACTAGTTGCTGCCAAAGCAGCAGCTACTTTTCCTGGGGTCCAGCAAAATTATGGCAGTTTATACAATTTTAAAACATTACAATACATTCACAGATTTCACAACACACTGTGTGCCCTCAGGCCCCTACTCCACCACTACCACATATTTACAGTACTAAATCCATGTGTATGTATAGTGTGTATGTTATCGTATGTGTGTGTATGCATGTGTCTTTGCCTATGTTTGTGTTGCTTCACAGTCCCATAAGGTGTTTTTTAATCTGTTTTTAAAAATCTAATTTTACTGCTTGCGTCAGTTACTTGATGTGGAATAGAATTCCATGCAGTCAAGGCTCTATGTAGTACTGTGTGCCTCCCATAGTCTGTTCTGGACTTGGGGACTGTGAAGAGACCTCTTGTGGCATGTCTTGTGGGGTATGCATTGATGTCCGAGCTGTGTGCCAGTAGTTCAAACAGACAGCTTGGTGCATTGAACATGTCAATACCTCTCACAAATAAAAGTAGTGATGAAATCAATTTCTCCTCCACTATCTCTGTGTGCATCCAAGGGCCAGCCTTGCTGCCGTGTTCTGAGCCAATTACAAGTCCTTTTTTGTGGCACCTGACCATACGACTGAACAGTAGTCAAGGTGCGACAAAACTAGGGCCTGTAGGACCTGCCTTGTTGATAGTGATGTTAAGAAGGCAGAGCATTGCTTTATTATAGACAGACTTATCCCCATCTTAGCTACTACTGCATCAATATGTTTTGGCCATTACAGTTTACAATCTAGGGTTACTCCAAACATTTTAGTCATCTCAACTTGCTCAATTTCCACAATATTTATTACAAGATTTAGTTGAGGTTTAGGGTTTGGTGAGTGTTTTGTTCCAAATACAATGCTTTTAGTTTCAGAAATATTTAGGGCAAACTTATTCCTTGATATATTCACATCTTCATTCTCTTGTCATGTACAGTACAGGTTCAAAATTCATTTTTAGCTGCCAGTGAACAAGTGACAATTCCAAGTAACAAGCTTTGTGTTTTGAATCAAATGGGGTAGATAGGATTCCTTTGGGAAATACCTTAATCTACACAAGATTGAACTATGCAAAATGTGTTTGAATTATGACTTTATTTCACTATACGGAAATATGCTGCCAATCAATTTATGTTGCATTTGTGAAGGTGTCTGAGCATGTCTGTTTGTTTGTGTGTGTATGGTGTGAGCAGATTAAAGGTCCCTGTTGTTCTTGTGTTAAAAGCGCTCCCTGGTGCTGGGTGTTCAGTGGCTGAAGTTGTGGTGGCCTGGCTGTTGGAGGTAGGTTGTGCGTGTGCGGGGTGAGTGGCGCTGAGCTCGCTGGCGGACACAGTTCTGCCGCTGGATGCAGCTCCGTGTGAGGTGGTGGCGGTCCACCCGGGTCTGAGCCCTCTGGACACGAGCAACCTGCGAGACCTTAGCCAGCTGTCCAGCCATGGACACTGATCCACGAATGATCCGGCTGGGGCTGGTGGTGCTTCTTTGGACTGGGACCACTGGTTCTGACATCCTGCAGAGAAACAAATGCTTGTAAGCCCACAAATGCACACCCACATCTGTTCACATATACACAAGGACAATCAAACATTTGGAATCAGTGGCAGAACACGGATATTGAAAAATGCTTTGACAACTTTCTGTGTCAAATGCACAAAAGTCTCTCTCACCTGACGCCAGTTTCTGAGATGGGTTCAGTCTCCTCAGTGACAGGTGGACTTCTGTAGATAGATGTGGTGGCACACTCCACTACCTGCTCCTCCAATGGGTTCACTTCTGTAGAGCAACAAGAGAGCCAGTGTTACCCATATTTCCTCTAGTAGAGCACACTATGTAGCTACAGTCCAACCACTACTTCCTGTGAGACTGACCTTTATGGTTGATCAGAAGCCACCCTTCCTCAAGCATTTCTGTAGGGGTGGATGTCCTCTGGTCTGTAGAGATGTCATCATCTCTTCCAAAAAACAGACTAGTAAGCCTTCTGAACATGACTGGGTTCTGTTCTGTGTGGCGGTTGGAGGTGTTGTCTCTGGGTCACAGACTTGGTTGTGATGTTCTTGCCTGTGTTCTCTTTCTTGTCCTTTCCTCTCCTTTCTTTGGCAGGAAACTCAGACGTCGCAGCAGAGGCTTTGGGTATCAAAATACTTCTCACAAAGACCTGGTTGAGAAAAACATTGTCATAAAGTCTGGGTCCCATAACTCAAACCCACTGCACTGCCCACTACACTGAGGCTAAGAAACACTGTCACCACTGAAAAATCCACGATAATTGAGAATTTCAATAAGAATTTTTCTACGGCTGGCCATGCTTCCACCTGGCTACCCCTACCCCGGTCAACAGCCCTGCAACCCCACAGCAACTTGCCCAAGCCTCCCCCATTTCTCCTTCACCCAAATCCAGATAGCTGATGTTCTGAAAGAGCTGCAAAATCTCAACCCCTACAAATCAGCTGGGCTAGCCAATCTGGATTGTTGCAATTGTTGCAACCCCTATTACTAGCCTGCTCAACCTCTCTTTCGTATCGTCTGAGATCCTCAAAGATTGGAAACCTGGCCAAGGCTTTTGACTCTGTCAATTACCACATTCTTATCGGCAGACTCAACAGCCTTGGTTTCTAAAATGACTGCCTTGCCTGGTTCACCAACTACCTCTCATACAGAGTTCAGTGTGTCAAATCGGAGGGCTTGTTGTCCGGTCCGCTGGCAGTCTCTATGG
This sequence comes from Oncorhynchus nerka, assembly GCF_034236695.1. Lineage (NCBI taxonomy): Eukaryota > Metazoa > Chordata > Actinopteri > Salmoniformes > Salmonidae > Oncorhynchus > Oncorhynchus nerka. The sequence continues at coordinate 80,238,701 of NC_088410.1, read as the reverse complement.
GGGTGCCACAGGGTTCAATCCTCGGGTCGACTCTTTTCTCTGTATACGTACATCAATGATGTCGCTCTTGCTGCTGGTGATTCTCTGATCCACCTCTATGCAGATGACACCATTCTGTAGACTTCTGGCGCATCTTTGGACACTGTGTTAACCAACCTCCAGATGAGCTTCAATGCCATACAACTCTCCTTCCGTGGCCTCCAACTGCACTTAAATGCAAGTAAAACTAAATGCATGCTCTTCAACTGATCGCTGCCCACACCTGCCCGCCTGTCCAGCATCACTACTCTGGACGGTTCTGACTTAGAATATGTGGACAACTACAAATACCTAGGTGTCTGGCTAGACTGCAAACTCTCCTTCCAGACTCATATTAATCATCTCCAATCCAAAATAAAATCTAGAACCAGGTTCCTATTTCGCAACAAAGCATCCTTCACTCATGCTGCCAAACATACCCTCATAAAACTGACTATCCTACCGATCCTTGACTTCGGCAATGTTATTTACAAAATAGCCTCCAACACTCTACTCAGCAAACTGGATGCAGTATATCACAGTGCCATTCGTTTTGTCACCAAAGCCCCATATACTACCCACCACTGCGACCTGTATGCGCTCGTTGGCTGGTCCTCGCTACATATTCGTTGCCAGACCCACTGGCTCCAGGTAATCTATAAGTCTTTGTTAGGTAAAGCTCTGCCTTATCTCAGCTCACTGGTCACCATTGCAACACCCACTAGTAGCATGCGCTCCAGCAGGTATATTTCACTAGTCATCCCCAAAGCCAACACCTCGTTTTGCCGCCTTTCCTTCCAGTTCTCTGCTGCCAATGACTGGAACGATTTGCAAAAAAATCTAAATCACTGAAGTTGGAGACATATCTCCCTCACTAACTTTAAGCGTCAGCTGTCAGAACAGCTTACCGATCGCTGCAGCTGTATACAGCCCATCTGTAAATAGCATATCCAACCAACTACCTACCTCATCCCCAAATCTGTTTTTCTGCTCTTTTGCAGACCAGTATTTCTACTTGCACATCCTCATCTGTACATAAATCACTCCAGTGTAAATTGCTAAATTGTCATTATTTCGCCACTATTGGCCCATTTATTGCCTTCCCTCCTTACTTAATTTGCTCACACTGTATATAGATGTTTCTAATGTGTTATTGACTGTACGTTTGTTTATCCCATGTGTAACTCTGTGTTGTTTTTGTCACACTGCTTTGCTTTATCTTGGCCAGGTTGTAAATGAGAATTGTTCTCAACTGGCCTACCTGGTTAAATAAAATGTGAAATATAAAAAAAATAGATAAGCGAACAGACTTGCAGATCTAGGGGCACGAGGCCCATGGCTGCAGAGTTCACTTTGTTATTATGTGCTCAGCTTGAATCCTCTTCATAACCACTGACCTGGAATACTAACAAATGGCAGGATCCTTTTAGATACACCATGTCCGAGAGAAAGACTGCGCTTTTAATTATAACCGTCTTTTGAGCAGATGCTTTTATCCAAGGGGACTCAACACAGAGTCGGTATAGGTCTATATATCAGTAAAACCCACAACTCTCTCGAATGTTGTCAGTAGAAAGCCCCAACCAACCGGGTTAGGGTTTGGCCGGGGAAGGCAGTCATTGTCAATAAGAATTTCTTCGTAACTGACTTGCCTAGTTAAATAAAAAGTAAAGAAAAATATATTAAAAAAATAATAATCTCAGTCCTTATGAACTGTATGGACTTGAAAATCTAATGTGCAAAAGACTATTAAAAGGCATCCTTTTAGAGAGTTCTCACTACCAAATATGGTAATGAGGAAGTCCAGTCGCGAGTAGTGTGAGAGGATATAGAAGTATTTTTGTTTGTATTAAACCCCTTTGGTGGGGGAAAAATAATTCTGATTGGCTGGGCCTGGCTCCCCAGTGGGTGGGCCTGGCTGCCAACAGGATGGCATAGTCCCACCCTCTTGGCAGCCAGGCCCACCCATGGCTGCACCTCTACACCAGTCATGTGAAATCCATAGATTAGGGCCTAATGGATTTATTTCAATTGACTGATTTCCTTGTAAGAAATGTAACTCAATAAAATCTTTGAAATTGTTGCATTTATATTTTTGTTCAGTGTATTTAAAAAAAAGTATACTAAGATATACAAAAACATGTTCCTTTATTTGTATGTTGTATGCTCACATAACAATTTAAAAGTATGCATTAAGGTGTCTGTAATAGAATAAACGTGGCAAAAACAAATGTAGACACTAATAAAATCATTTTTATAGCGTCCAAAATATTTTTCTACAACGTGTGGGAGTACCAAGATGGAAGCATGAAGGCTCCAAAACAGCACCTCCCGGGTCATCCTTTTGTGTATATATAAATAATTGGCAGCTACTCAGCTGAGCAAATATGTGGCCTATTGCAGGGTTTCCCAAACTCGGTCCTGGGCCTCCTCCCACTAGGTCCAGGTGTTGGTGTTTGCCCTAGCAAGATTTATATAACAAACTCATCATCAAGCTTTGATTATCGTCCCTGAATGCGTCAGATGTGTATGCAACGCGACGTCATTATTCAAAACCTAAACAACAGCTTGAGCAGGAATCAAGGAAGGGACGAAGCTGGGATACCACTGAAAGGCTAAACAAACCATTTCACGATGACAAAGAAAACCTGAACGTTAGCCTTATATCAGCAGAGAAAGAACTTTGAAATGAAAAGCTGGATATGAAAGCTACTCCTTTGGTGCAGGTGACATAACACTAAAGTCTCGTCTGAAATTGGGGCAGTTGCAATGACAGCCAGCGGTAGTTCAGCGACGGAAAGACTGGATAATAATAGAACAGACATATTTAATTATCTCCTTTTCGGAAAGACGCCCCTCTTGCATTCATGTTAAAGCATTGGAGAAGGCCTGTCAATTACAAAATTCTGCAAACTGTGTTGATAAAGGACCGGTTTGGATGCACGCAGATGATAGCAATAAATCGAAAGACAAGCGGCAAATAAAACTTACCTATATTCACAGAATATTTCTCAGTTTGAGTAGAACATTCTGTGAACCCCAAAAATTGTATTTGAAGAGATGTTGTAACCGATTCCTTCATTAATGCGTTTTCATTTGATGAGGTATCGGTTTATACCATCTTTTTTCCCAAAGATGTGCATCTGTTCTTGAGTCTCTGTCTGGTCTTTGGAACTGTTTCTTTCCAAATTTAATCAAAACAGCTGATCGAGTAACGCAGCAACCGTATCCCCCTCCCGTTCGAGGTTTAGAACCAATCACGCAGTTAAAAAAGATCCGGTCTGCCCCTCATTTTGTGCAGACCTACATGGGCGTATTGGCCTTTTATGTTAAAATAGTTGCACTTGCAGCAGTGTTGTCTAGGCTTGAGGTGATTACCTTAAATGATCCTAAATGAACTGTTATTATTAAAATACTCACACCAACACCTCTGCAAAAGGACCAGCAGCAACCTTTGAAGGCTCCCTCTGTCGTCACCTCACGATTCTAATACATTTAGACCTATTATTGCATAAGTGCTTACGTATTTTCATTATTAGGCTACACACATTTTTCAAAACGTCATTATTAGAATAAATGGTCAACATTCTTGGTTATTTATGTATTTCTCAAATTTGTTCAAGAATTCTCATACATAGTAAACACAAACCCATTATCCATTGACAAAAAGTTCGAAAGCTGGGTAGGCCGCGTGATGTGTCAAATGTATGATGGTTATAACGTGTGTTACAATGTATACAGCCTACAATGCATTCAATTCCTTTTCGTGCACTTAATTTGACGCGGGGGTGTGTGAGGGTCTACTGGGACAGGGTGGTTTACTGTGGCTCGGGCGGGATCTAATTTGAAAGTCGCATTTACAACTAGCCAGTGAAAACCTCGCGAGAGAGAGAAACTAGGTTTGCGTTCGTAAATTCAGAGCACAGAATAACTGCAGAATTTACGAACGTGCAACACCCTTGAATATGGCCTGTGTCAGTAAATTTACTTAAATTGTTACAGTCATCAACGCTCTTAGATAACATGTACACAGCATAACTAGGGTTACTCGGCCTCTCCTAAGGGCGAGTGAAATTAGTTGTTCTCTCATTTGTGTCTGGAAGTAGCTAGCCAACTTTAGTCAGTTTACTTGGGTGCTCGGATCAACCCTACTTACTCCTTGGCCAGAGCTTCCAGTGTGCGATCTGAATTTATGAAAGGACAATCTGATTTTACCAATGCGCCCTCAGGCACTCCAGAATGAATTTATGAACACACCTTATGTAGATGTCAGATAAGTGCAGTGTCAGTAGATGACGGAATATGGCCCCTTTTTGTTAGCTGAACTCATATGGTATATGACACCACACACACACACACAGGGCCAGATTAAGAAATCATAGCCTTTTTTTCTCTTCCAGGCACACCAACATTTTCTGTAAACAAATCTGTGCACTAAGATGCAATTCAATGTGTGGTAAAATAAATAAATAAAGAGAAAAATAGCATTTACAATAAAGCCATAATAATGTTTGCCATGTGGTATAGGCTACAGTTGAGCAGAGGCATTTTTAGAATTTCCACATATGAAGATGTTTTGTTGCAGGGTTAGAAAAAATCAGTCTTTTAAAAAAGCATTTCATGCTATTCTAAGTCATTTACATGACAGAAGACAGCTGAATTTGTTTTAATACCACACAAAAGACATGAGTGCCTACTCTGACTGACAAATTGAGATCAATTCAAACAAACAATAGCCCAGGCCAATGAAGTGAATATTAGGAGGAAACATATACAGCTGAAGTCGGAAGATTACATACACCTTAGCCAAAAATATTTAAACTCAGTTTTTCACAATTCCTGACATTTAATCCTAGTAAAAATTCCCTGTTTTAGGTCAGTTAGGATCACCACTTTATTTTCAGAATGTGAAATGTCAGAATAATAGTAGAGAGATTTATTTCTGCTTTTATTTCTTTTATCACATTCCCAGTGGATCAGAAGTTTACATACACTCAATTAGTATTTGGTAGCATTGCCTTTAAATGGTTTAATTTAGGTCAAATGTTTTGGATTGCCTTCCACAAGCTTCCCACAATAAGTTGGGTGAATTTTGGCCCATTCCTCCTGACAGAGCTGGTGTAACTGAGTCAGGTTTGTAGGCCTCCTTGCTCGCACATGCCTTTCTCAGTTCTGCCCACAAATTGTCTATGTGATTGAGGTTAGGGCTTTGTAATTGCCACTCCAATACCTTGACCTTGTTGTCCTTAAGCCATTTTGCCACAACTTTGGAAGTATGCATGGGGTCATTGTCCATTTGGAAGACCCATTTGCGACCAAGCTTTAACTTCCTGACTGATGTCTTGAGATGTTGCTTCAATACACACACACACACACACACAGGGGATTTTAGGGTGATAGTCAAGGTCATAAGGATAAAGTAAACGTAGGCCTACTTCTTGGTATCCTTTTAGATAACATGACGTTTAGCAGCCTCTTGTGCATCCCTACAAGGAGGCATCACCCAGCAGTGTCCCTGGCTGTGCAGAGAGCAGGTGCCAAGGACAAGCTATGCCTTTACTAAGTAAACACAGTAATACCAGGGACTCCCTCTCTCCCCCCTCTCATTCTCTCCCACTCCCTTCCTCTCTCTCCCTCTCACACCTGTTGTTAATCCTTTTTAAAAATGTTATAAACAAAATATTATTTAATGCTTCTTTTTGACTGAGTCTAAAATATATTTTTCTACAATAGGCCCATTGTGTGAAAAGTATATATGTAGGTATTGCAGTTGTACACAACATTTTGTTTCATTCTCCTTCCCCCCTTACTTTGTCCTGGTTTATTTTATTTTATGTAGCAGAACTCATAACATAGACCTACTACAGGCTGATACCGCTGTGAGTCATTCTCCCTATCTCATCCATTGAGTTCCATACCGAATAGGCTACTTTCAAAAGCAAATAACAGACACAAAGATTATGTACTACGGAAGTCTAGATATACCAGACAAGTATATCTTGACAAAACAACTTTGTCATGTAGGGATCATGAGAAAAATAAGTTGTAATAAGAAGAGACATTTTACTTTTATTCATATGTCCTCGCTGGACTTCCGTAGATCTGTCCTTCAGCACCACAATATTATCCCCACCATTTGTGCAGCCTTCATGAAATGTAACTTTACCCGTTTTACTAGTTTTATTTTTCTGTACTGCTTGTTAATTGTTGTTTGTGACTGTGTTTTTGCTGCTATTGACAGGCCAACCTCCCTGTTAAAATTATTAAAGATATTAAAATAAACTTTTATTGATAGTCTCGTAAACTTTCAATGGTAGTCTGCAACCACAGACCTCAATGTTAACTTTTCTTGCACTGAACATTCCACATTCAATCCATTTCAAAACATGTCTTTAAATTTGAATTGTATTGGAGACAAAACTGGAAGCCATCTATAACTGACAGACATAATGACATTTCTGCCTGGGTTCATCTCTAGTAAAAATTAATGTGTTGATCCACCTTGGGCTCTGCAGCCTATCATCAATACTGCCACTCCTATTTATATGTAACCATATGAAATGGCCTGCTAGTTAGCGGGGTGTGTGCTAACAGCGTTTCAATCGGTGACGTCACTCGCCCTGAGACCTTGAAGTAGTTGTTTCCCTTGCTCCACAATGGCCAAGACTTTTGTGGAGCAATATGTAACGATGCTTCATGGGAGGCAGTTGTTGATGTGTGCAGACAATCCCTGGTTTGAGCCCAGGTAGGGGCGATGAGGTGGGCGGAAGCAACACTGTTACATAGAGTTTATTTCATGATTTCCACACGCCAACTTTTGTTATGTCTTGATCATGAGAAAATGTTATTGTGATCACAAAACACATTTATTGATCTCGACAAAACTAGTGATTTGTTTTATTTATTCATATGTCCTCTCTAGATTTCTGTAGTGGACTTCTATACCAGGCTGCTTATTTGTACATTTGACTGGAAAATTGTTCATGATAAATAGGTTGCATGCCTAATAGAAATGCAGGCAATTAACTGCATTTCATTGATTTCAAACTTCTCTGCTTTTGCAGGTGACTCATTGTCAACCACTCTTCGAAAAAGTGTGACATAGCGCCATCTTGTGTGTACTTATCGAACTGAAAAATGCTGCTATTGAACTTGTTTCAGCGACTATTTCTTCCCAAAGGGTGGCGCCATGACATACCAGGAATAACCTAGGCACTGGTGGCAACTGTAAATCAGACCTATTTTTCTCAACATGGTCTCAGAGTATTTCATATTATTCTGTACGTAAATCCGAGACACTCTGTTTAGTATGATATGTTACGTTTGGTATGGTTACATAAGAGAGATGATTACTTAAGGCAGAAACTGAAGTATGGTGGTTGGTCGGATGTTAAATGGAAATGCCTGGCAACCCAAAGGTTGAACTACATATACTTTTTTTGTTGCTAATTTGGCACTACATAGCATGTTAGCTAACCCTCCCCTAACCCTATCCTGAACACTTTTACCTAACCCTAAACGTAACCCCTTTAGCTAACCCTTTAACCTAACTCCTAAACTTAACCCAAATCCTAAACCGAATTCCTAGCCACCTAGCTAGAATTCATAACATATATGTTTTGAAAATTCGTAACATATTAAGCGTTTGGCAAATTCGTAAAACATACAACACATTTAGCAAATGTGTAACATATTGTACGTTTAGCAAATTCCAGATTTAAATAATAATACGAAATACTCTGAGACCAGGTAGATTTTTCTTTACATAATAAACACTTGCCAAGTTTTAATCCCACAATACTTAAATTATTTATCGTATCTGAATAAGGAGTCCCTTATCCAAATGTTGCACGTTGATCATGCTGAAGAAAACAATTTAAAAAAAGGACTGTCTCGCCCTATGTGGCCTAATCAGTTGGACTGTTGGCCTATGGACCTATTGATAGAATCGACATACACAGCAGTCAAACCATCATTCTCCTGTTTCAGACATTCTGGCGTCTCAAAGAACAATCATTATTGTCTTGAAGTCGAATAAATGAGCTGTTTAGTGATCTGACACGTTTGCGCAATTGTCTCCATGCACGTCTCCAGATGGGTCAATCTGTTTATGGAAGCGCGCTATTGCCCTCAAGTGTTTAATTTGCGTAATCGGAATGGTCAAGACTATTGCATTGATGTGTGTTGTATGCAGGTCAATTTGATAGATGGCCATTGTTATCGCTTTTGGGGCACATGTTTTTGTTTAGGAATGGGTTAGCGAGTGTCGCTTCCTGCGCTCATATGTAGGTGGGGTGTGCCCTCGGGGCGAGCACACCCCCATTGCCTGTGTCAGAGTATTTCAGCAAAGAGAGAGCAGCATTTTGGAGACAGTCACACAGTGGTCCACAGTTGAACAAGTTCAGACAAACTGGTGGACTATACGTTTCAGTAATCTTTAATTCTTTCTATATACCGCCATTCTCATGTGGATCTAAATCCTATACGTCTACCTATTTCCACAGTTTGAACCAGTGGATATTTTGCGCACATATTTCGCAAAGTGGAAAAATGCCTCGGTCTTTCTTGGTCAAAAAGTATTTCGCCAACAAAAAACCCAACTACAGTGAATTGGAGTGTCAAAATGGTGAGTAGCTTTACTTGATTTATTCCTTGTATGAAGCTGAATACATACATGTATAAAATATTACAGAATAGGAGACACCTGTTTTCTCTATTCGTGTTCCTTACAATAAACCTTTGGAAATATGTGTTTTTTTTACATGATCTTAAGTTTTTACAACTTTTTCCATTACAACTTTCTCCTTGTTGGCAACCTTTATAAATTATACTCTCTCTCAGTTTTCAAGTAAGGCCCATTATAAAAGTTCCCCCTAAACTGTACAGAGCTACCATTCATGTTTCTACCCCATGTAAATATGTGGGAGGAAATGGCCCATGAAATCTCAGCTTTGCTGAAACTTCTTTTTTGTGTGTGTAAAAATACTCTGGAGAAACTTGACAGTGGCAGTTGTTGCTTTACAAGTTGAAAATATGTTGCCTATCCAAATTTCCTAATATATTTTTTTATTGTGTTGTGTCGTTCCAGTTACATTAATCGTATGTACATGATGAAAACATCTTAGTATCTGACAACAGTGCTGTAAATGTACCTCTGTATTCTAACCCTTTTCCTCATCCCTCAGCCACCTCACTGGAGAGGTACCCACTAGCTGAGCTTCCAGCAGGGGACAACAACTCAGCTACCACCTGTTACACAGCGGGACTGGTATGGGACGTGAGCTTTCTTCCAGCTCTCTACGTCCCCACATTCCCCACTGATGCCTCTCCCACCCCCGGTCCCCTGGACCTCAGCTCCCCCTCCAGCCTCAGCAGCAGTGCCAGTAGCAGTGGGGAGGAGGACGAGGGGCGCACCTCTGACCCCCCCAGCCCCGAACCCACAGACACCTACCACCCCCCTCAGCGCCCCAAACGCACAAGCACCAAGAGTCATGGGGCCCCGAACGAGGATGAGAGAGTGGCCCCAGTCACTGCAGCAAGGCCAGCCTTCTTCTGCAAGCACTGCCCTAAAGAGTACACCAGCCTGGGGGCTCTGAAGATGCACATTCGCTCACACACGCTACCCTGTGTCTGCCCCACCTGCGGGAAAGCCTTCTCCAGGCCCTGGCTGCTGCGCGGCCACATTCGCACACACACTGGTAAGAACTCCTACACTTGCCATTTGGTATGACTTTGGTGGAAGGGAGGTTTGGTTACTCAGTTGATTGGATCATCATTACAGTGTAGTGGTAGACATGAGCACATGAGAAGCCCTGTGGGCTCGTTGGTCATTGATCACTCATAGAGTACCACAGTATGAGTCATAGTACCCATAAAATCTAACGATCAAATAAGGAAATAGTTCCAATAGTTTTTTCCCCCACAATTCATTTTTCCCATAGGGGATTTTAGAAACACTTACAAGACTGTGAGGTTGAGGAAAATGTCATAATCTCTGGATTAACTATCTAATGTTAGATAAATGTAGTAGTTAATAAATTGGTTACATTTCTTTAAATGTACCTGTTAGCAAAGGTGCCAGCTAGAGATGACGTGCAGGAGCTTGCAGGGATTTGTTGTCTTGCATAATGTCTACTTTGATGTTAGCATTTTCGAAACTCAGAGTGAATAGAGCCGAATATATTGATGAAAGTCACCTTGTCCGAGAAACATTTACATGGTTATCAAAACGTCACACCAGGGTAAGCCTACACTAAACACAGCCTGTATTTTAAGCGTTTCTAAAATCCCCTATAGGAATAATGAATGGTTGAAAACCAATTGGAACCATTTCCCTGTCTGGGTGTTATGAGTATTATGACACCTCCACTGTGGGGCTCTATTGTGACTCTACCTTACTGCATTTTTTATATATATTTTTTATTGTATCTATTATTTACAGTGCCTTGCGAAAGTATTCGGCCCCCTCAAACTTTGCGACCTTTTGCCACATTTCAGGCTTCAAACATAAAGATATAAAACAGTATTTTTTCGTGAAGAATCAACAACAAGTGGGACACAATCATGAAGTGGAACGACATTTATTGGATATTTCAAACTTTTTTAACAAATCAAAAACTGAAAAATTGGGCGTGCAAAATTATTCAGCCCCTTTACTTTCAGTGCAGCAAACTCTCTCCAGAAGTTCAGTGAGGATCTCTGAATGATCCAATGTTGACCTAAATGACTAATGATGATAAATACAATCCACCTGTGTGTAATCAAGTCTCCGTATAAATGCACCTGCACTGTGATAGTCTCAGAGGTCCGTTAAAAGCGCAGAGAGCATCATGAAGAACAAGGAACACACCAGGCAGGTCCGAGATACTGTTGTGAAGAAGTTTAAAGCCGGATTTGGATACAAAAAAAATTCCCAAGCTTTAAACATCCCAAGGAGCACTGTGCAAGCGATAATATTGAAATGGAAGGAGTATCAGACCACTGCAAATCTACCAAGACCTGGCCGTCCCTCTAAACTTTCAGCTCATACAAGGAGAAGACTGATCAGAGATGCAGCCAAGAGGCCCATGATCACTCTGGATGAACTGCAGAGATCTACAGCTGAGGTGGGAGACTCTGTCCATAGGACAACAATCAGTCGTATATTGCACAAATCTGGCCTTTATGGAAGAGTGGCAAGAAGAAAGCCATTTCTTAAAGATATCCATAAAAAGTGTTGTTTAAAGTTTGCCACAAGCCACCTGGGAGACACACCAAACATGTGGAAGAAGGTGCTCTGGTCAGATGAAACCAAAATTAAACTTTTTGGCAACAATGCAAAACGTTATGTTTGGCGTAAGAGCAACACAACTCATCACCCTGAACACATCATCCCCACTGTCAAACATGGTGGTGGCAGCATTATGGTTTGGGCCTGCTTTTCTTCAGCAGGGACAGGGAAGATGGTTAAAATTGATGGGAAGATGGATGGAGCCAAATACAGGACCATTCTGGAAGAAAACCTGATGGAGTCTGCAAAAGACCTGAGACTGGGACGGAGATTTGTCTTCCAACAAGACATGGAATGGAATGGAATGGTTCAAAAATAAACATATCCAGGTGTTAGAATGGCCAAGTCAAAGTCCAGACCTGAATCCAATCGAGAATCTGTGGAAAGAACTGAAAACTGCTGTTCACAAATGCTCTCCATCCAACCTCACTGAGCTCGAGCTGTTTTGCAAGGAGGAATGGGAAAAAATGTCAGTCTCTCGATGTGCAAAACTGATAGAGACATACCCCAAGCGACTTACAGCTGTAATCGCAGCAAAAGGTGGCGCTACAAAGTATTAACTTAAGGGGGCTGAATAATTTTGCACGCCCAATTTTTCAGTTTTTGATTTGTTAAAAAAGTTTGAAATATCCAATAAATGTTGTTCCACTTCATGATTGTGTCCCACTTGTTGTTGATTCTTCACAAAAAAATACAGTTTTATATCTTAAGCCTGAAATGTGGCAAAAGGTCGCAAAGTTCAAGGGGGCCGAATACTTTCGCAAGGCACTGTAACTAGGCTGGTCAGTTAAGAACAAATTCTTATTTATAATGACAGCCTACCCCGGCCAAACCCGGACAACGCTGGGGCAATTGTGCGCCACCCTATGGGACTCCCAATCACGGCCGGATGTGGTACAGCCTGAAATGAAACCAGGAACTGTAGTGACACCTCTTGCTCTGAGATGCAGTGCCTAGACCTCTGCACCACTCGGGAGCCCTAACAATGACTCACTGAGAATGATCGTATCATTGGCTACTGTTTGAGACAACAGAATGCAGGATTATCTTGTGATGAAGGGGACAAAGAGCATAAGGAAGCTCTCAGCTATCAAACTGCCCACTTATCACCAGCAGCAACTTGAAAGTAGTAATCTAATTTGGCACTGATTTAATCATGTTAATTCAAGTCTGGTAGTGATTCACCCAGCCTGACACCAGATTAGTGAGCTTTGAGGGTGATTCACTAAGGTGTTAATGAACCACTCTGCTGAGCCTGAGACAGCCAAATTTATATTATTGTGTGGGGGAGAAAAGTTAGCATTTTATTGCTAATCAAAGCCAAGGTTCACAGACCCCGTCTCATATACAGACAGAGGCTTAAAGGCTTGGACACACCAATAGCATTTGCGGGCCGAGAGTACTTAGCCCCTCTGAACAGAGTGCCGGCTGTGTCTGTCTTCGTGTAGAATTGTGCGACAATGTCGGTAGTCAGACGTACATCAGCAGATGGTCCCTAAAACACACCACGCAGATGAACGGCAGATCAACATTCGGTGCGGTGTGTGTGGTCCTTAAAGTCAAAGTTCGTGTCATGCATCTCTAACCCATGCTCCTCCTACGATCTCCTCCTTAGGTGAACGCCCGTTCTCCTGCCAACACTGTAACCGTGCCTTTGCTGACCGCTCCAACCTGCGGGCGCACCTGCAGACTCACGCTGAGGTGAAGAAGTACCAATGTGGCGTGTGTTCCCGTACCTTCAGCCGCATGTCCCTCCTCCAGAAACACAGTGCAGCCAGCTGCTGCTCCTCCTCCACAGCGTGAGCAGGAATGAGCCAGGCAGTTATCCACAGAGGGACCTTAGGGCGGCGGGGGCTTCAACAGACCCATACCATAAGCAAGACTAGAGGAGCCTGAACCAATCTGCCAACAGAGACCATAGATCCACCATTTACTAGTAGAAGAGGAAGTTGACCCTGACTCATCTATTTGAATGCAACTTCCATAGCCATCTCAGTTTCTCTGTTTCAATCACATTTAAGGAACTCCTCAGATTTTCAAACTCCTCCCATTGCAAGCCAAATCTGGTAGATGTTCTGAACTCTGTAATCCTGCCATTCTCCCAGTCCCAACATTGTTTTTTCTCATACATATTGTAGACTCATGGGGGTTAGTGTGACCGTGTACTTTTGAGTCTAGCCCAGCCTCGGTGTTGGCCAAGCCAGCTCTGGATCATCATGGCCTAGACACAGACACAGCTGCTGAGAGATGTAAAGGTGCGTGGGTGGGATACATCTCTCAGCATGACATACACACACAGCTGTCTCTGGTAGAGTGGTGTAGATAGACAGGGTGCTAACAGGTGCTCTGGCCCTGACCTCTACTGGGCCGATAACAGGTGACTTCCACCGCCCCTAGAAAGAGGAAGTATGTCATCGTCACAAAGAGGATGGAGTCCGTTGGTCCCTTTGTATGCTTTTGTCTCCAGTGGGTTTGTCTTAAGCCATTATTTTGACCACACCAAGCCCCACTGTAATCTGATGTGTTTCCGAAATAGGATAAAGCCATTTGTTTCTGTCGTCATTCCTCATGGTAGCTTTGCTCCTTCAATGTTGTTTAAATTCCTGAAAGCCATGCACTCCAGGTTACCACAGTGTTAAATATTCCCATTGTTCTCGACAATGGTAGAGAGAACCACCATTTTTGTAAGATATAAACTTGTTTTATGAAATGTATTATTTTAAACCAAAGATGTGCCGTGCCTTCTTACCTCAACTGGTAGTAGTTTTTTAAATGTTGACTAAGTGTATTAATATTATGCATCAAACACTCAGAACTGGGGGAAGAAGGGGCCAAATAAAATGTCTCATAGAAGCACGGTTTCACAGCCCTGGCTGTACAGAGATGGATAAAAAAAATCCTAAACCTTATATGGTGGTGTTTTACAGTGCAATGTTCAGATTGTATGTAGTCTTATTTCAATGTTTTACTGTGTTTGTTTGTCTTTCACTTCTATTTCAAATATTTCATAGATGATGGATTTACATTCAATAAAGTAATTTATGTTAAAAAAAGTGTTGTTACCTTTTAAAATGAGCTATTTTTTAAAAGTCTTATACAACAGCCAGGTATACACATACAGGTTAGAGACTGATAATTAGGATATGGCTCTCTTTCAGCAACTGTAAATGTAGTGTGTTGGTTGTGGATGAGCAGTTTGAGTTGGACATTGTGATGTTTAGAGAGAGGCAGGTGAACACACTGAGTGATGGACAGGTACAACTGCATGCACCTGCTCAATGTCTCCTCCTGCCACTCGCCTCCCGCAGCCACTGTTTAAACACTGCGCAAGTGTGTGAAAGAGAGAGTAGATTTGTTGGCCAACATTCATCTTATTTAACCTTGTTCCAAGTCTATATTTCCTTGTTTTGAGGGACTTAAGTCTCCTACTCTGTAGCCCAGACAGTGAGTCAGAGTCTGTGTAGCCAGGAGAATCCAAGTTCCCATGGTTTTCTGAGTGATCAGGTCTGGTCACAGAGCAGTGAGGATGCGTGGGCTGTGGCAGAAGGTGATGTAAACTGTTCCACTCAGCCTCTGTCAGCTGGAGCAGCTAGCCACATGCTTCTTAAACTCATCATTTCCTTCACAGTCAGGTAAATATTCACAGAGCTGGAGATAAGACCTCTGTTGTGAGTTTTAGTCTGTTTAGTGAATCACATGACACATGCTAACCACTGGGTCTGGGTAGTTGTTAGAAAGAAGAGCTCTAGACATTTGGTCATACAGCTGTGTACTAACAAAGAGTCTTATATGAGTCATTTGGTTGTTACCATTGCACCTTTGACCTGGATGCTCTTGTACAGCAGGCCTTTTAAGTTCCAGCTGCTTGGAATGAATTGAGAGCAGTTTTATGTTGTGCATTTTTAACATGTTCTCAGGCGAGGGTATCGGCTCTTCAAATAAAATCACACAGCATGGCAAGTTGAAGTGAGTAACGGTTATAGTCGGATTGTGCTCTCTAGTTAGTCAAAACTTCTTAATACTACATTGGAATCACTCTTTCTGTTGTATGAATCATGTCTCTGTAGTTTAATCTGATCTCTGCCACAAAGTTTATGTAGAACCATTTTAAACACAAGCTACCATTTGAAACCCCACAATATCATAACCCTCACCACACTCAGAGTTACTGTATATATTTCAAAACATTTTAATAACTGAAAACAGTACATGACACTCCTCTTCCTTTGGGAGTGTAGAATGCCTGGTTCTGAAATCGGATAACTTTTTCCTGCTGCGCGCTTCCCAGTGCCAGAACACTCACTGTAATTTACCAAAAGTGGCTGCTATTTATGCCATAAAGCATGTGTTTAACATTCCAGAGTCCCACTGTGTTTGTGTATTTCTCTCTCTCTCTCTCTCTCTCTCTCTCTCTCTCTCTCTCACTCTCACTCTCCTCTGTCTCTTGGTTGTATATCTATTTATGTATATGTATGTGTGTTAGTGTGAAGTGTCCCTGCAGAGAAGCAGCCCTCTCTCTCTTCACAGGAGGATCATCTCTCCCCCTCAGAGACAGGCCGGCAGGAAATGGGAGTTTACATTGGCCTACTTCACCCAAAAAAAGACAGGCTAGGAGCCGAGGGGCTAAAGTGCTAACCCTCACTGCTTACTGCCACTGCACCAAATCCCATCCCCCCCACTGCTCCCACCCACGCCCGCTCCCAGGCCCAGTCCCAGTCAGGGGGGAGAGAGAGAGAGCGGCCTTCAGTGCAGCAGCAGCCAGGGCTCACAGAGGGCTCAGGGCCTGGGATACAGGAAGGAGCTGTCAGCCACCCATAAACACGACTCATCCTGCACCGATGATACAGAAGGCCTGGGGGTAGCTCTCCCTGGCCACACCGCTGCCGACCCGCAGCTTTACACTGAGTGCTGCTGAGTTCTACACTTGTGGATTCCTATGGGGCTTTCCTTCAGGTGCCAGTCCCTGTCTGTGGTTCTCTACTCTGCATGTTTCCCAACATGGCAGTGCAGTATGCTGATTTCAGGGGGAAGTGACATTGTTTTTTCAATGTGTGCCGTGCCAAGAAATATAAACTCAACAACTAAGTAAATTGTCAGGAGAAATGTTAAGTGCAACTAGTTTTGTTGATAGTCTTTGTAAGAAATTGGGGGGTGTTTTACTTGCAATAAAGGTATAATCTCCCCTTGAATAGCTTTCTAAGCACCTCTCACCCATGTACAGTACCAGTTCAAATTAAGGACTCACCTACTCATTCAATGGTTTTTATTTAGTTTTACTCTTTTCTACATCGTAGAATAATAGTGAAGACATCAAAACTATGAAATAACACATATGGAATCATGTAGTAAACCAAAAAGTGTTAAACAAATCAAAATAGATGTTATGTTTTATATTCTTCAAAGTAGCTACCCTTTGCCTTGATGACAGATTTGCACACTCTTGGCATTCTCTCAAACAGCTTCATGAGGAATACTTTTCCTACAGTCTGCTGAGCACTTATTGGCTGCTTTTCCTTCACCCTGCGGTCCAACTCATCCCAAATCATCTCAATTGAGTTGAGATCAGGTGTTTGTGGAGGCCAGGTCATCTGATGCAGCACTCCATCACTCTCCTTGGTCAAATTGCCCTTACATAGCCTTGAGGTGTGTTTTGGGTCATTGTCCTGTTGAAAAACAAATGATATACCCACTAAGCGCAAACCAGATGGGATGGCGTAGCTCTGCAAAAATGCTGTGGTAGACATGCTGGTGTGCCTTGAATTCTAAATAAATCACAGACAGTGTCACCAGTAAAGCACCCCCACACCACCAAACCTCCTCCTCCATGCTTCACAGTTGGAACCACACATGAAGAGATCCTCCGTTCATCTACTCTGCGTCTCACGAAGACAGTGGTTGGAACCAAAAATCTCAAATTTGGACTCATCAGACCAAAGGACATATTTCCACTGGTCTAATGTCCATTGCTCGTGTTTCTTGGCCAAAGCAAGTATCTTCTTATTATTGGTGAAATTTGACCGTGATGCCTGTCTCCTCTGAACATTTAATGTTGAGATGTGTCTGTTACTTGAACACCTTGAAGCATTTATTTGGGATGCAATCTGAGGTGCAGGTAACTCTAATGAAATTATCCTCTGCAGCAGAGGTATTTAACTTTGTATTTAACCCTTATTTTAGAAGAGGTAACTCTGTGTCTTCCTTTCCTGTGGCGGTCCTTGCCAGTTTCATCATAGCTGTTATTGTCACGCCCTGGCCATAGAGAGGTTTTTATCCTCTACTTTGGTTAGGCCAGGGTGTGAATAGGGTGGGTATTCTATGTTCATTTTCTATGTTTTGGATTTCTGTGTTGTTTGGCCGGTGTGGTTCTCAATCAGAGGCAGCTGTCTATCGTTGTCTCTGATTGAGAACCATACTTAGGTAGCCTTTTCCCACCTGTATGGTGTGGATAGTTAATTTCTGTTTAGTGTGTGTTGCACCTGAAGGAGCTGTTTCGGTTGTCTCTTTGTTGCTTTGCATTTTAGTGTTCAGTTTCGAATAAACATGACGAACACGTGCTGCGCTTTGGTCCTCACCTTCTTCCACCAACGGCCGTTACAGTTATGTATGGTACGACGTGCTGTTCGTCGTACTGTACGTTGTTATGGTTTAAGAGAGTGTGCGGCTTTACGGATGAATGGGTTGTCAGAATGAGTGGCACGGGTCCTTAGAATGAGAGCAGGATGTGCAATGTGAAACTGTGAAGATGTGCGTTCTTTGACAGCTAAGCTAGACATAACAATAGCGCTTGATGGTTTTTGCAACTGCAAAGTTCTTGAAATTTTACGCATCAACTGAACTTCATGTATTAAAGTAATGATGGACTGTCATTTCTCTTTGATTATTTGAGCTGTTCTTGCCATGATATGGACTTGGTCTTTCACTGAATAGTGCTATCTTCTGTTTTCCACCCATACTTGTCACAACACAACTGATTGGCTCAAATGCAGGAAGAAGGAAAGAAATTCCACAAATGAAAACTTCTTCAGGCTAGGGTCCTTTTTTCTCAATTTCCGCCGGACTGACTTGCCCAAAGTAAACTGCCTGTTGCTCAGGCCCTGAAGCCAGGTTATGCATATTATCGATACCATTGGAAAGAAGACAGTTTGTAGAAATGTTAAAATAATGTAGGAGACTATAACACAATAGATATGGTAGGAGAAAATCCAAAGAAAAACCAACCAGAATTTTTTTTGAGAGCCCATGCTCTTACAATGGAACGTATAAGGAAATAGTTAAATCTAGCTCCCAGTATGCAATTCCTATGGCTTCCACTGGGTGTCAGTAGTCTTTGTTAAAGGTTTCATGCTTGTTTATTCCAAAACGAGTAAGATTTTCGGATTCCTATCTTGGCATGCTGAACGAGTGGATTACTCAAATCAATGTTGCCAACTAAACAGACTTTTTGGGATATAAAGAAGGATTTTATCTAACAAAACGACACTACATGTTATACCTGGGACCCTTTGGATGACAAATCAGAGGAAGATTTTCAAAAAGTAAGTGTATATTTAATCGCTATTTGTGAATTTATGAAACCTGTGCCGGTGGAAAAATATTTTGATGTTGGGCGCCGTCCTCAAACAATCGCATGGCATGCTTTTGCTGTAAGGCCTACTGTAAATCGGATGGTGCAGTTAGATAAACAAGAATTTAAGGTTTCAACCGATATAAGACACTTGTATGTACCTAAATGTTTAAAATCCATGATTTTTATGATTATTTATTTGAATTGTGCACCCTTCAGTTTCACCGGAAGTTGTCCCACTAGCGGGACGCCTAGCCTTCAAGACTCAGCTGTTAATTGAAATGCATTCCAGGTGACTACCTCATGAAGCTGGTGAGAGAATGCCAAGAGTGTGCAAATCTGTCATCAAGGCAAAGGGTGGCTACTTTGAATAATCTCAAATATAAAATATATTTAGATTTGTTTAACTATTATTTTTGGTTACTACATTATTCTATTTGTGTTATTTCATAGTTTTGATGTCTTCACTATTATTCTATAATGTAGAAAATAGTAAAAATAAAGAAAAACCCTGGAATGAGTAGGTGTGTCCAAACTTTTGCCTGGTAGTGTATACTCGCCAACCCTCCTATCGTACAGAAAATAATGGTCTCCTCTTTGTATGTTGCCTGTGAAGAGAAAGCTCACACCAACAAACTCACCTATACTGCTATTTCTCTGTCTGCAAATAGGCCATGGATAACTGCACCTGGTAAATAAAGAACCCAACAACAGTAACACCACAAGTATGTCTAATGATGGATTTCATCAGGGTTTGGAGTCTGCCTGAGGACAGGATTGGAGAGGTGGTCGAGTTGTTGGGGTGGATAGAGTGCATATTAAACAGTAATGAATCACACACTCAGTCACAGGGTCGCCAGGGATGAATGTGCTCTCTGTTGGTTTTCCTGGAGCCTGGAGTTTACTAACTGATGACGCAGGCTGCACTTGATCAGAGACATGTGTTGCTGAGGACTCGGTGCCAGTGAGAAGCAAGGAGAGGGGGAGAGGTTGAAGGACGGATGGCACTTAAGCACTCTCCCTCTCTCCCTCTATCCCTCCTGGGCATTGCCTCACACTGGGGATTGGGGAGGAGGGGTGTCCCGTCCCACTCTGGGAAAAATAAACCCAGCCTTTATGCCAGGACAGGAAACAAGGGATCTTGACCTAAATCCACCCATTCCTTACAGTGGAGGCTCCTTAGAGGAGGAAGGGGAGGACCATCCTCCTCAGTGAATTTCATAAAACGTCAATTGTAAAACATTTAAAAAGAAATCATTTTTAGATAAAACTATACTAAACCAAATAACTGATGAAAATACACTATTTTGCAAATAAGGACTGCAGTAGCCTCAACAGCACTCTGTAGGGTAGCAACATGATGTAGCCGGAGGACAGCTAGCTTCCATTCTCCTCTGGGTACAATGACTTCACTACAAAACCTAGGAGGCTCATGTTTCTCACCCCCTTCCATAGACTTACACAGTAATTATGACAACTTCCGGAGGATGTCCTCCAGCCTATCAGAGCTCTTGCAGCATGAACTGACATGTTGTCCATTCAATCAAAGGATCAGAGAATTAATCTAGTACTGAAAGCATAAACCTAAGCTAGCTAGCATTGCCATGTTTAAAATGTGGTGAGTAGTTAACTCAAAGAGAGAGAAAGACAATAGTTGAATAGTTTTGAACAAATTAATTTCTTCCAAAATGAAAGAGAAGCAAGAGAGAAATAGAGTGTCAATTTTTTTTCAGTTTCACTTACTTAGCTAGCAAGCTATGACTTTACAACACAACATTGGAACTCTGCCAAGTCAAGGTAAGCTTTTGGTATTACTTATTTCTTACTGACTGTACACCAACGTTACTGCATGATTGTAGTGGGTTTACTACTGCGGTAGTTCTAGTATCTATGTCTATGACGTTACTTTAGCTAATATAGTGACAACAATGTAGGCTGTTTGAAACCGCTTGGCTTGAAAAGTTATTTTTTAGCCTGGTCACATACAGCTGATTTGTTGTGCATTGAAGTCCACAAGTGAAGGGAAGAGAAGGAATACAACATGGCTGTTATGAGAGTGAACTCTGTTTACTCGTGATCAGGGGTGTATTCATTTTGGCGATTTTGTTGAAAACGTCTCTTAAACGGAAGCAAACGGAACAAAACGGGGATAAACATACCTGAATTTGTCCAATAGAAACTCTCGTTTGCAACTGTTGGACTAATGATTACACCCTATATCAGCTAGATGCAGGCAAGAGTGTGCAAGGCAGTATTGAATGTCATTGTCTGTCATCTCAAATGTGTCTTTCGACCTGTGCACACCTAAGACGTAAACTTTCATTCATAGGCTAGGTTGTAGCATCCTCATGAAGGGTATAGGGAAAATTAGAGTATCATGTAGTATCTTAAACCTATTGCTGTTACATTGAACTGGGTGAATGGAATATGAATGAAAGTCATCCAATATGCTGTCATAGAAATAAGGCCATGCTCATGAAAAAAAAATCGTCCTCCCTCATCTTAAACGGCCCTGACCGCCACTGATTCCTTACCATCCTCTTTCCCAAAGTCATTCAGGAAGAGGGAGTGGGGAGAGAGGGCGGAAGGGAGAGGAAAACTGAGGCGGGGGTATCCAGCACATGCAGCCACTATTTTGATTACCAAAAGGTATATTTTTAGAATGTGCAGCGAGCAGCCAACTCATGATTTAATCGATGACACAAGCACAGGGAAAACGCGACAAGTTCAAGTAAATGATCTAACTGGGGATAGCTGGCTAGCATAATGTCACAAGCATGATGAACTCGCCAGTAACTTCAGTTAGACTTGATGGACATGCGAGCTAGCAAGCTGGATACTAGCAAGCTGTATGCTAGCTTGCCGGTAGCTAGTATCAGGTAGCTAGCATCTAACAACAGGAGAAACAAAAAAAACAGTTTTGCAAATTGGGCATAGAGACATGCTTTTTTTTAACCAGATCTGCAAGAAGGTTCTAGCTAGTATATCTGTCTGTCCTTCGACTGTTGATGGATGTGGATGTTCGGTTCAGGTCCCAGGCTCCCAATGACAGTCATGATTATTTATTTACAAGTTAATTGTAATTTGCTCTTTAGCGCCATCTGTTCAGTACCTGATAAAGCAGACCCAGAAGGTCTGGCCGTTCATTTCAACGCCCCAGGACGGTCCATTTATTTTGTGCTGGGAAAATCATGTGATGAAATCCTGTAATCTCATTGCAGCAGTCCCCCCCCCCCCCCCAATAGCAAACAATGTAATAGCTGGCAATGCAATCCAAGCACTGGGCGGCAGGCTGAACGCACAGAGCTGTTGATGGTAGAGCAGTAGGTAACTTAACAGGTTGTTTTGAGCAATATACAGTGGGGCAAAACAGTATTTAGTCAGCCACCAATTGTGCAAGTTCTCCCACTTAAAAAGATGAGAGAGGCCTGTAATTTTCATCATAGGTACACTTCAACTATGACAGACAAAATTAGAAAAAAAATCCAGAAAATCACATTGTAGGATTTTAACTGAATTTATTTGCAAATTATGGTGGAAAATAAGTATTTGGTCACCTACAAACAAGCTAGATTTCTGGCTCTCACAGACCTGTAACTTCTTCTTTAAGAGGCTCCTCTGTCCTCCACTCGTTACCTGTATTAATGGCACCTGTTTGAACTTGTTATCAGTAAAAAAGACTCCTGTCCACAACCTCAAACAGTCACACTCCAAACTCCACTATGGCCAAGACCAAAGAGCTGTCAAAGGACACCAGAAACAAAATTGTAGACCTGCAACAGGCTGGGAAGACTGAATCTGCAATAGGTAAGCAGCTTGGTTTGAAGAAATCAACTGTGGGAGCAATTATTAGGAAATGGAAGACATACAAGACCACTGATAATCTCCCTCGATCTGGGGCTCCACGCAAGATCTCCCCCCATGGGGTCAAACTGATAACAAGAACGGTGAGCAAAAATCCCAGAACCACACGGAGGGACCTAGTGAATGACCTGCAGAGAGCTGGGACCAAAGTAACAAAGTCTAACATCAGTAACACACTACGCCGCCAGGGACTCAAATCCTGCAGTGCCAGACGTGTCCCCCTTCTTAAGCCAGTACATGTCCAGGCCCGTCTGAAGATTGCTAGAGAGCATTTGGATGATCCAGAAGAAGATTGGGAGAATGTCAAATGGTCAGATGAAACAAAAATATAACTTTTTGGTAAAAACTCAACTCGTCATGTTTGGAGGACAAAGAATGCGACAATCCAAAGAACACCATACCTACTGTGAAGCATGGGGGTGGAAACATCATGCTTTGGGGCTGTTTTTCTGCAAAGGGACCAGGACGTCTGATCCGTGTAAAGGAAAGAATGAATGGGGCCATGTATCGTGAGATTTTGAGTGAAAACCTCCTTCCATCAGCAAGGGCATTGAAGATGAAACGTGGCTGGGTCTTTCAGCATGACAATGATCCCAAACACACCGCCCGGGCAACGAAGGAGTGGATTCGTAAGAAGCATTTCAAGGTCCTGGAGTGGCCTAGCCAGTCTCCAGATCTCAACCCCATAGAAAATCTTTGGAGGGAGTTGAAAGTCCGTGTTGCCCAGCAACAGCCCCAAAACATCACTGCTCAAGAGGAGATCTGCATGGAGGAATGGGCCAAAATACCAGCAACAGTGTGTGAAAACCTTGTGAAGACTTACAGAAAACATTTGACCTCTGTCATTGCCAACAAAGGGTATATAACAAAGTATTGAGATGAACTTTTGTTATTGACCAAATACTTATTTTCCACCATAAAACAGCAAATACATTCATTAAAAATTCCTGCAATGTGATTTTCTGGATTTTTTTTCTCGTGTTGTCTGTCATGATGAAAATTATAGGCAATATACTACCTTGCACACTCTTGCCTGCATCTAGCTGATCTAGGGTGTAATCATTAGTCCAACCGTTGCAAATGAGAGTTTCAATTGAACAAATTCAGGTATGTTTATCCCCGTTCCGTTCCGTTTGCTTTTGTTTAAGAAATGTTTTTCAACAGAATCGACTAAATGGATACACTCCTGATCACGCGCAAAAGTTTCATAGCAGCCACATACAAACAGCATGATCACTTTGCTCGTTGTATAATTCCTTGACGCAACTATCTACGCACTATCCTCCTCTCACCTTTTTCCTTCGCTTGTGGATTGTAGTGCACAACACATCAGCTGTCTGTGACCACGCAAAAAAACCTTTCCATGCCAAACCTTCATATCATGACTGCTAACCGCTACACACAGCCTACATCATTGTCACATCAAAGCCAACTAGAACTACTAGAACTAACGCATTAGTAAACCCGCTACAATCATGAAGTACAGTGTACAGTCTGCAGCAAGCAGTTTAGCAGTTACACTGGTGGGCCCCGATGGCAATAAATTAATAAAACCAAAAGCTTACCTTGACTTGGAAGACTTCCAGTGTTGGATAGCCATAGCCATAGCCAGCTAGCTAACACAACATCTGTAAATAGCCCACCCAATCTACCTACCTCATCCCCATATTGTTTTTATTTACCTTTCTGCTCTTTTGCACACCAGTATCTCTACTTGCACATCATCATCTGCTCATTTATCATTCCAGTTAATCTGCTAAATTCTAATTACTTCACTACTATGGCCTATTTATTGCCTACCTCCTCACACCATTTGCACAGACTGTGTATAGACTTTATTTTTTTCTATTGTGTTATTGACTGTACAACTTGTTTATTCCATGTGTAACTCTGTGTTGTTGTTTGTGTCGCACTGCTTTGCTTTATCTTGGCCAGGTCGCAGTTGTAAATGAGAACTTGTTCTCAACTGGCTTACCTGGTTAAATAAAAGTGACATTTTTTTATTTTATAAATAGGATCTCTCTGTTTGAGCCAGGTGTTTGAGTAGGCTAAACTAGCTAGTGAAAGTGAAAGTTAAACAAATTAAACCACATATAGCTCCCGCTCTCTCTCTTGCTTCTCCTTAATTTTGGAAGAAATTACTCTTTGAGTACACTAGTTAAATAAATGTTAAATAAAATAAACACTACTCACCACATTTTATGCACTGCAGTGCTAGCTAGTTGTAGCTTATGATTTCAGCACTAGATTCATTATCTGATACTTTGATTGGGTGGGCAACATGTCAGTTCATGCTGCAAGAGCTCTGATAGGTTGGAGGATGTCTTCCGGAAATTGTCATAGTTGCTGTGCAAGTCTATGGAAGGGGGTGAGAAGTAGAGGTCACCCGATTTATGATTTTTCAACGCCGATACCGATACCGATTATTGGAGGATCAAAAAAAGCAATACCGATTAATTGGACAATTTAAAAAAAAGATATATCATGTATATTTGTAATAATGACAATTACAACAATACTGAATGAACAATGAACACTTTTATTTTAACTTAATACATACATAAAATCTATTTAGTCTCAAATAAATAATGAAACATGCTCAATTTGGTTTAAATAATGCAAAAACACAGTGTTGGAGAAGAAAGTAAATGTGCAATATGTGCCATGTTAAAAAAAGCTAATGTTTAAGTTCCTTGCTCAGAACATGTGTCACGTTCTGACCTTAGTTCTTTTGTTATGTCTTTGTTTTAGTATGGTCAGGGCGTGAGTTGGGTGGGTAGTCTATGTTCGTTTTTCTATGTTGTGGTTTTGTGTTTGGCCTGGTATGGTATGTTTCTCAATCAGAGGCAGGTGTCGTTCGTTGTCTCTGATTGAGAATCATACTTAGGTAGCCTTTTCCCACCTGTGTGGTGTGGGTGATTGTTTTATGTTTTGTGTCTTCACCAGACAGGACTGTTTAGTTTCGTGTCATTCTCTTTGTTATTTTTGTTTTAGTGGTCTGAGTTTAATAAATATCATCATGAACACGTACCACGCTGCGCATTGGTCCTCCGATCCATCATCCTCCTCAGACGAGGACAACGAATGTTACAACATGAGAACATATGAAAGCTGGTGGTTCAATATTCCCAGTTCTTCAATATTCCCAGTTAGGAAGTTTTAGGTTGTAGTTATTATAAGAATTATGATGCGTCGACTATTTCTCTCTATACCATTAGTATTTCATATACCT
This sequence comes from Oncorhynchus nerka, assembly GCF_034236695.1. Classification (NCBI taxonomy): domain Eukaryota; kingdom Metazoa; phylum Chordata; class Actinopteri; order Salmoniformes; family Salmonidae; genus Oncorhynchus; species Oncorhynchus nerka. Next base: position 80,212,754 of record NC_088410.1, on the reverse strand, counting down.
TTGACTATTAGATATTCTAATAGGCACTTTAGTATTGCCAGCCTAATCTCAGGAGTAGATAGGCTGCTCAGTCAGACTGCTCTATCAAATCATAGACATAATTATAATATAATAAACACAGAAATGCAAGCTGTTGGCCATTAATATGGTCGAATTTGGAAACTATCATTTCGAAAACAAAACTTTTATTAGTTCAGTGAAATGCGGAACCGTTACGTATTTTATCGAACGGGCGGCAACCCTAAGACTAAATATTGCTGTTACATTGCACAACCTTTAATGTTAAGTCGTAATCATGTAAAATTCTGGCAAATTAGTTCGCAACGAGCCATGCGGCCCAAACTGTTGCATATACCCTGACTCTGCATGCAATGAACGCAAGAGAAGTAACACAATTTCCCTAGTTAATATTGCCTGCTAACATTCATTTCTTTTAACTAAATATGCAGGTTTCAAAATATTGATTTTAAGAAAGGCATTGATGTTTATGGTTAGGTACATTCGTGCAATGACTGTGCTTTTTACGTGAATGAGCTCAAATCATCCCCCGTTTGGCGAAGTAGGCTGTGATTTGATGATAAATTAACAGGTTCTTCGTGGAATGTAATGTAATCGGCCATAATCGGCGTCCAAAAATGCTGATTACCGATTATGGAAACCTGAAATCGGCCCTAATTAATCGGCCATGCCTTAATTAATCGGCCGACCTTTAGTGAGAACCATGAACCTCTTAGGCTTTGTATTGAAGTCTATGTACCCAGAGGAGGACAGAAGCTACCTATCCTCCTGCTACACCATGGTGCTACCCTACAGAGTGCTGCTGAGACTACTGTAGATCTTCATTTCAAAACAGTGTTTAATCAATTATTTTGTGATATGAACATATTTAATATAGTTTTATTTAAAAAGGATAACTTTTAAAATATTTCACTATTAATATTTTTATGAAATTCACTGAGGAGGATGGTCCTCCCCTTCCTCCTCTGAGGAGCCTCCACTGGGGTGATTCACATCCACTACAAAGACAGTATTGTTCTAACCAATGTTATTGATATAAAGTTGGGGATCTAAGGATGAAGTAATTCCACATGCAAGGAACTGAAGTTATAATTTTTTAAAATCTCATGTAGCTTTCCATTCTTTACCTGATGCAATTGTATCAAAACTCTTCCTCCAGCTTTGAGGTCTCAAAGAACCTGCTGAAAACCTATTGTAACGAACCTTGCCTCGGTAGGCCTAGATGGATTGTTTCGACCCTTATTGGAGCAGTGGTTAGCAGGTCTGCCTACGGGCTGGGAAACCTGAGTTGCCATTCTCAAAAATTGTTGTAGTGGGATGGTGCCTTGGGGGCCATAGGAGAGGTGTGCACGCATGAGGGACTTGGCATAGGGAAGTGTGGGGACACGCTCTCCCTAACGGAGGGGATAGTGAAATGAACCTTGCATAGGTAGGCCTGTTACGACCCCAACTCCTCTGGTATTGGCACGTGTGCTCTAGCCAACAGTGCTCTGTGCAGATAGTATCTGAGTGCAGGTATATACATCAGCAACCTACATCAGGGGTCTCCAACTGTCACGCCCTGACCTTAGTATTGTTTGTTTTCTTTATTGTTTTGGTTAGGTCAGGGTGTGACATGGGTGACGTATGTGTTTTTATACTGTCTAGGGGTTTTGTAGGTTTATGGGGTCGTTTACTATCTAGGTGTTTATGTATGTCTATGGTTGCCTAGATTGGTTCTCAATTAGAGGCAGCTGTTTATTGTTGTCTCTAATTGGGAAACATATTTAGGCAGCCATCTTCTTTGGGTATTTCGTGGGTTATTGTCTATGTCTAGTTGCCTGTGTCTGCACTTGTATTATTATAGCTTCACGTTCGGTTTGTTGTTTTGTATAGTTTGTTAAGTGTTCTTCGTCTTCATTACAGTATGTATTCATCTTATGCTGCGCCTTGGTCTCCTCCGTACAACGAACATGACACCAACCCTGTTCCTGGAGAGTTATCCTCCTGTAGGTTTTCGCTCCAACCCCAGTTGTAACTAACCTGGTTCAGCATATCAACCAGCTAATTATTAGAATCAGGTGTGCTAGATTAGGGTTGGAGTGAACCTACAGATGGTAGCTCTCCAGGAACAGGGTTGGAGAGCCCTGGCCTACATGATGAGATTATTATGGAGAAAAGAGCGAGATAATTGTATTTGTCAAATGGCAGCCAGCCAAGCGTTGATGATCATGTAACCAGAATAAGACCCTCGATATCTATTGGAAAGGAGCATCAAGGTCATCATCACCTTGCAATTTCACAACCATGTGAAGTTAATCAATATTGATGTTATCTGTAGGCTAATAAACTGCATGCTTTCCCAGCGAGTCATGGGAGGATCACACAACATGTCAATGTGTGACTCCAAGTTTACTTCAATATGATGGTTATTATATCAATATTCGAGCATAAAAGCATTTCCACCATTATTTCTCTCAATTCATTTTACCGACACAAAAAGATTCCACATTGAATATCATATTTTGTTTTGTCGACATTTGGAAAGTTTACGGGGGAAAAAACCTGTTTCCATCAGGCCTGTCAAGAATTTTTTTTATCCGACATGTATTTTACGCATAAAAAGGTTGGATAGAAACCTGATTACTGTTGCCATTTGCAGAAATAGCTACATTATTTAAAGCAGCCAGTCAATCTGGTATCAGCAATTTAAAGCTGCAATATGTTACTTTTTGGATGAACTGAGTTATAGATCTGTCATTCTCATTGAAAGCAAGTCTAAGAAGCGGTAGATCTGTTCTATGTGCACTATGTTTATGCTTCCTGTGCTTAAGTTTTGTTTTTGCTACTTTCGGTTTTCTACAGCTTCAAACAGCTAAAAAGACAATATTTTTGGTAATGGAAAATATATTTCACAGTGGTTTAGATGGTACAATGATGGTACTCGGTTGTTTTGTCACATAAAATGACATTAGGCAAACTATTAGAATTTTAGCAACCAGGAAATTTCTGCATAGTGCATCTTTGACTTTTGTAGCTAATGCACCTGTGTGTATTTTCCCAGAGTAGGTGAAAGGGGATGTTAACAGTTGCTGGAGGCAATATGAGAGTATTGTGAAAGTAGCAATGTCAATTTGTGTCTTCTTGTCAGGGCTTGTCAGCTTAAGCATAACCAACTTGAGACAGTGTGTTGAGAAATATACTGTTTTGGTAGATTATTACTGGCTCACATGAAGCATTCATTTTTCCCAGGATTTGACTTGATGACGACCATTGGTGCAAGTGACACCAAGTGACTTGCTTAAACAAGGATTGCTGTATGTTGGAGAGTACAGAATGTGTCGACACAATTTAAAACTTTATTAATAGAGTGTGATAGTTTCACGTAGGAAGCTGTCCATCGTATAGGTCTACCACTGCCTCTCTCCCATGAACAGCCCCAAAGGTGCATGACGTTCTGGCTCAGATCCAGACCCCACCCCAGTATGACACACACAGAGAGATGTGTTCTGTGGGAACATGTGCACAGTCTGTCACTGTCACTGTTCCAGTTAACTGTAAGGTGCTGGAGCACCTCCTCCCAAATGGAGAATCAGAAGGGATCAAAGAAAGTTAAGATTCTGGCAACAGCTGAAATGGCTGGAGTGGTGGAACAGATGCATAAAATCAAAATACCTTTACAGATAGTCAAACAAACACAAACACTGACCATCAACAGCTGTCATATTGCATCACAACCCTGCTGAAAAAAATAACTTGTTTATGCTGGTCAAGCTGGTGATGCTGGTATGCTGGTGACCAGGTTTTGCTGGTGACCAGGTTATGCTGGTGATGCTGGTATGTTGGTGACCACCTTATACTGGTATGCTGGTTATGCTGGAATGCTGGTGACCAGCTCATGCTGGTATGCTGGTAGGCTGGTGACCAGTTTATGCTGGTATGCCGGTGACCAGTTTATGCTGGTATGCTGGTGACCAGTTTATACTAGTATGCTGGTGATGCTGTATGCTGGTGATGTTGGTAATGCTGGTGATGCTGGTATGCTGGTCTATGCTGGTCCAGCATGGTATAGCTGGTCTTGCAAAGCCACACCCATCATTATCATATATTCTAAGCATGCGCGATTGCGGTTAGATTTTTAGAATTGTTTTTATCCTTTTAGTTTGTTGTGTTTTTGCATGTGCATTGATTGATTATGCTACACAAAGTTAAATAACATACACCTTTCCAAACTAATCCAATCTGTTAATTGGACTTATTACACCCTTTACAGAAATTATTCTTTGAGTTTAGATGGTTGAGCTAATCTCATTCATTTATATTTCTAACCCTCCAATTCATTCGGAATGCGATTGTTGGTGAACAAAAGTTTAAATTGTTGGATATCCCCACTCTTGCTGGATTCCAATAGGAAGTAACCATCACTTTGCAAGCCAGCATAATGTGACTTGCAGGCCTGATGTGGCCACTGTACTAAGGAAAAACTAGGCCTTCAAAGTAAGGCCTTGTGACATGGTACATGTAATGTACTATCTCAAATAATTAAGAACTTTGTTGCTGGTTTTGCTGGTGACCAGTGTCCAACACACATGCTGGTATTCTGGTCAACAGTGTCCAAAGCCCAGTAAAGGTTGGTCACAAAACACATTGAAGGCATCAGCAAAAACATAGTGAAGACTGGTCACCAGCAAAAACAAAAGGGAAGGCACCAGAAAAAAACAAATCGAAGGCACTGCAAAAACACAGTGAAGGCTGGTCGCCAGCAAAAACACAGAGAAGGCAGCAACAAAAAGACAGTGAAGGTGAGTCACCAGCAAAAACACAGAGAAGGCAGCAACAAAAAGACAGTGAAGGTGAGTCACCAGCAAAAACACAGAGAAGGCAGCAACAAAAAGACAGTGAAGGTGAGTCACCAGCAAAAACACAGAGAAGGCAGCAACTGTCACGATCGTCGTAGTGAGGAGACCAAAGCGCAGCGTGGTGTGAATACATACTTTTAATGTTAGACGAATGAACACGAAGAACACTAAACAAACAAACAGAATAATAAGATGAACGTGACCGCTATCAATACTGTGTGCAAACATGCAACATCACATAGACATAGACAATAACCCACAAACCACAATACAAAACAGGCTACCTAAATATGGTTCCCAATCAGAGACAACGACAAATACCTGCCACTGATTGAGAACCATATCAGGCCAAAACACATAGAAACAGACTAACTAGACATGCAACATAAAATGCCCACTCATATCACACCCTGACCAAACAAAACATAGAAACAAACAACTCAAATAATGGTCAGAGTGTGACAGTACCCCCCCCCTAAGGTGCGGACCCCGGCTGCAAAACCTAAACGTATAGGGGAGGGTCTGGGTTGGCATCTGGCCGCGGTGGCGGCTCTGGCGCGGGACATGGACCCCACTCCACCATAGTAATTTCCCTCTTCAAGGGCCTCTTTAGAGTGGCGACCCTCGCCTCCGACTTTGGGTCTAAGACCCTATTAAAGGCCCCACTGTACTGAGGAGCACCTCTGGACTGAGGGGCATCTCCGGACTGAGGGACAGCTCTGAACTGAGGGGCAGCTCCGGACTGAGGGGCAGCTCCGGACTGAGGGGCAGCTCCGGACTGAGGAGCATCTCCGGACTGGCTGACGGCTCTGGCGGCTCCTGGCTGGCTGGCGGCTCTGGCGGCTCCTGGCTGGCTGGCGGCTCTGGCGGGTCTTGGCTGACTGGCGGCTCTGGCGGGTCCTGGCTGACTGGCGGCTCTGGCGGCTCCTGGCTGACTGGCAGCTCTGCGGCTCCTGGCTGACTGAAGGCTCTGGCAGGTCCTGGCTGACTGAAGGCTCTGGCAGGTCCTGGCTGGCTGGCGGCTCTGGCGGGTCCTGGCTGACTGGCGGCTCTGGCGGCTCCTAGCTGACTGGCGGCTCTGGCGGCTCCTGGCTGACTGGCAGCTCTGGCAGGTCCTGGCTGACTGACGGCTCTGGCAACTCCTGGCTGACTGACGGCTCTGGCGGGTCCTGGCTGACTGGCGGCTCTGGCGGGTCCTGCCTGACTGCCGGCTCTGGCGGGTCCTGGCTGACTGGCGGCTCTGACGGGTTCTGGCTGACTGGCGGCTCTGGCGGCTCCTGGCTGACTGGCGGCTCTGGCGGCTCCTGGCTGACTGACGGCTCTAGCAGGTCCTGGCTGACTGACGGCTCTGGCAGGTCCTGGCTGTCTGACGGCTCTGGCAACTCCTGGCTGACTGATGGCTCAGGACAGACGGGAGACTCCGGCGGCTCAGGACACACGGGAGACTCCGGCGGCTCAGGACACACGGGAGACTCCGGCGGCTCAGGACAGACGGGAGACTCCGGCGGCTCAGGACAGACGGGAGACTCAGGCGGCTCAGGACAGACGGGAGACTCCGGCGGCTCAGGACAGACGGGAGACTCCGGCGGCTCAGGACAGACGGGAGACTCCGGCGGCTCAGGACACACGGGAGACTCCGGCGGCTCAGGTCAGATGGGAGATTCCGGTGGCTTAGGACAGACGGGAGACTCCGGCGGCTCAGGACAGACGGGAGACTCCGGCGGCTCAGGACAGACGGGAGACTCTGGCGGCGCTGGGCAGGAGGAAGGCTCTGGCGGCTCAGGACAGACGGGAGACTCTGGCGGCTCAGGACAGACGGGAGACTCTGGCGGCGCTGGGCAGGAGGAAGGCTCTGGCGGCTCAGGACAGATGGGAGAATCTGGCGGCTCAGGACAGACGGGAGACTCTGGCGGCGCTGGGCAGGAGGAAGGCTCTGGCGGCGCTGGACAGGCGGGAGCACCTGTAGGAATGAGACGGAGAGACAGCCTGGTGCGGGGGGCTGTCACCGGAGGGCTGGTGCGTGGAGATGGCACCGGATAGACCGGATCGTGAAGGCGCACTGGAGATCTTGAGAGCAGGGCTGGCACCGTCCGCCCTGGCTGGATCCTCACCCTAGCCCGGCAGATGCGGGGAGCTGGGATGTAGCGCACCGGGCTAAGCACGCGTACTGGGGACGCCGTGCACTCCACTGCATAACACGTGCCTGGCCAGTACAACGCCCTCCACGGTAAGCACGGCTCGGAGAACTGTAACGCCGAGCTGGCACAGGACGTGAAGGGCTAGGGAGGCTCACAGGAGGCCTGGTGCTTGGGGCTGGCACAGTCTTCACCAGACGGCTAGCACGCACCTTAGGACGAGTATGGAGAGCTGACCCAGGTGACATCAAATCCCCAACATGCTCCGTCGGGCGGATGTCGTGCCTCAGGCACCAACACAGCACCTCCCTCATAACTCTCTCCTCCAATCTCCCCATTAACTCCTTCACTGTCTCTGCTTCACTCACCTCCAATTCCGCCCTGACCGGCTCTGGTTCCATCCTTGGCTCCTTACGGTAAGCAGGGGGAGTTGGCTCAGGTCTTACTCCTGACTCTGCCACACTCGCCCTGTGCCGCCCCCCCAAGACATTTTTGGGGCTGCCACTCGGGCTTCCAGCCGCGCTGCCGTGCTGCCTCCTCATACCGGCGCCTCTCTGCTTTCGCTGCCTCCAGCTCTGCTTTGGGGCGACGATATTCTCCTGGCTGTGCCCAGGGTCCTTCGCTGTCTAGAATCTCCTCCCATGTCCAGGAGTCCTGCGTTCTTTGCCGCTGCTGCTGCTGGCCGTTACCACGCTGCTTGGTCCATTGTAGGTGGGCCGATAATAACCCACAAACCACAATACAAAACAGGCTACCTAAATATGGTTCCCAATCAATCAGAGACAACGACAAACACCTGCCACTGATTGAGAACCATATCAGGCCAAAACACATAGAAACAGACTAACTAGACATGAAACATAGAATGCCCACTCATATCACACCCTGACCAAACAAAACATAGAAACAAACAACTCAAATAATGGTCAGAGTGTGACAGCAACAAAAAGACAGTGAAGGTGAGTCACCTGCAAAAACACAGAGAAGGCAGCAACAAAAATACAGTGAAAATGAGTCACCAGCAAAAACACAGTAAAGGCTGGTGACTAGCATGAATAGCCAATGCTGTTTCAGCAGGGAAGCCATCAAACACACCATCCCCCCCAAGACACACACACACACACACACTGAAGAGCAATTCTCTGCGTGGGAGGCCAAAGCAGCAGCTGGATATGATGGAAAACCTCCTGCACCCCCCACTGACTTACACCCCACAGGCTGTCCTTGTCACACAGTGACACACGAAGCGCTATTGCCTTGGAAGGTCTTATTCTCTAAGGAACTCAAGGAGAGGGGTCCGTTCATTAATGGTGCACAGCTGTCAAAGTACAATTGGATGAGAGAATTTTATTCACACACAGAGGAATAAGAAGTCACACACTCACATATGCTCACATAGTCACATGCACAAGTACACACGCACACACATTTGCACTCACACATGTTGAAGCCATTACTCTGTAGCTTGTTAAGTCATTACTCTGTAGCTTGTTAAGTCATTACTCTGTAGCTTGTTATTTTCTCAACCCGAGAGAAACCAATCTATCCAGAGAGAGCTTTGAGAGATTTGCCACTGGATTGGGCCTTAGGATATAGAGGTTAAACTGAAATCCAAAGCATGTGAGGAAGCCTGGTTCAAATCCCCACTCTGTCTAGGTGACAAATCTGTCAATGTGCCCTTGAGCAAGGCACTTAAACCTAATTACTCAGTCACCGGATGAATCAAAAATGCATAGATGTGTTACCGATGATGTCTTTCAAAACTTGCGCAAATCAAAAACCATGGATTGATGGCAGCCTTGTCAGGAAACTGAATGAGAGAGATGCTGCTTATAAACAGGGCAAGGTGGCCAGGGACAATTGTATGGTTAAACAGTAGAAATTTGACCTATGCAGATCGATCAAGATCGCAAGACACAAGTATAGGGACAAAGTGGAAGAGAAATTAAGCGGGTTGGACACAACGCAAATGTGGCAGGGGCTTCTAACGATCACAGATGACAAAAAGAAGGACAATCACGTTGCCGACATCAATGCAGCCCTACCGGACGAGCTAAACATATTTTTCTCATGCTTCGAGCTTAACAACTCTGAGCTACCGAGCAGAGCCCTCAAGCACAACGAGGACTACATGCTTATGGTCCATGGAGGAAGTATGTAAGTCATTCAAACGTGTTAACCATTTACATTTACATTTAAGTCATTTAGCAGACGCTCTTATCCAGAGCGACTTACAAATTGGTGCGTTCACCTTAAGACATCCAGTGGAACAGCCACTTTACAATAGTGCATCTAAATCTTTTAAGGGGGTGAGAAGGATTACTTTATCCTATCCTAGGTATTCCTGAAAGAGGTGGGGTTTCAGGTGTCTCCGGAAGGTGGTGATTGACTCCGCTGTCCTGGCGTCGTGAGGGAGTTTGTTCCACCATTGGGGGGCCAGAGCAGCGAACAGTTTTGACTGGGCTGAGCGGGAACTGTACTTCCTCAGTGGTAGGGAGGCGAGCAGGCCAGAGGTGGATGAACGCAGTGCCCTTGTTTGGGTGTAGGGCCTGATCAGAGCCTGGAGGTACTGAGGTGCCGTTCCCCTCACAGCTCCGTAGGCAAGCACCATGGTCTTGTAGCGGATGCGAGCTTCAACTGGAAGCCAGTGGAGAGAGCGGAGGAGCGGGGTGACGTGAGAGAACTTGGGAAGGTTGAACACCAGACGGGCTGCGGCGTTCTGGATGAGTTGTAGGGGTTTAATGGCACAGGCAGGAGCCCAGCCAACAGCGAGTTGCAGTAATCCAGACGGGAGATGACAAGTGCCTGGATTAGGACCTGCGCTGCTTCCTGTGTGAGGCAGGGTCGTACTCTGCGGATGTTGTAGAGCATGAACCTACAAGAACGGGCCACCGCCTTGATGTTAGTTGAGAACGACAGGGTGTTGTCCAGGATCACGCCAAGGTTCTTAGCGCTCTGGGAGGAGGACACAATGGAGATGTCAACCGTGATGGCGAGATCATGGAACGGGCAGTCCTTCCCGGGAGGAAGAGCAGCTCCGTCTTGCCGAGGTTCAGCTTGAGGTGGTGATCCGTCATCCACACTGATATGTCTGCCAGACATGCAGAGATGCGATTCGCCACCTGGTCATCAGAAGGGGGAAAGGAGAAGATTAATTGTGTGTCGTCTGCATAGCAATGATAGGAGAGACCATGTGAGGTTATGACAGAGCCAAGTGACTTGGTGTATAGCGAGAATAGGAGAGGGCCTAGAACAGAGCCCTGGGGACGCCAGTGGTGAGAGCGCGTGGTGAGGAGACAGATTCTCGCCACGCCACCTGGTAGGAGCGACCTGTCAGGTAGGACGCAATCCAAGCGTGGGCCGCGCCGGAGATGCCCAACTCGGAGAGGGTGGAGAGGAGGATCTGATGGTTCACAGTATCGAAGGCAGCCGATAGGTCTAGAAGGATGAGAGCAGAGGAGAGAGAGTTAGCTTTAGCAGTGCGGAGGGCCTCCGTGATACAGAGAAGAGCAGTCTCAGTTGAATGACTAGTCTTGAAACCTGACTGATTTGGATCAAGAAGGTCATTCTGAGAGAGATAGCGGGAGAGCTGGCCAAGGACGGCACGTTCAAGAGTTTTGGAGAGAAAAGAAAGAAGGGATACTGGTCTGTAGTTGTTGACATCGGAGGGATCGAGTGTAGGTTTTTTCAGAAGGGGTGCAACTCTCGCTCTCTTGAAGACAGAAGGGACGTAGCCAGCGGTCAGGGATGAGTTGATGAGCGAGGTGAGGTAAGGGAGAAGGTCTCCGGAAATGGTCTGGAGAAGAGAGGAGGGAATAGGGTCAAGCGGGCAGGTTGTTGACCCTCGCAAGGCTGCCAGCCCAGACAGCATCCCTAGCTGTGCCCTCAGAGCATGTGCAGACCAGCTATCTGATGTGTTTTCTGAATTTGAAATCTCTCTCTAGCTCAGGCCACTATCCTCACCTGCTTCAAGATGTCCACTCGCATCTCTGTTCCCAAGAAAGGGAAAGGAGCTGAACTGATGGACGACCGACCCGTAGTTCTCACTTCCGTCATCATGAAGTGCTTTGAGAGGCTAGTCAAAGACCACATCACTTCGATCCTCCCCAACACACTCAACCTTCTCTTTAATTCGCCTACCGCCCTGAAAGATCCACGGACGCCACAATCGCCATTGCACTACACACTGCCCTCATCCCTCATTTGTGGGCTCCCAAGTGGCGCAGCGGTCTAAGGCACTGCATCTCAGTACAAGAGGCATCACTACAGACCCTGGTTTGAATCCAGGCTGTATCACATCTGGCTGTGATTGGGAGTCCCATAGGGAGGTGCACGTTTGGCTGGGGTAGGCCGTCATTGTAAATAAGAATTTGTTCTTAACTGACTTGCCTAGTTAAATAAAGGTTAGATAAAATGTTTATTTATTTAATCCACCTGGACAAAGGGAATGCATATGTGAGGATGCTGTTCATCGACTACATCTCGGCCTTCAATACCATGGTGCCCTCTAAGCTTACCACAAAGCTCACAGCCCTGGGACTGAACTCCTCCCTATGCAACTGGGTACTGGACTTCATGACGGGCCACCCCCAGCTGGTGAAGGAAGGCAACATTACCTCCTCCACACTGATCCTCAACACTGGTACATCCTCAGTCTCCTCCTGTACTCCCTGTGTACCCTCGACTGCGTGGCCTCACACAGTTCCAACTTCATCATCAAGTTCGCTGACGACACGACAGTAGTAGGCCTGATAACCAACAATGACGAGGTAGGCACTCTGACGGCGTGGTGCCAGGTAAACAACATCTCCCTCTACGTCAGCAAAACAAAAGAGCTGATTGTGGACTTCAGGAGGAACCAGGCTTGGCACGCCCCCATCATCATCAACAGGGCAGCGGTGGATACGGTCCAAAACATCAAGAAATTCAGTCTGTCCCCTCCCAGTGTTTTACAGGAGCACCATTGAGAGCATACTGTTGGGCAGCATTACAGCAACTCCAAGGCTCTACAGATTGTAGTTAAGTTTTATTCACTTCTTTTGAACTTGCAGTGTTGAAGCTCAGAGATGAATAATTTCACTGTTTATTTTATTTAACTAGGCAAGTCAGTTAAGAACACATTCTTATTTTCAATGACAGCCTAGGAACCATGGGTTAACTGCTTTGTTCAGGGGCAGAACAAGCGATTTTTACCTTGACAGCTCAGGGATTCGAGCTTGCAACCTTTCGGTTCCTAGTCCAACGCTCTAACCACTAGGCTACCTGCAATTACATCTGCAACCCAGTACATGTGACTAATAAACTCCAATCTATTCTAAATATAATTGCTCTTGTAAGTTGCTCTGGATAACAGCGTCCGCTAAATGACTAACATGTAAATGTGAAATGTAAGCCTGTAATTTTCCATCAGAATCATGTCTGTAAATCGCAGACAGCTCTGTGCTGCCCATGGGGAGCCCCAGTTGTGCAGACATACTGATGACAATGCAGAACAGCTTTACTCAGCCAGACGGACTGGGAGGAACTGACACGGTCCAAGAGCTTTGACGTGTTCACAGCATATCCTCTAGATCTGTATTCCATTTCCCCCTCTCTCAAAACAGTGAGTGTTGGCAATTCTACCTTGAAATGGTTGTGTCTATTAAACTTCTTGTGTTATCACTGGTAGGCTACATGAGTATAAAAAATAACATGAGAAAAACTGAAACAAACAAACACCTATAGGCAACACTAGATGGCCAGTGTGTATTCCCGTGGTGCTGCTCTCTCCCCATCTTTCTCTCCCAGAGCCCAGAGCACACAGCCCAGCCCCCCCCCCTTCCCTCATGGTTCATTGGGGTTTATTATCAGAAACACAACTGGCAGGCCTTTCACATCATCCCTCCCAACATGGCTGAAGCAACCCTCCCAGAGCCTGGCTGGGCTGGTCTTCATGGCTGGGCTACTGCCACTCTCACCGGAACACTAACGGGTGACACATGGCCCACAGCTCCGCCACTTACACCTAAGATCAAAGCATGTGTCCGGGCAAGGTGGAGGAGGGGGTTGTTTTACACTCTAGTGTCCCCCCACCCTGTCATTGACACCAATATGATATGTCTGTCTGTGGGACCAAATGTGGAAGCACCTGTCCTCTCTGGTGCTGGGCTTAACATAAGCAATAATGCAGCGTAGGTCAACTGTTTCAACTTGACAAGTCCCACTTCAGATTTTATTGATTTATTTCCCATCTGGATGTGAAGTCAGCTCAGATAACATATGGCACACTGTGGCAGATAACACCCTATTAGGCCTCACTCCCCCCTATCTGAGATACCTACTGCAGCCCTCATCCTCCACATACAACACCCATTCTGCCAGTCACATTCTGTTAAAGGTCCCCAAAGCACACACATCCCTGAGTCGCTCCTCTTTTCAGTTCACTGCAGCTAGCGACTGGAACGAGCTGCAAAAAACACTCAAACTGGGCAGTTTTATCTTCATCTCTTCATTCAAAGACTCAATCATGGATCCTCTTACTGACAGTTGTGGCTGCTTCGCGTGATGCATTGTTGTCTCTACCTTCTTGCCCTTTGTTCTGTTGTCTGTGCCCAATAATGTTTGTACCATGTTTTGTGCTGCTGCTGTACCATGTTGTGCTGCTGCCATGTTGTGTTGCTTCCATGTTGTTATGTTGTGTTGCTACCATGCTGTGTTGTCATGTGTTGCTACCTTGCCATGTTGTTGTCTTAGGTCTCTCTTTATGTAGCGTTATGGTATCTCTCTTGTCATGATATGTGTTTTGTCCTATATATTATTATTTTTATTTGATTTATCCCAGCCCCCGTCCCCGCAGGAGGCCTTTTTCCTTCTGTTAGGCCGTCATTGTAAATAAGAATTTGTTCTAAACTGACTTGCCCAGTTAAATAAAGGTTAAATAAGCAATAAATAGACACAATTCAGCTTGATTGTATGTAATCAAGAGATGTGCAAGACTCAAATTAGATATGCATCAGTGCAGTCACATTCAAAACTATCCGTCTCAACATTTTGGTGGAAATCCTCAATGGAAAATGAGTAAATAAATGGAAACTGGATTGCAGTGGTTTGGAAGTATCCAACAACTTTCAACTGAGAATCCCTGAAGTATCTTACATTATGTGGAATAATTTACCTCATCCATCACAGTTTGGTGAAAAACTCTGTGATTAGTTTCCATCTTTCAAAGAAAGAGAGATATAGAGGGTAGGGAGAGGTGGGGGGCTGGCAGGGCAAAGGCAGGAAATCCCAATGCAACCTGAACTTCTTCTACATAGTTCTACATAGTTCTACCAGAGCAGGCTGTTGTAGCAATCCTCCACCCCCTCCATCCTGCCTCTCAACCAACCTCTAACACGATATATTGCGGCACTGTGACCCCCCCCCCCCCACACACACACACACGCACACACACAACAGAGAGAGAGAGAGAGAGAGAGAGACAGAGAGAGAGAAAGGGAGACATATACAAACTCCAGCAGTTCACTCACAGGCCATTACTCAGCAGTGGGGCGGGGGATCAAAAGCTCAGGGTTCCCCAATGTCTCCCTGCACAGTCCCACTGTGGTTAGGTCTGAGACAGATAGGCACCACTTCTAAACAGAGCCCCCAGATGCCAAAAAAAACTCCAGTACACTATACACCAATATTGTACACCAATAGTGTACACACAGACACAGACACACACACAGACACACACACTTCCTGTTTCCCTGCACAAATTCCTTACGGGAGGAAAGTTATCCGTGACACATTGAAGCCTTTCTCTTCCACAGATTTGCCCGGCTCTTTCTTACATTCCACGGCAGTAATTCTCCACACAGTATTCCTACTATCACTTGTTCATTGAGGGTGCATATGTTCTTCATGTGACTCCAATGAAGACAGCTCTGTAAAAACACTTGACAGAAACCCTGCTCTGTTCTCGTCTCTGTATCCTTGTTTTACAGTAATACTAATTTCTAAATGCTAATTTCAAATCAGAGATTGTAAATGGGTGCAGTACAGGTCAAAGAAAAAACACTGAAACATTTTGAGGAAAAAGTATAGATGGAAAATAGGTTTTTGGAAACAATCTGATTTCCTGTATGTCGTGCTGAGGTCTCATGCAGAGTCAGGTCCTCCAAAAGCACAGCAAGGTTTTTCCTGATGAACCGAGTGCTATGGAAGTGGCAAGTGTGAGAGGACAGGGGTGGGGAGTGGACAAGGCACCTTGCAACAGCTGGTCTGAATTATCCGGAGGGGTCGAGGGTGGCGGGGAAGGGGTGGTGGGTACAGAGACTCCTGGCGCCAAGATCGGGGCAGCAGGTCAGGGAGGATGATGATTACCAAAATACAAACGGGCAGCCGTACCCTGGAGAGCAGGGGGTGTTCTTGGCTCAGAGAATCCCAGCTAGAGGCTGGGGAGGCTAGATGACTGCTGCGGTGGAGCGACGGGGACAAGACAAGGACAGGGACGGGGGGTTCTTACTCTGACTTCCTATCAGATAACCACTTCCTTTCCAAATGACAGCCCAAAAGAAACCTATTGAAAGTGGAAAGACTATTTCTAAAAGTTGCCATTACTCAAACTGGTCAGTTTTATTAGATGAAAAGTTGTGTAGTTCATTAACCATATAGTTAGTGTGATAATTCCACCCACATGTTGTTATTGCCCACACAAGCTTGGCATGTTACTGGTGTGGGATAAAATTGACTGGATACCTGTTTTCTATTCTTAAGGTGTAATGTAGGTTTTTATAAGAACACATTTACAATACCATCTTCACAAGCTCTGTAGTATGGATCAGAAGCAGGGTTTTGTAAATCTGGTTTATCAATAGAAACCTGGTAACACTGCTGTTTGCAACACACTGTTTGTTTATCTGTCACATGTCTGTCCTCAGGTCATTTGTGATCGACCAGACCAGTCAACTGATTATTGACGTCATGGCAGAGCATGGATCCCTCTGCTGGCAATTTGTTTATTTACATCCCCATTAGCTTTTGTAGAAGCAGCAGCTCCTCTTGCAGGGGTCCAAAAGCAGCGTACTGCTGCCACAAGCCTTCATCATTACAGTCAGAGAATTCAGAGGTGGAGGAGCCCTATTTGGAGGGATTAGGGTAAGAGTTGAGCCAGGGTTGAAAATAAGGCTATGGTTATGGCTAAACCAGGATGTGGACATGAAGCTAGGGTTAGGGTTATGGCTAAACCAGGATGTGGACATGAAGCTAGGGTTAGGGTTATGGCTAAACCAGGATGTGGACATGAAGCTAGGGTTAGGGTTATGGCTAAACCAGGATGTGGACATGAAGCTAGGGTTAGGGTTATGGCTAAACCAGGATGTGGACATGAAGCTAGGGTTAGGGTTATGGCTAAACCAGGATGTGGACATGAAGCTAGGGTTAGGGTTATGGCTAAACCAGGATGTGGACATGAAGCTAGGGTTAGGGTTATGGCTAAACCAGGATGTGGACATGAAGCTAGGGTTAGGGTTATGGCTAAACCAGGATGTGGACATGAAGCTAGGGTTAGGGTTATGGCTAAACCAGGATGTGGACATGAAGCTAGGGTTAGGGTTATGGCTAAACCAGGATGTGGACATGAAGCTAGGGTTAGGATTATGGCTAAACCAGGATGTGGACATGAAGCTAGGGTTAGGGTTATGGCTAAACCAGGATGTGGACATGAAGCTAGGGTTAGGGTTATGGCTAAACCAGGATGTGGACATGAAGCTAGGGTTAGGGTTATGGCTAAACCAGGATGTGGACATGAAGCTAGGGTTAGGGTTATGGCTAAACCAGGATGTGGACATGAAGCTAGGGTTAGGGTTATGGCTAAACCAGGATGTGGACATGAAGCTAGGGTTAGGGTTATGGCTAAACCAGGATGTGGACATGAAGCTAGGGTTAGGGTTATGGCTAAACCAGGATGTGGACATGAAGCTAGGGTTAGGGTTATGGCTAAACCAGGATGTGGACATGAAGCTAGGGTTAGGGTTATGGCTAAACCAGGATGTGGACATGAAGCTAGGGTTAGGGTTATGGCTAA
Organism: Oncorhynchus nerka; assembly: GCF_034236695.1. NCBI lineage: Eukaryota > Metazoa > Chordata > Actinopteri > Salmoniformes > Salmonidae > Oncorhynchus > Oncorhynchus nerka. Next base: position 80,195,715 of record NC_088410.1, on the reverse strand, counting down.
ACCAGGATGTGGACATGAAGCTAGGGTTAGGGTTATGGCTAAACCAGGATGTGGACATGAAGCTAGGGTTAGGGTTATGGCTAAACCAGGATGTGGACATGAAGCTAGGGTTAGGGTTATGGCTAAACTGGGGTGTGGACATGAAGCTAGGGTTAGGATTATGGTTGAGGTTATGGCTTGCGTTAGGGTTGAAATGCGGTGTTGACATGAAGTTTAGGCTTAGGGTTATTTTTTTCAGTCCATTGAATGATATTGAATATATGAAATGTACATTTCTGAATTGCACATACGGTATGTGGTTATTATGGTTGTAACACTTGCACCTCCATACTTGCCGTAGTTGTGCTGCAGAGCATCATGGGGGTTTGCATGTGTTGTAGATGATCACGTTCTAGATAAATGGTTGGGCTGAATTTCTGTCTTCTGTTTCATCATTATTGATTTGTTATATAAAAAAAGTGGTTATGAAACCGACAGTATGGTTGTCTGGTCTACTTTTAGACTACAAGCATCTCAATATTCTCATCACTGGGATTTCATAAGAAGATCCATACAACACCCCCAAGGAGAACTGTGCTAAATACAAAACATCACTGTCACAAACCAAAATGTGTAATGGATGGATGGATGGATGGATGAATGGTGGGTAATAAAAATAATTATGTGGTTAGCCCCTTGTTGCAATTAGAGGGTGACATTGTTGCTGTAGACGGCAGCATTATTCCAGTAGAGAGCAGCATTGTTGCAGTAGAGGGAAGCATTTCATTTTCAAATTCTTATTTCCAATGACCCAGGACGACGCTGGGCCAATTGTGTGCCGCCCTATGGGACTCCCAATCACTGGCGGTTGTGATACAGGCATTGTTGCAGAAGACTGAGTCTACAAAAAGGATATTAGCTGTTCAGTCTCCTGCTTTTCTTTCGGCTAACTTGTCATATGGCTGGCTGCATTCAGAAGTAATCTGTTAGGCTGTATGGTTATTCATTCAAATACAAGTTTGACAAATCAAATTAGATAGATTACCTTTCACCTTTCATGCGTCACGCTCTCAACAGGTAAAATAACACATTCAAAGTTCTCCTTGAACAGGACACAAATCTTTACTGTCACTCAAGAAAACAATTGACCATAAATGTTTAAAGGATAATGTAATGTGGTATGGTGTGCTATATTGTGTATTGAGACACACTTCTATCAGTGTCTGTTCAACTGTCTGGCCTGATGCCAGGAAGTAACACTTCTCAGGATGCCAACTGATCCTAATGTTACACCTCAGGGGATGTGGTGCAGGGCTTCTCCTTCCCCCCAGGAATCCCTTCACCTGCTGCTGCTGGCTACAGGGACATCACACAGCTCCTCCAGACCTCTACACACAGAACAGACAGAGTATAGAACAGAGTATAGCTCTGGTAAAGCTTAGATTCATTGTTTACCACTGGCAGAAGCTGAATTATTTCACAGAACCAGGGAAGCAGTGTTGTTGTGTTGTTGTGATCATTGACAGAATCAAATAGATTGTGTTAAGGTGCTGGCTAGACCACTAACATGACAGGAGTCAATCTGTCAACCAGTTGTGTTAGTAACATCTCATGGACAGATTCTGGGAAGTAACAAACTTTCATGAGAATTTTGCATCTAGAAAACCGAGATTATGTTGTTAATCATCATAGATAGATAGATTACTGTTAGGGTGGCATTAGCTTTAGCAACATTCCTGAAATCCTGGCTGGATGTTTTCAGGAATTGTGAGGGAATATGCAGGGGAACCTGGAATCCTCCAACCCGGATTTCTAGAAAACCAGGGAATTTTTGGAAAGTTACCAGAATATTGCAAACCTAATTACTGTAAAGTATTACATCAACCTCCAAAATAGTTAATATGTGCTATCTATTCCAGAATTACATAAAGAGATATTACTTAACCAGCCTCATCAGTGGGCTGAATTGCCGGGACACACTGATCATCATGGTGTAAAAAAATTCAACCCCTCTGCTTGAAACTGAAATTCACAGTTTGACAACTTTGTTCAGACTGCTGCCACAGGCGCTGGTGTAAATGTACTGTGCGAGTGTGAATACTCACATGCAATCTAATCAGGCAGTCACCATGCAATGAGGCAGTCAGCATGCAATGGAATTTAGCATTTAAGTGACACTTGTAATTTCACGGGACTCCAAACCCACCGATTCGATCTTTATGGATGTGTCTGCTCTTGAAGTAATTTGTCACTTTAACACATGCACCGCCTCAGACGGTCAGTTGTGTCTGTGTTTGAGCAGTTGCCGTGGGAGATAGGTGCCATTGTCTTGTGGTGTGTGTGTGTGTGTGTGTGTGTGTGTGTGTGTGTGTGTGTGTGTGTGTGTGTGTGTGTGTGTGTGTGTGTGTGTGTGTGTGTGTGTGTGTGTGTGTGTGTGTGTGTGTGTGTGTGTGTGTGTGTGTGTGCATATACAAGTATGCGGGAATAGGTCAGGACTTGGAGACTGTGTAAACTGTGAAAGAGACCCTGTGCACCAGTCACACATCCCTGTTGGTTTATGGTTTGATACTGGCCCACTGGCATACCTCTTATTGTCACCAGAGATTTCATATCACATATCAAAACACCATAGTGGCCAAATCCCTGTCTCAGGTCTGTGTAGCCACCTGTACCCCATGGGCCTGTTTAAAGGATTCCCAGGGGCCCCAGAGGCACGCCTGCCTGCTTGTAAAATAGATGAAGATGCGTCTACCCTGACAATGAGATGTCGTATGGTCACATACTGCAGCTCTCACAAGCAGCCAGACAAATAGCCTCCAAGTCTATTGTAGGTCATGCAGAGCAACTGAAACCAAGGCCCACAGTACAGGACATATTTTTATATGTTAGGCTACTACTAAATCTCCAATATTATGGAAGATCATCTTTCGATACTTTCATATATTCATGCCCAAAATACACAAGACAAGTTGACAATAACTGAATTTTCATGTAACATGCACAATACCAACAACAAGTGGACTACTCCTTGTTTTGGAACTTTTATAGTGTCCACTGATAACTTGAGTAATATTTGTCTGTACTGTAAGTGTTTGCTTTGCCTTGTTCATCCCTCTCTTTTCTAGTCAGTCTCCGTGCGTAATGGGGAGGCTGGAACAGGCTTTCAGTGGGATCCCAGAGTGCGTTGGATTGTCTGCAGGGCTGTGATAAGGCAGCATGCCCATTGTCTCTGATGGGCCGCGAGGCTGAGGTATGCCTCCATGCTCCGGAAATAGAAAGACAGTTGAGGGCTTCCATACCCCGGGCCTGCCCGGGAAGGCCGGGCGCACAGACAGAGACTTAACACAATGAAAGAGATACCATTGTTTGGAGACGGGGTAATGGCAGAGCTACTGTATCTCAACCAAACAAGTTGCTAAAAGACTGATCATGTTATTGTTGCCTGTGTTGGCAATAGCTGCTCAGTAGGAGGAGGCATGGAGGGAGCTCTAACAGAGGAATGATTAAGGCTTTGGCCTGTGTGACCATTTTTTGTCTCCTCTCTGACAAATTGATTGCTAAACTTGAGCTTCTACAGTTGATGCCAGCTTTTGTAGACAATCACTGGGAGATTACAGAAAAATGATAATCCAATCAAATGTAGAATAGAACATGTACGTCCACCACGGTGTCTATGCCGCTCGGTTTTGCTTATCTAGAATGGAAAAGTATGCGAGTGGATGCTGTATTCTTCTCACTAACAGAAAAGGGGAAGAGAGGGGAAAGGGGTGAGAGTTTGATCAACAGGTCTTACTTTTGTTATTGTCTAATTGTGTACATGTGTGAGGTGGAGAGAGAGTAAGAGAGAGACAAAGAGCATGTGTGGTGTTTAACACTGCTGAATGTAGTGCACTCGTAAATCTCAATCTCTTTGGATCCCTCTGTCTTAACCACATGGCATTATGTGAACGAAGATCTAAAACAAATGTGGCCCTTCAGAACATCCCAGGTCTGATTCCTGGGATTCAGGTCTTGTCATGATGTCCCAGGTGACTACACTGGCTCTCCACATTGAGGTCACCTTACTGTTGGTCCAGTAAACACACAAGCATACAGTCTATAATCAAAATATGGGCATTTTGGTAGAGTATTTTCAGGATGTAAGGAGAGCTATTGTTTTCAGGACTCGGCTGTTGCATTGGGATGCAGTGTGGGCGGCACTACAGAGGCATGCTGGGAAGGTCCATGCTACACTACAGAACATTACATACAGTGTTCTAAAGCAACATCAGTGGACTTTGGAGATTCATCTCTCTCATTTGTTCATCATCATGCCAGCTTTTTTTTACTCACACAGTACACAACACAGCCACCACTACTCTAAAGTGCACAGCAGGTTGGTGGCACCTTAATCATGGAGAACGGGCTCGTGGTAATGACTGGAGCGGAGTTTGTGGAATGGTAACAAATACATCAAACCCCTGGTTTCATTTGAGTCATGCCATTCCATTTGCCATTATTATGAGCCGTTCACCCCTCAGCAGCCTCATGTGCTAAAATGTCCTGAAATAGCTCTGGCCTGCTATACCTAAACGATGCCCAAGAAAGTTTAAGCCATCAACGCAACACCTCTCGCCCTCCCATGGCAGGAGATAGTGCTATCAACAAAGATGGCTGCCTCTTAATCCTAGATTTCCATGTAGGACTTTGTTTTCTCCTATCGTCACAATGGAGCCCTGCACTCTCACACGAGAAGATTTTAACCCTGTAATTTGTGTACTCTCTCTGTTTGTACTGTGTCTTAAAATGTATCCCAATCACATTTTGGGCACTTCTTCAGTACTGCTGTGGCTACAGCACTGGAACATGAAAGTGTGCTACTGTGCCTGTTTAACAATTAGATATTTCTAACAATGAATCTTTCATTCAGAAATGCTGGACTCTGGCTTTGTCTATTCTGGGACACTTTGAAATGTGTCTTCCACATTTAACCCAACCCCTCTGAATCAGAGAGGTGCTGGGGGCTGCCTTAATCAACATCCACGTCTTCGGCGCCCAGGGAACTGCCTTGCTCAGGGGCATTGGGCACAACATAATCCGAAAAACAATCAAAACAAACTGCAAACGCATCCAACAAGATTGTAAGTGTCACAAGCTTGATGCAGTCATTGCATGCTAGGAATATGGGACCATATACTCGATAAGTGAATTTATCCAAATACTTATGACACCTTCAAATGGGAGGACAAGATACATAAAGTGCTTTCATTTCTAAAGGGTAAAACAGATAAGTATGAAAATACCATCAAATAAAACATTTGATCTCAAATCCAAAATGCTAGATTATAGAGGCAGATTGAAAGTTATTTAGACAATTATTTAGAATAGATTTCAGGATGACACTTTTATAGACATATCTGCTCAATTGCATTTTCTCCTTTTAAACCCCTTGGGTTAACAAATTCGCAGGGACCTTAAACAGATGATCAATAAAAACGTATTGTGTTTCAGTCCAGCTAATAGCAATTACGCATTTTCATCCTGCATCAAGTAGATTGTGGTTCCACAGCTAACAATGACTCCAACGTGTAAAAAGCACGCTCAATCATATTCAAATCCAATCAAATCAAATTGTATTTGCCACATACACATCGTTAGCAGATGTTAATGCGAGTGTAGCGAAATGCTTGTGCTTCTAGTTCCGACAATGCAGTAATAACCAACAAGTAATCTAACTAACAATTCCAAAACTACTGTCTTATACACAGTGTAAGGGGATAAGGAGTATGTACATAAGGATATATGAATGAGTGATGGTACAGAGCAGCATAGGCAAGATACAGTAGATGGTATCGAGTACAGTATATACATATGAGATGAGTATGTAAACAAAGTGGCATAGTTAAAGTGGCTAGTGATACATGTATTACATAAGGATGCAGTCGATGATATAGGGTACAGTATATACGTATGCATATGAGATGAATAATGTAGGGTAAGTAACATTATATAAGGTAGCATTGTTTAAAGTGGCTAGTGATATATTTACATCATTTCCCATCAATTCCCATTATTAAAGTGGCTGGAGTTGAGTCAGTGTCAGTGTGTTGGCAGCAGCCACTCAATGTTAGTGGTGGCTGTTTAACAGTCTGATGGCCTTGAGATAGAAGCTGTTTTTCAGTCTCTCGGTCCCAGCTTTGATGCACCTGTACTGACCTCGCCTTCTGGATGATAGCGGGGTGAACAGGCAGTGGCTCGGGTGGTTGATGTCCTTGATGATCTTTATGGCCTTCCTGTAACATCGGGTGGTGTAGGTGTCCTGGAGGGCAGGTAGTTTGCCCCCGGTGATGCGTTGTGCAGACCTCACTACCCTCTGGAGAGCCTTACGGGTGATACAGCCCGCCAGGATGCTCTCGATTGTGCATCTGTAGAAGTTTGTGAGTGCTTTTGGTGACAAGCCGAATTTCTTCAGCCTATTGTATTTCTGTCTACCACATCTCCATATGTACCCTACATAAAATAACACAGCTATAAAATAGCCCTCGAGTTAACCCAAAGATAAAAACGTTGCGTTCCTTTTGTGTCAATTGAGACACGAGGTCACCACCAATAGGCGATGGAGGAGGTGGCATATGCTAATTAGGGACGGATCTACTCTGACAGTGACCTTGAGAAAGACAATAAAACGCGCACAAACCTCTCATAATAGTAATCCTGTTTTGTGCACCCTGAGGTCAGTTTACAACTTCAAACTCGTCTGTTTTTGTTGTTGTTTTTTGTTGTTTTTGTCACTACGCACCGGTACCATATCATTGTGTAGTTGTTTCTCATGTTTAATATTTCATACAATATATTTATTCTTGCTAAAAAAAAATATCTTAATATTTCTGTTCTGCTAAAACAACTTTTTCGTATATTGTCAATAATGGATATACTCGTTATATTACGCGCGAATTGTACATGTTGATGTCTTCACTATACACCTACAATGTATAAAATAGTACAAATTAAGAAAAACCCTTGAATGGGCAAAAAATGTAACAAAATAATACATAGGAGTTTGATAAACCTCTCCTGTCAGTGCGTCGGGTTGGTCTGCGTGTGGAGTTGCCAGTGCCATCATGTCCTGCTTTGATGCGAATAAGTTCGGAGAGGCTGGTCCTTTTCTACGAAAAACTGATCTGGAGTTGCTGGCTGCGCAAATCGTGTCATTTGATGGTAAAACGCCAGCATGGGTTCCAGACGAAAAGGAGGCTTACATTGAGGATAAGAACAAGCAGCTCGACGGAGACAATGTTATCGTTAAGACCAAATATAAAAGAAGGGTGAGTGCTGCGCTCAGGGATTTGACACTACAGTTGACACACAATCTGAAAATATTACCATGCATCAACCCTTAATTTCATTGCAAGTGTTTATAGATATAATAAAATACTACTAATAAATATAATATAGTCATTTATTCTGATACATCATTATGAATTGTTTTTAAGAATAAAATGGTGTATAGTTTGCAGTGACTGAATATGATATGAAAACATAACCAGAATATATATGACGACAGAAGCAGACCTCCCCAGTTCACCCTTGCCCAATGCCCCAGTCTCACTGCATTGCCTCTTCCTCCTTCCTCTCCCCAGCTCTACAGTCTCTTACAGTGAAAGAGGAGAACATCCAGCAAATTAATCCTCCTAAGTTTGACATGATAAAGGACATGGCCATGCTGACACACCTAAACAAGGCCTCTGTGCTCTGTCAATTATCTACAGTACACACCTGCTCATTCAAGGGATAAAAAAAAACTATTTTCTACATTGTAAAATAATTGTAAAGACATCAAAACTATGAATAACACATATGGAATCATGTAGAAACCAAAAAAGTGTTAAACAAGCCACCCTTTGCCTTGATGGCAGCTTTGCACACTTGGCATTCTCTCAACCAGCTTCGTGAGGTAGTCACCTGTAATGCATTTCAATTAACAGGTGTGCCTTGTTAAAAGTTAATTTGTGGAATTTCTTTCCTTCCTAATACGTTTGAGCCAATCAGTTGTGTTGCGACAAGGTACGGGTGGTATTATGACAAGAACAGCTCAAATAAGCAAAGAGAAACAACAGTTTCACAAAAACATCAAGCGCTATATGAAACTGGCTCCCATGAGGACCACCACAGGAAAGGAAGACCCAGAGTTACCTCTGCTGCAGAGGATACGTTCATTAGAGTTACCAGCCTCAGATATTGCAGCCCAAATAAATGCTTCACAGAGTTCAAGTAACAGACGCATCTCGACTTCAACTGTTCAGAGGAGACTGTGTGAATCAGGCCTTCAAGGTCAAATTTCTGCATAGAACACTACTAAAGAACCTAAATAATAATAAGAGAATTGCTTGGGCCAGAAAAACAAGCAATGGTAATATGTCCTTTGGTCTGATGAGTCCAAATTTGAGATTTTTGGTTCCAACCGCTGCGTCTTTGTGAGACGCAGAGTAGGTGACCAGATGATCTCCTCATGTATGGTTCCCACTGTGAAGCATGGAGGAGGAGTTGTGATGGTGTGGGGGTGCTTTGCTGGGGACAATGTCAGTGATTTATTTAGAATTCAAGGCTCACTTAACCAGCATGGCCACCACAACATTCTGCAGAGATACGCCATCCCATCTGGTTTGCGTTTAGTGGGACTATCATTTGTTTTTCAACAGGACAATGACCCACACCGCCAGGCTGTGTAAGGGTTATTTGACCAAGAAGGAGAGTGATGGACTAACAAACTCCAGACAGTAATGGAATATGACTTGACTAAAGTAAAGCTTTACCAAAATACATGGTGACGTAGCACTACACTACACGTAGCACTACACGTAGCACTACACTGCACGTAGCACTACACTACACGTAGCACGTACACAAGCCTTTCGTAACAGCTTATTCGGTATCATATCTGAACAGATCAAGAGAATCAGTCCATGCTCATTTAACCTTTAGTTAAATAAGAACAAATTAATATTTACAATTACAGCCTACCAGGGAAGAGTGGGTTAACTGCCTTGTTCAGGGGCAGAACAAAATATTTTTACCTTGTCAGCTCGGGGATTTGATCCAGCAGCCTTTCAGTTATTGTCTCAATGCTCTAACGATTAGGCTACCTGCCGCCCCACCAATCACATAATTAAATCCATGTCAGAATGTTTTGCTGTAATTACTGTTACAGTATACCCTGTATAGTTTGCTGATATTTCACATACTACTACTAAAGCAGAAGTAAGTTGTGACATTCACCTTGTCACTGTATGAGAAATCTTACAGTATTCAGCATCCAAACACAGCCACTGTTATAGCATTTTTCTACAAAACAATATATAAAGTTGAAGTCAGAAGTTTACATACACTTATGTTGGAGTCATTAAAACTAGTTTTTCAAGCACTCCACACATTTCTTGTTAACAAACTATAATTTTGGCAGGTCGGTTAGGACATCTACTTTGTGCATGACAAAGGTACATTTTCAGATGATTTCACTTATAATTCACTGTATCACAATTCCAGTGAGTCAGAAGTGTACATACATTAAATTGAGTGTGCCCTTAAACAGCTTGGAAAATTCTAGAAAATAATGTCATGGCTTTAGACACTTCTGATAGGCTAAATGACATAATTTGAGTCAATTGGAGGTGTGCCCGCGGATGTATTTCAAGGCCTACCTTCAAACTCAGTGCCTCTTTGCTTGACATCATGGGGAAATCAAAAGAAATCAGCCAAGACCGCAGATAAATAATTGCAGAACTTCACAGGTCTGGTTCATCCTTGGGAGCTATTTACAAATGCCTGAAGGTACCACATTCATCGGTACAAACAATAGTACGCAAGTATAAGCACCATGGGACCATGCAGCCGTCATACCGCTCAGGAAGGAGATGTGTTCTGTCTCCTGGAGATGAACGTACTTTGGTGCGAAAAAGGCAAATCAAACCCAGAACAACAGCAAAGGACCTTGTGAAGATGCTAGAGGAAACAGGTACAAAAGTATCTATATCCACAGTAAAACGAGTCCTATATCGACATAACCTGAAAGACGGCTCAGCAAGGAAGAAGCCACTGCTCCAAAACCGCCATAAAAAAGCTAGACTACGGTTTCAACTACACATGGGGACAAAGTTTGTACTTTTTGGAGAAATGTCCTCTGGCCTGATGAAACAAAAATAGAATTGATGGGCCATAATGACCATCGTTATGTTTGGAGGAAAAAGGGAGAGGCTTGCAAGCCAAAGAACACAATCCCAACCGTGAAGCAGGGGGTGGCAGCATCATGATGTGGGGATGCTTTGCTGCAGGAGGGACTGGTGCACTTCACAAAATAGATGGCATCATGAGGAAGTAAAATTATGTGGATATATTGAGGCAACATCTCAAGACATCAGTCAGGAAGTTAAAGCTTGGTTGCAAATGGGTCTTCCAAATGGACAATGACCCCAAGCATACTTCCAAAGTTGTGGCAAAATGGCTTAAGGACAACAACGTCAAGGTAATGGATAGGCCATCACAAAGCCCTAACCTCAATCCCATAGAAAATTTGTGGGCAGAACTGAAAAGGCGTGTGCGAGCAAGGAGGCCTACAAACCTGACTCGGGTACACCAGCTCTGTCAGGAGGAATGGGCCAAAATTCACCCAACTTATTGTGCAAAGCTTGTGGAAGGCTACCTGAAACGTTTGACCCAAGTTAAGCAATTTAAAGGCAATGCTACCAAATACTAATTGAGTGTATGTAAACTTCTGACCCACTGGGAATGTGATGAAAGAGATAAAAGCTGAAATAAATCATTCTCTACTATTATTCTGACATTACACATTTTTTAACAAAGTGGTGATCCTAACTGACCTAAGACCATTTTTACTAAGATTAAATGTCAGGAATTGTGAAAAACTGAGTTTAAATGTATTTGGCTAAGGTGTATGTAAACCTTTGACTTCAACTGTATATATATGTGGTAGACCAGGGGGTTTGGTCAAGACGTTTTACACAGATCAGACACGGACAGAGTATGATTACCTCGGTTTCAAGGGTGTTTATTAAATAATAAATCAAAAGGAAAGGTCTCCGCCATGAGACCCTCCCCGGGATACTGTCTTCTGGGCTCCGGGTCTTGCTGTATCCTGCTTGGATACACAAACTCCCTCGGGCACCATCTCCAACTACACAGAAGTCACCTTACTTACCCCAGTCCACCCTGTGTGCTGCCCTTCTTTCTGGCAGCTTTATTGGCCTTGCACAGCTGGTGAGCAATCCTCCCTTGATTACTCACCACCTCCCAATCAGCCCCAATTAGTCCTGTCCGGAGAGCCCGTCGAGACCTGGCACGTCCAGCAGATGGAGCCACCGCCTCGTGATGTATACGCAGTCTGTTACCAGGCCTCGATGAGTCTCCCCCTGGTGGCTGACCTGCTGTACCCCACAATATATATATGTATATATGTATATATATGTGTATATATATACACTGCTCAAAAAAATAAAGGGAACTCTAAAATAACACATCCTAGATCTGAATGAATGAAAATGAGGCTCAGTAGTATGTGTGGCCCCACGTGCCTGTATGACCTCCCTACAATGCCTGGGCATGCTCCTGATGAGGTGGCGGATGGTCTCCTGAGGGATCTCCTCCCAGACCTGGACTAAAGCATCCGCCAACTCCTGGACAGTCTGTGGTGTAACGTGGCGTTGGTGGATGGAGAGAGACATGATGTCCCAGATGTGCTCAATTGGATTCAGGTCTGGGGAACGGGCGGGCCAGTCCATAGCATCAATGCCTTCCTCTTGCAGGAACTGCTGACACACTCCAGCCACATGAGGTCTAGCATTGTCTTGCATTAGGAGGAACCCAGGGCCAACCGCACCAGCATATGGTCTCACAAGGGGTCTGATGATCTCATCTCGGTACCTAATGGCAGTCAGACTACCTCTGGCGAGCACATGGAGGGCTGTGCGGCCCCCCATGAAATGCCACCCCACACCATGACTGACCCACCGCCAAACCGGTCATGCTGGAGGATGTTGCAGGCAGCAGAACATTCTCCAAAATGACCTCCAGCAGGCCCAAAATGTGCGTGTGTCTGCTCAAACAGACGTTCTCCACGGCGTCTCCAGACTCTGTCACGTGCTCAGTGTGAACCTGCTTTCATCTGTGAAGAGCACAGGGCGCCAGTGGCGAATTTGCCAATCTTGGTGTTCTCTGGCAAATGCCAAACGTCCTGCACGGTGTTGGGCTGTAAGCACAACCCCCACCTGTGGACGTCGGGCCCTCATACCACCCTCATGGAGTCTGTTTCTGACCGTTTGAGCAGACACACGCACATTTTGGGCCTGCTGGAGGTCATTTTGCAGGGCTCTGGCAGTAGCGGTCCTGCTGCTGGGTTGTTGCCCTCCTGCGGCCTCCTCCACGTCTCCTGATGTACTGGCCTGTCTCCTGGTAGCGCCTCCATGCTCTGGACACTATGCTGACAGACACAGCAAACCTTCTTGCCACAGCTCGCATTGATGTGCCATCCTGGATGAGCTGCACTACCTGAGCCACTTGTGTGGGTTGTAGACTCCGTCTCATGCTACCACCAGAGTGAAAGCACCGCCAGCATTCAAAAGTGACCAAAACATCAGCAAGGAAGCATAGGAACTGAGAAGTGGTCTTTGGTCACCACCTGCAGAACCACTCCTTTATTGGGGGTGTATTGCTAATTGCCTATAATTTCCACCTGTTGTCTATACCATTTGCATAACAGCATGTGAAATGTAGTGTCAATCAGTGTTGCTTCCTAAGTTCACAGAAGTGTGATTGACTTGGAGTTACATTCTGTTGTTATTAACATCGTTACAGCCCCATCATTTACATTTTCTTCTCACTCCCTATTTAGATTTTCCTCTTTAAAACTTTTATAAAAATGTCTAAAAATTTTAAAGAGGAAAATCTAAATCAAAATAGGGAGTGAGAAGAAAATGTAAATGATGGGGCTGTAACGATGTTAATAACAACAGACTGTTTCAAAAAGGAAAGTTTTGTATTTTTAATACATTTACAAAAAAACAAACTGTTTTTGCATTGTGTGTAGATTGATGAGGGAAAAAAACATTTGAATTCATTTTAGAATAAGGCTTTAACGTAACAAAATGTGGAAAATGTCAAGGGGTCTGAATACTTTCCGAATGCACTGTGTGCCCATGATTTATTGTTTATTTTATTTAACCATGATTTCTTTTCTTTTAGATATTCTGGAAAATCCAGTGATATTTCAATAACCTGGGGAGAGGAGCTACCATATCTACTATCAGATCATGTCTCAGAAGAAACCAGAACTTATTGGTAAATTAGGATCAAATCCAATACTACTCAGAAAGTACTGCAGTGTTTGTTGACCCAATCACATGAGTTTTGATTGACAAAGATAGTCTCCTCCACAGGCTGAAGGCACTGAAAGTAAGGGGGACTACCAAGTTGAGACATTGCACAAAAGTGGACTGACTGTTGTCTAATAGTCAAGACATACATAGAGACCAGATCAGGACCATATACATTGTAGCCTCCAACCAACAGATTGTTATGCTTGTGTGTGTCTCATCATGAATATCTTCTGTATGTTTGTCCAGGTGCTGACAAAGGCTCCTCCCTAATGGAAGTCAGTTCAGCTGACCTCATCAAGGGGCTCCTGCACCCGTGTGAAGGTGGGGAACGATTACGTGGTAAAGGTACAGAGCGTCGAACACCCCCACGTAGTCAAAGGACATTAATCAACTGCATCTGTACGGTAAATTTAGGTTAATTTGTGTTCATTTAGCTCTGTGATTAGCATTCCAGCAGGGATAGGTTCTTAATCTTCAATCAATCAAATACTCAACACATCACAGACCATAGAATCTGCTATCCAAGCAACAGGGAGTACCCATCGAATGACAGCTGTGTACCCTGTGTGTGCCGTGTGTGTGTGTGTGTGTGCATACAGTTGAAGTCGGAAGTTTACATACACCTTAGCCAAATACATTTAAACTCAGTTTTTCACAATTCCTGACATTTAATCCCAGTAAAAAATCCCTGTTTTAGGTCAGTTAGGATCATCACTTTGTTTTAAGAATGTGAAATTTCAGAATAATTGAAGAGAGAATGATTTATTTCAGCTTTTATTTATTTCATCACATTCCCAGTGGGTCAGAAGTTGACATACAATCAATTAGTATTTGGTAGCATTGCCTTTAAATTGCGTAACTTGGGTCAAACGTTTTAGGTAGCCTTCCACAAGCTTCCCACAATAAGTTGGGTGAATTTTGGCCCATTCCTCCTGACAGAGCTGGTGTAACTGAGTCAGGTTTGTAGGCCTCCTTGCTCGCACATGCTTTTTCAGTTCTGACCACACATTTTCTATAGGATTGAGGTCAGGGCTTTGTGATGGCCACTCCATTACCGTGACTTTGCTGTCCTTAATGCCATTTTGCCACAACTTTGGAAGTATGCTTGGGGTCATTATCCATTTGGAAGACCCATTTGCGACCAAGCTTTAACTTCCTAACTGGCTGGCATTGACCTCCATAGAGAAGGTATGGGGAACAACCACTTCTCAAAGACATTGCACTGACATCCCACCTCAGATGAGGTATTGAACCTAAGGATGTGTTTGCTTGCTGGTATGTTTTATGATAAGAATCTGTATCTGTTTGCAGGATTTGTTTTATGTATTGTACTGTATTTGATTGCGTGATGCATCTCAGATTCACTATCTGTACTGTATGTTAAGTTGAGCCTTGTTTCTCCAGCCCCTGTGGGATCATGTCCATCCTTGAAGATGAGTGCATGTCACAGGAAGGCCAAAAAGATCATCAAGGACAACAGCCTGTTCACCCCGCTACCATCCAGAAGGCGAGGTCAGTACAGGGGCATCAAAGCTGGGACCGAGAGACTGAAAAACAGCTTCTATCTCAAGGCCATCAGACTGTTAAACAGCCATCACTAACACAGTGAGGCTGCTGCCTACATACAAATCATTGGTTGCTTTAATAAATGGATCACTAGTCACTTTAATAATTCCACTTGAATGTTTACATATCTTGCATTACTCATCTCATCTGTAAATGCTGTATTTTATACCATCTATTGCATCTTGCCTATGCCACTCGGTCATTGCTCATCCATATATTTATATGTATATATTCTTATTCCATTCCTTTACTTAGATTTGTGTGTATTAGGTAGTTGTTGTGCAATTGTTAGATCACTTGTTAGATATTGCTGCACTGTTGGAACTAGAATCACAAGCGTTTCGCTACACTCGCAATAACATCTGCTAACCATGTGTATGTGACCAATAAAAATAGATTGGATTTGTTCCCCAAGGCGACAGACAACAACTTTAAAGCCAAGTTTTACGACAACCATATTGGAAAGTCAGCTAACTTCCAGAAGCCACAACCTGATAAGAAGCGCAAGTACAAGGCCCACTATGAGCTGATGCACCACACTGAAGTGGTAAGTATGTAACAATGGTATACTATTATATTACTTTAGATAGTGTTATTTGATATAACTTCCATAATGACATGTCTTAGCGAAGTAATAATATTTTTTTCAATTGAAGTTTGTTTCTTAACAATACAATTGGCACAAAGCAATCAAATCAAATGTATTTATAATGCCATTTTAACATCAGCAGATGTCAAAGTGCTTATACAGAATCCCAGCCTAAAACCCCAAACAGCAAGCAATGCAGACAAACAGTATAGGTTTCATTTTTCAACCACAACTCTCAATATGACTCTTTTGGCAGTAGTTAGAGCAACTTTTAGCCACATGAGCTTCTCAATCCATCAATATCAGTGATATTCAGTAAAAGCAGAGCAGGATTTTGTGGTACCCCAAGTATCTCATTTCTATACCAGAAAACCATGTGTTTTCTGCTACAGGGTGCATTGTAATTATCTTGTACTCCATATGAAAACAGAAACTATTAAGATGTTATCCTGACACTCCAGGTACTGTCCAACATCATTGTCTGCTTGGATAAAACTATGCCCTGTTGAATAAAACGGTGGTGTTGTGCTTCCAGAAGCCCTCCAACAAGCTGCTGGCCTGCCTCTATAAGAACTATGTTGGCTCTGACTCAGACCAAATGACTGAAGGCAAGGAGAAGAGGAAGACGGCTGCCTCGTCCCAGTGTGTCACAGCTACATAAGGTGAGAGGGACAACTTCCTCTGTTGGCAAGTTGCTCGCAAAGTATTTCATATAGCTAATATAATGCAATCATGCTAGTTTATACTTTATCTAGTAGACAGTGAAATTATACAAGTATTACAGTTGAATAAACAAGCAGAAAGGACAGTTACGCAGTGAAGCTGATTCTACATTGAGAGATCATCTATCCAGTACTGAGAAGGAGACAGTTAAGACTTGTAGTGATGTTTAGGGAAATGATCACATGAACATCACTTTAAGTCTCTGCTGGCTCCTCTCTCATATGCATCACATACTGTTTCCTCCCTGAAGTCAATGGATGAGCTTCAGCTGTGCACAACAACTGAAGGAGTGAGGGAGAGCATATTTTCATTAACTGCAGCAAGAACTTAGATATTGACTAGTTTATTTTGAAAACTCTATATCCACACATTTTTCTCATTTGTATGTATTCATCAGAAAGTATTGCTTATGGGTACCTTCATGTGTTTGTAAAATATTCTTATTCTCAGACTTTTAATTAAAAGATTTTAGATGTGTATGAAAATGTGTTTTTTTTGCAAAACGCTATATATCCATTGTTTTGCTGAAATGGAATGTTTGTATCCTGTATATTTGACTGTGATATGTGGTTGTCTCACCTAGATTATCAGGAATCAAGGTAAGACCCAAGTGCAGGGGCAAGCAAACAACAGGTCAAGGCAGGCAGGGGTTGATAATCCAGAGTAGAGGTCAAGGTACAGGACGACAGGCAAGCTCAGCGTCAGGTCAGGCAGAGTGTACCGAGAACTTTCAATCCCAATGATAATAACTAACAATCAATAGCTTTGATCAATCCCCGAGGTTTGTAAAACCATGGGTATAATAATAATTAGGCAAAGACTCAGTTTATGCAAAAGGTTAGTACAGTTTATTCAGAGAACGTTCTAAAATCAAAAAGGCAAACACAGTCTTTATAACACACACAAACAAGTTCAAATCTTAAACTACGCCTTGCTCAGACAGTCTGTTTTTCCACTACATAGATACATTGTTTCTTTAATCTGCAACATGTTTCACAATTTTCTGCAAGCCTAACAGTTTCTCCCCTCCATGGGTTGAGACAGCATGTCCTGTAAGGAACGCAGTAGTACAACTCATCTGTCGATAGCTCCTCTTATCATTTGTTTCCCACTTGCACCCTGCTTACATACTAAAAAGGATCGAAATGTCCTTGTTCTAATTCTGACTAAAACTACACACATCATCAGATTATAGTTTTATGATTCTAATACATTTCATACAATTATATGTTTTCAGAGTGGAATTATTTAATCATTATCTATAAACATAGACATTATTTTATCACAGAGGTCGGTAATCCAGAGGTGGAGCAAAGGTACAGGACGGCAGGCAGAATCAGAGTCAGGTCAGGCAGAGGTCGGTAATCCAGAGGTGGAGCAAAGGTACAGGACGGCAGGCAGGCTCAGAGTCAGGGACAGGCCGAGTGGTCAGGTGGGCAGGGGTCAAAAACCAGGAGGGTGAAAAAAAGAGACTGGGGAAAAACAGGAGCTGAGACAAAACGCTGGTAGGCTTGAACAAACAAGACCAGACAAACTACCCAGGGGATAAGTGGGGAAGATGGGCGACACCTGGAGGAGGTGGAGACGAGCACAAGCACAAGGACAGATGAAACAGATCAGGGCGTGACATAGATGAATGCACTTACTTTATGTCGCTCTGAATAAGAATCTGAACAAGCTGATGACTAACCTCTGCTGCACTCACTTTGTCCTTAGCCTTATCCCCAACGAGACCAAGACTCCAGGTATAGCATTCAGCTGAGATCCAATTAAATCTGAGTGCCAAGGAAATCGTAGGAACATATGTTATTTACTGTAAGTGCTCCAGAGAGCGTCTTCTCTCTGATTGATAACCCCCTCTGTCCCGGTCCTCTGCAGTGATCATGGATGCCTTCTTGAAGCTGCACCAGCTTCGCTGGAACGGTTTCCTGGGGGGTGTCAGGATCTGCAGGAAGGGATTTCCAAACCACATAATCTATGCAGAGTTCAAACAGTGGTGAGTGTGATAACACACATTCATTCCCACAACACACACACATAAAATACATTTGGAATCAATCATGTACAATACAATGTTTTCTTTTTACTCTCAGCTATCACATCATGAATCCACATGCCATCGCTGATTATGCGTTTGTGGACAGCAGGAAAGCAACAGAGAAACTGCTCGGGTCCCTCGAGGTCGACCACAACCAGTACAAGTTTGGACATACTAAGGTAGAAGGCTGAGGGTTTACATGTGTTTTTGGTCAATTAATCACATAAACACACATTGGATCTATAGGCAAATGAAGTTGTACAGTGGCTTGCTAAAGTATTCCCCCCTTGGCATTTTTCCTATTTTGTTGCCTTACAACCTGGAAATAAAATATATATTTTTTGTGGGGGTTTGTATCATTTGACTTCCACAACATGACTACCACTTTGAAGCTGCAAAATATTTTGGGGTAAAAAAAAAACAAGATATAACACAGAAAACAGAACTTCAGCATGCATAACTATTTACCCCCTCAAGTCAATACTTTGTAGAGCCTCCTTTTGTAGCAATTACAGCTACAAGTCTCTTAGGGTATGTCTCTATAAGCTTGGCACATCTAGCCAATGGGACTTTTGCCCATTCTTCAAGGCAAAACTGCTTCAGCTCCTTGAAGTTGGATGGATTCCGCTGGTGTACAGCAATCTTTAAGTCATACCACAGATTCTCAATTGGATTGAGGTCTGGGCTTTGACTGGGCCATTCCAAGTAATTTAAATGTTTCCCTTTAAACCACTCAAGTGTTGCTTTAGCAGTATGCTTAGGGTCATTGTCCTGTTGGAAGGTGAACCTCCGTTCCGTCCCAGTCTCAAATCTCTGGAAGACTCAAACAGGTTTCCCTCAAGAATTGCTCTGTATTTAGCTCCATCCATCATTCCTTCAATTCTGACCAGTATCCCAGTCCCTGCTGATGAAAAACATCCCCACAGCATGATGCTGCCACCACCATGCTTCACTGTGGGGATGGTGTTCTCAGGGTGGTGAGAGGTGTTGGGTTTGCGCCAGACATAGTGTTTTCCTTGATGGCCTAAAAGCTACATTTTAGTCTCATCTGACCAGAGTACCTTCTTCCATATGGTTGGGGAGTCTCCCACATGCCTTTTTGCGAACACCAAACGTGTTATTTTTTTCATTAAGCAATGGCTTTTTTCTGGACACTCTTCCATAAAGCACAGCTCTGTGGAGTGTACAGCTTAAAGTGGTCCTATGGACAGATACTCTAATCTCCGCTGTGGAGCTTTGCAGCTCCTTCAGGGTTATCTTTGGTCTTTTTGTTTCCTCTCTGATTAATGCCCTCCTTGCCTGGTCCATGAGTTTTGGTGGCTGGCCCTCTCTTGGCATATTCTTTCCAGATTTTAATAATGGATTTAATGGTGCTCCGTGGGATGTTCAAAGTGTCTGATATTTTTTTTAACCCAACCCTGATCTGTACTTCTCCACAACTTTGTCCCTGACCTGTTTAGAGAGGTCCTTGGTCTTCATGGTGCCACTTGTTTGGTGGTGCCCCTTGCCTAGTGGTGTTGCAGACTGGGAATCTTTCAGAACAGGTGTATATATACTGAGACCGTGTGACACTTAGATTGTACACAGGTGGACTTTATTTAACTAGTTATATGACTTCTGATGGTAATTGATTGCACCAGATCTAATTTCGGGGCTTCATGGCAAAGGGGTGAATACATATGCACGCACCACTTTTCCATTATTTTCTTTTTGAAACAAGTCATTTTCTTCATTTCACTTCACCAATATGGACTCTGGATTTTTCTCTCCAAAACTCTTGAACGTGCCGTCCTTGGCCAGCTCTCCCGCTATCTCTCTCAGAATGACCTTCTTGATCCAAATCAGTCAGGTTTCAAGACTAGTCATTCAACTGAGACTGCTCTTCTCTGTATCACGGAGGCCCTCCGCACTGCTAAAGCTAACTCTCTCTCCTCTGCTCTCATCCTTCTAGACCTATCGGCTGCCTTCGATACTGTGAACCATCAGATCCTCCTCTCCACCCTCTCCGAGTTGGGCATCTCCGGCGCGGCCCACGCTTGGATTGCGTCCTACCTGACAGGTCGCTCCTACCAGGTGGCGTGGCGAGAATCTGTCTCCTCACCACGCGCTCTCACCACTGGCGTCCCCCAGGGCTCTGTTCTAGGCCCTCTCCTATTCTCGCTATACACCAAGTCACTTGGCTCTGTCATAACCTCACATGGTCTCTCCTATCATTGCTATGCAGACGACACACAATTAATCTTCTCCTTTCCCCCTTCTGATGACCAGGTGGCGAATCGCATCTCTGCATGTCTGGCAGACATATCAGTGTGGATGACGGATCACCACCTCAAGCTGAACCTCGGCAAGACGGAGCTGCTCTTCCTCCCGGGAAGGACTGCCCGTTCCATGATCTCGCCATCACGGTTGACAACTCCATTGTGTCCTCCTCCCAGAGCGCTAAGAACCTTGGCGTGATCCTGGACAACACCCTGTCGTTCTCAACTAACATCAAGGCGGTGGCCCGTTCTTGTAGGTTCATGCTCTACAACATCCGCAGAGTACGACCCTGCCTCACACAGGAAGCAGCGCAGGTCCTAATCCAGGCACTTGTCATCTCCCGTCTGGATTACTGCAACTCGCTGTTGGCTGGGCTTCCTGCCTGTGCCATTAAACCCCTACAACTCATCCAGAACGCCGCAGCCCGTCTGGTGTTCAACCTTCCCAAGTTCTCTCACGTCACCCCGCTCCTCCGCTCTCTCCACTGGCTTCCAGTTGAAGCTCGCATCCGCTACAAGACCATGGTGCTTGCCTACGGAGCTGTGAGGGGAACGGCACCTCAGTACCTCCAGGCTCTGATCAGGCCCTACACCCAAACAAGGGCACTGCGTTCATCCACCTCTGGCCTGCTCGCCTCCCTACCACTGAGGAAGTACAGTTCCCGCGCAGCCCAGTCAAAACTGTTCGCTGCTCTGGCCCCCCAATGGTGGAACAAACTCCCTCACGACGCCAGGACAGCGGAGTCAATCACCACCTTCCGGAGACACCTGAAACCCCACCTCTTTCAGGAATACCTAGGATAGGATAAAGTAATCCTTCTCACCCCTCCCCCCCTTAAAAGATTTAGATGCACTATTGTAAAGTGGCTGTTCCACTGGATGTCTTAAGGTGAACGCACCAATTTGTAAGTCGCTCTGGATAAGAGCGTCTGCTAAATGACTTAAATGTAAATGTAAATGGACTATTTTGTGTATGTCTATTACATGAAATCCAAATAAAAATAAAATAAAATTACAGGTTGTAATGCAACAAAATAGAAAAACGCCAAGGGGGATGAATACTCTTGCAAGGCACAGTATGTGATCTTCCTGACTGGGTCTGGATGGGGTTATCCTTCTCTAGGTGTTATTTAACACATTTAAGGAAGGTCTGCTGGGGCAGTTGGAGGAGATGAGGGATGAGCGTCTGGCCAAGGTCCTCACGCTGCTCCAGACTGTCAGCGGAGGATAGAGCTCCAGAATGTGATGGCGAGAAGGTAACAGATCATGGCTTAATTTGCTCTAGTAAAGTACCTAAATGAAGTCCGTTGTCCTACAGTATTGGGGAGGTACTATATTATCTCTTTGGAGTGCAGGAGTGTTGTCACATCATAATGGAACAATTCCGGAACACTTCATAGGAATATAAAGACATCAGTGAAAACAAACCAACTTCTCCACCAGCTGCTTCCTCCAGCAGGTTCAATAGTAATGTGATCACGTGCACCTTTCAGTTTGTGATATATTACACCTTTGTGCACACTCTCATGGTCTTGTATGTGTGGTATGCAAGGGCAATGTTAGCAGTGTGTGTGAGGCGTGTGCTTGTTCATGTATGGTTGCCGTGCAAGTGTGTGGCCCCATGTTAATATTGACCTCATTCCCCCCTCGCTCACACAAATTCTTCCCCACTCGTCCCCACCCCTCTCCCCTCTCTGCTCTTCCTAAATTAAACAATGCTGATGGTGTCCTTAGAGCCAGGTGGCGACATGTGTCAAGTAGCAGCTGCTCGGGCCCACACTAAAAGTACCCCCACCTGCCCCGTGGCCTCTAGCCTATTTTGTTCCAGGCGCCTGCAGTTCTAAGTGAGCACATAGATGGGATATGTGGTGGGTGACAGAGGATTATAGCCTGTCGTCTAACAGAGGGCTTTAGTTTCTAAATAAACACAGAGACGCTCACGTTTGAGAGGCAATGAGCACAGAGTCACGTTTGAAATGCAATCATACTCATAGCACAGCGACCACCCATTCACCCTGCTACCCCAGACACCCTGCCTGGCCATGGCCCTGCACTCACTCACGCACACATTCACAACTCTGACAGGAAGTGCCTGACCATGTTGCAAAAGGTCATTTTTGTCTGTCATGGACCTGCAGAATGACAAGCAGCAACTTCAATAGAAGCTGACCAAGTGAGAACAATCTACTTGATTGAAGACTGATCAGTTCTCTGGTCAATGATCAATTAAAAAATATTAATGTAATCTACTCTTCTTTCGAATCAGGAAAGACTTTGAAATTAACCAGATCACCACCAAGATTGCAGATGAACAAGCCTTGACCATTCAGCTCCAGAAAAAGATCAAGGAATAACAGGTATGAATGTACAACCGGGTCTAGAAATACTAACAGCAATTTCTCATGAATATAATATAATATTATACTATTCCATTTCTCAATAGATTACAATAGATCACAAGCTGAAAATATCCATTGATCTCTTCGTCTATGCCCATGTCTTCTCCCAGGTTCGTATCGAGGAGCTGTAGTCTGACCGGACGTCCTTTGCCAAGATGGAGAAGCAGCTGGGTGATGCCAAGATGGAGGCGAACGATCTGGCATCCAACGTGGAACAGCTCTCCAAGAGCAAGGTAGAGAGATGAGCATACACACACCTGTTCAGAAGTATGTCAAGTATATGTGGGCTGGTTCTGCAGCTGATCCCACTTGTATTTCCAGGCTGATGCTGAGAAGATGTGTCGTCTGTATGAGAACCAGATAAGCGAGGCCAAGGACAAGGTGGATGAGCACCAGAAGTAGAACAATGACACCAACTCCCAGAGAGCCCGCACTCAGGCCGACTGTGGTGAGGCCCTGTCCTAGAGTATTATAGAGACAGAATGTGTAAAACCAAAGGTTCCATTTTAAAATCCCCCTTCTCTGACTGACTGGTCTCCCACTCTCTCCCCCATCCCTGTAGCCGAGTTTGGCAGAAAGCTGGAGGAGCGGGAAGCCGTGGTCACTCAGCTGCAGCGCACCAAGCATTCCTTCAGTCCAACATTCCATGTCAGCAGCCCTATTCTGTAGTGGAGTGCTTATTCAGAATTGGGAATGACATGGAAATGAATGGGATTGGGAATAATAGTATTCCTGGTTCCAGCATCAGTCTGGTAGCAAAATGAATGTGTATAACCATCTCAATATACATACACCACCTAGTTGTTGTGCTTAAAAGTACGACTGACCTTACCTCCTTCCACCATCTTGGCGCTATCTCCACTATCATTGTCTTCAGACATAGAGCGCCCTGGGCCATGCTTTCCAGTCCTCCTGCCATGACTGTGACCTGCTGAGGGAACAGTATGACGAGGAGCAGGAGGCCAAGGCTGACCTGCAGCGAACCCTGTCCAAGGCCAACGCTGAGGTGGCTCAGTGGCCGTTACAGTCAATACTACTCACCAATGTGCTATCATTGGACAATAAACTAGACGAGGTACCATCACGAATATCCTACCAACAGGACATCAAAAACTGAAATATCCTATGTTTCATGGAATCGTGGATGGATGACGACATGGATATTTAGCTAGTGGGATATATGCTGCACCAGCAAGATAGAACAGCACACTCCAATGTTTACAACATTGGTTGTAAACTATGAAACACGCCCTTCTTTTACCACTATATAAACCCGTTGACGAAAATTCAACTTTCTGTTCCAAGGACATGAGGACTTGCAGTCCCCACGTTGAAAGGACAAATATCACCTACAGAACTAAGCCAACCTCAGGGTGAGCTCTGGTTGAACAACAAGAACCTAACAAAATTAGCATCGAATTTCAACGTGAAGATGCCGATCAACACGCCGAAAGGATGAATTTTCGACTATACCAGCCAGAACATAGCATGGGCTTGAAGTATGGCAACTTGGTATGAACTTTGAACTCTTATTCACTAAAGAAGTGATACTTCCTAGCCGTTGCATTAGCAACAGCAGCTGTAAACGTGGGCTAGGAGAGGACGGACAGAGTATCCATTCTACTACGTTCCAGTTCACAACTAGACATTCTTTAGAGGACAAGAGATCCATGCTGGACAACCCGGCCTTTTATCTATGACCAATCTACCGAAGCGCAGCTCAGAGTAAATATTTATTGCATTTTCCTTTTTCAAATGGGCGGTTAATTTAGAATGCATAAGATACTGTATTTACGATAGCATAGCCTCCTACGGCCCGATAGAGATACGAAATCGTTTTGTCCCTCAGTCTTCCCGCTCTTTCATTCAAAACCCAACCCCCTTTCTTTGTGTAACCAGCCGTCATATCTGTTCCGTCCGCTAGGGATGTTTTCCTTTATGACATATTTTGTGATCAATGTATGATCCATTCTGTGTAGATGTAATTCTGTGTGATTATTTAGGTATTAAGTAAATAAATAATTCAACCAAATTTTGAATTGCTGATTCAACTTGTTAGCCAGGGTCCGTGAAGATAACCGAGAATTTAAAACTTTCAGATGAAACTGAATAAGGTGAGGATTAAATATTGACTGTTAATAAGGTAAAAGATGACCAGGTCTTTAAGAGTTTATTCAGAAGATAACAGCTCCATAAACATTCTTGCGTGGTGCCCCGACTTTCTTGTTAATTACATTTACACGATTAGCTTAATCAGGTAATATTAATTACAGAGAAATTATTTGATAGAATAGCATGTCATATCTCTTAATCCGGCATAGCCAAAGACACGACAAGAGCACAGCTGTTCCGGACGACTGTGTGATCACTCTCTCCGTAGCCAACGTGAGTAAGACCTTTAAAACAGGTCAACATACACAAGGCTGCGGAGCCAGACGGATTACCAAGACGTGTGCTCCGCGCATGTGCTGACCAACTGGCAGGTGTCTTCACTGACATTTTCAACATGTCCGTAGCCATGAAGTGCTTTGAAAGGTTGGTAATGGCTCACATCAACACCATTATCCCAGATAACCTAGACCCAGTCCAATTTGCATACCGCCTAAACAGATCCACAGATGATGCAATCTCTATTGCACTCCACACTGCCCTTTCCCACCTGGACAAAAGGAACACTTATGTGAGAATGCTATTCATTAACTCCAGCTCAGTGTTCAACACCATAGTACACTCAAAGCTCATCACTAAGCTAAGGATCCTGGGACTCCCTCTGCAACTGGGACCTCCCTCTGCAACTGGATCCTGGACTTCCTGACGGGCCGCCCCCAGGTGGTGAGGGTAGGTAGCAACACATCTGCCACGCTGATCCTCAACACTGGAGCTCCCCAGGGGTGCGTGTTCAGTCCCTCCTGTACTCCCTGTTCACCCACAACTGCATGGCCAGGCACGACTCCAACACCATCATTATGTTTGCAGACGACAAAACAGTGGAAGGCCTGATCACCGACAACGACAAGACAGCCTATAGGGAGGAGGTCAGAGACCTGGCCGGGTGGTGCCAGAATAACAACCTATCTCTCAACGTAACCAAGACTAAGGAGTTGATTGTGGACTACAGGAAAAGGAGGACCAAGCACGCCCCCATTCTCATCGACGGGGCTGTAGTGGAGCAGGTTGAGAGCTTCTAGTTCCTTGGTGTCCACATCAACAACAAACTAGAATGGTCCAAACACACCAAGACAGTTGTGAAGAGGGCACGACAAAGCCTATTCGCCCTTAGGAGACTGAAAAGATTTAGCATGGGTCCCCAGATCCTCAAAAAGTTCTACAGCTGCACCATTGAGAGCATCCTGACCGATTGCATCACTGCCTGGTATTGCAACTACTCTGCATCTTAAATTAAGGCGCTACAGAGGGTAGTGCGTACGGCCCAATACATCACTGGGGACAAGTTTCCTGCCATCCAGGACCTATATAATAGGCTGTGCCAGAGGAAAGCCTATAAAATTGTCAAAGACTCCAGTCACCCAAGTCATAGACTGTTTTCTCTGCTACCTGCACAGCAAGTGGTACTGGAGTGCCAAGTCTAGGACAAAAAGGCTCCTTAACAGCTTCTACCCCAAAGCCGTAAGACTGCTGAACAATTAATCAAATGGCCACCGGACTATTACATTGACCCCCCCCCCCTCCATTTGTTTTATACACTGCTGCTACTCGCTGTTTATTATCTATGCATAGTCACTTCACCCCTACCTACATGTACAAATGACCTCAACTAACCTGTACCCCCTGCACACTGACTCGGTACTGGTATCCCCTGTATATAGCCTCGTTATTGTGTTACTTTTTATAATTTTTTATTTATTTTAGACTTTCGTTTATTTGGTAAATATTTTCTTAACTCTTCTTGAACTGCACTGTTGGTTAAGGGCTTATAAGTTAGTATTTCATGGTAAGGTCTACATATTCGGCGCGTGTGACAAATAGAGTTTGATTTGATTTTGATGGTTTTTGCTACTGTACTTGAAGAAAATGTCAAAGTTCTTGAAATGTTCCATCTTGACTGACCTTCATGTGTTAAAGTAATGGTGGACTGTTGTTTCTCTTGCTTATTTGAGCTGCTCTTGCCATAATATGGACTTACCAAATAGGGTCATCTTCCGTATTCCAAGTCTACCTTGTCACAACACAACTGATTGGCTCAAATGCATTAAGAAGGAAATGAGCTTTTAACAAGGCACACCTTGTTAACATTGTAAAATTGATTGAAATGCATTCCAGGTGACTACCTCATGAAGCTGGTTGAGAGAATGTAAAGCGTTTGCAAAGCTGTCAAGCCAAAGGGTGGTTACTTTGAAGAACCTCACAATTTGTTTAACACTTTTTTGCTTACTACATGATTCCATATGTGTTATTTCATAGTTGTGATGTCTTCACTATTATTCTACAATGTAGGAAATAGTAACAATAAAGAAAAACCTTGAATGAATAGGTGTGTCCAAACTATTGACTGGTACTGTAAGTATTCACACCCCTGAGTCAATCCATGTTACAATCTCCTTTTGCAGCGATTACAGCTGTGAGTCTTTCTCAGTAAGCCTCTAAGAGCTTTGCACACTTGGAGTTGTACTCAGTGATGTGTTGTGCTGAATTTTCCCCAAATATAACGCTTTGTATTCAGGACAAAAAGTTAATTTGTTGGAAAATCTCCCAGGTCTTTGTGGTTGAATCTGTGTTTGAAATGCACTGTTCAACTGAGGAACCTTACAGATAATTGTATGTGTGGGGTACAGAGATGAGGTAGTCATTCACAATATTATTGCACACAGAGTGAGTCCATGCAACTTACTAAATGACTTGTTAAGCACATTTTTACTCCTGAACTTACTTAGGCTTGCCATAACAAAGGGTTTAAATACTAATTGACTGAAGACAAATAGTCCGGGTAGCCATTTGATTACCTGTTCAGGAGGATTATGGCTTGGAGGTAAAAACTGTTGAGAAACCTTTTTGTCCAAAACTTGGCACTCCGGTACTGCTTACCATGCGGTAGTAGAGAGAACAGTCTATGACTGGGGTGACTGGGGTCTTTGGCCATTTTTAGGGCCTTCCTCTGACACCGCCTGGTGTAGAGGTCCTGGATGGCAGGCAGCTTAACCCCAGTGATGTACTGGGCCTTACGCACTACCCTTTGTAGTGCCTTGTGGGCATGGGCTGAGCAATTGCCACACCAGGCAGTGATGCAACCAGGCAGGATGCTCTCAATGTTGCAGTTGTAGAACCTTTTGAGGATCTCAGGACCCATGACAAATCTTTTTAGTTCCTGAGAGGGAAAGGTTTTGTCGTGGCATCTTCACAACTGTCTTGGTGTTTTTGGACCATGATAGTTCATTGGTGATGTGGACACCAAGGAACTTGAAACTCTCGACCCGCTCCACTACAGCCCCATTGATGTTAATGGGGACCTGTTCGGCCCGCCTTTTCATTTAGTCAACGATCAGCTCCTTTGTCTTGCTCACATTGACGGAGAGGTTGTTGTCCTGGCACCACACTGCCAGTTCTCTGACCTCCTCCCTATAGGCTGTCTCATCGTTGTCGGTGATCAGGCCTACCACTGTTGTCGTCAGCAAACTTAATGATAGTGTTGTAGTCATGTTTGGCCACACAGTCGTGGGTGAACAGGGAGTACAGGAGGGGACTAAGTACACACACCCCTGAGGGGCCCCAGTGTTGAGGATCAGCGTGGCAGACGTGTTGTTGCCTACCCTTACCACTTGGGGGCGGCCGGTCGAAGTCCAAGATCCAGTTGCAGAGGGAGGTGTTTAGTTGCAGGGTCCTTAGCTTAGTGATGCGCTTCGTGGGAGCTATAGTCAATGAACAGCATGCTCACATAGGTGTTCCTTTTGTCCAGGTGGGAAAGGGCAGTGTGGAATGCAATTGAGATTGCGTCATCTGTGGATGTGTTGGGGCAGTATGCGAATTGGAGTGGGTCCTAGGGTACCCGGGATGATGCTGTTGATGTGAGCCATGACCAGCCTTTCAAAGCACTTAATGGCTACCGACGTGAGTGCTACGGGGTGGTAATCATTTAGGCAGGTTACCTTCGCTTCCTTGGGCACAGACACTATGGTGGTCTGCTTGAAACATGTAGGTATTACAGACTCAGTCAGTGAGAGGTTGAAAATGTCAGTGAAGACATTTGCCAGTTGGTCCAAGCATGCTTTGAGTACACGTCACGGTAATCCATCTGGCCCCGCGGCTTAGTGAATGTTGACCTGTTTAAAGAGCGTTATCACCCAGTAATCCAGAACAGCTGGTACTCTCGTGCATGCTTCAGTGTTGCTTGCCTCAAAGCGAGCATAAAAGGCATTTAGCTCGTCTGGTAGGCTTGCGTCACTGGGTAGCTCACGTCTGGGTTTCCCTTTGTAGTTCTTAATAGATTTCAAGCCCTGCCACATCCGACAAGTGTCAGAGCCGGTGGAGTAGGATTCAATCTTAATCCTGTATTGACGCTTTACTTGTTTGATGGTTCGTCTGAGGGCATTATGGGATTTCTTATAAGCGTCCGGATTAGTGTCCCACTCCTTGAAAGCGGCCGTGCTTCACTGTGGGGATGATGTTCTCGGGGTGATGAGAGGTGTTGGGTTTGCGCCAGACAGCATTTTCCTTGATGGTCAAAAAGCACATCTGACCAGAGTACCTTCTTCCATGTGTTTGGGGAGTCTCCCACATGCCTTTTTGCAAACACCAAACATGTTTGCTTGTTTTTTTTCTGGCCACTCTTCCGTAAAGACCAGCTCTGTGGGGTGTAAGGCTTAAAGTGGTCCTATGGACAGATACTCTAATCTCCGCTATGGAGCTCTGCAGCTCCTTCAGGGTTATCTTTGGTCTCTTTGTTGCCTCTCTGATCAATGCCATCCTTGCCTGGTCCGTGAGTTTTTGGTGGGCAGCCCTCTCTTGACAGGTTTGTTGTGGTGTCATATTCTTTCCATTTTTTTAATAATGGATTTAATGGTGATCTGGGGAATGTTCAAAGTTTCTGATATTTTTTTGGAACCCAACCCTGATCTGTACTTCTCCACAACTTTGTCCCTGACCTGTTTGGAGAGCTCCTTGGTCTTCATAGTGCCACTTGCTTGGTGGTGCCCCTTGCCTAGTGGTGTTGCAGACTCTGGGGCCTTTCAGAACAGGTGTGTGTGTAAATATATACTGAGATCATGTGACACTTAGAATGCATCCAGGTGGAATTTATTTCACTAATTATGTGACTTCTGAAGGTAATTGGTTGCACAAGATCTTATTAAACAAGTACTTTTCTTCATTTCACTTCACCAATTTGGACTATTTGGTGTATGTCCATTACATGAAATCTCCCCCAAAATGTACACTGCTCAAAAAAATAAAGGGAACACTAAAATAACACATCCTAGATCTGAATGAAGGAAATATTTCTATTAAATACTTATTTCTTTACATAGTTGAATGTACTGACAACAAAATCACACAAAAATTATCAATGGAAATGAAATTTATCAACCCATGGAGGTCTGGATTTAGAGTCACTCAAAATTAAAACCACACTACAGGCTGATCCAACTTTGATGTAATGTCCTTAAAACAAGTCACAATGAGGCTCAGTAGTGTGTGTGACCTCCACGTGCCTGTATGACCTCCCTTCAACGCCTGGGCATGCTCCTGATGAGGTGGCGGATGGTCTCCTGAGGGTTCTCCTCCCAGACCTGGACTAAAGCATCCGCCAACTCCTGGACAGTCTGTGGTGCAATGTGGCGTTGGTGGATGGAGCGAGACATGATGTCCCAGATGTGCTCAATTGGATTCAGGTCTTGGGAACGGGCGGACCAGTCCATAGCATCAATGCCTTCCGCTTGCAGGAACTGCTGACACACTACAGCCACATGAGGTCTAGCATTGTCTTGCATTAGGAGGAACCCAGGGCCAACCGCACCAGCATATGGTCTCACAGGGGGTCTGAGGATCTCATCTCGGTACCTAATGGCAGTCAGGCTACCTCTGGCGAGCACATGGAGGGCTGTGCGGCCCACCAAAGAAATGCCACTCCACACCATGACTAACCCACCGCCAAACCGGCCATGTTGGAGGATGTTGCAGGCAGCAGAACATTCTCCACGGCATCTCCAGACTGTCACGTCTGTCACATGTGCTCAGTGTGAACCTGCTTTCATCTGTGAAGAGCACAGGGCGCCAGTGGCAAATTTGCCAATCTTTGTGTTCTCTGGCAAATGCCAAACGTCCTGCACGGTGTTGGGCTGTAAGCACAACCCCCACCTGTGGAAATCGGGCCCTCATACCACCCTCATGGAGTCTGTTTCTGACCGTTTGAGCAGACACATGCACATTTGTGGCCTGCTGGAGGTCATTTTGCAGTTCTCTGGCAGTGCTCCTCCTTGCACAAAGGTGGAGGTAGCGGTCCTGCTGCTGGGTTGTTGCCCTCTTACAGCCTCCTCCACGTCTCCTGATGTACTGGCCTGTCTCCTGGTCGTGCCTCCATGCTCTGGACACTACCCTGACAGACACAGCAAACCTTCTTGCCACAGCTCGCATTGATGTGCCATCCTGGATGAGCTGCACTACCTGAGCCACTACCTGTGGGTTGTAGACTCCGTCTCATGCTACCACTAGAGTGAAAGCACTGCCAGCATTCAAAAGTGACCAAAACATCAGCCAGGAAGCATAGGAACTGAGAAGTGGTCTGTGGTCACCACCTGCAGAACCACTCCTTTATTGGGGGTGTCTTGCTAATTGCCTATAATTTTCACCTGTTGTCTATTCCATTTGCACAACAGCATGTGAAATTTATTGTCAATCAGTGCTGCTTCCTAAGTGGACAGTTTGATTTCACAGAAGTGTGATTGACTTGGAGTTACATTGTGTTGTTTAAGTGTTCCCTTTATTTTTTGAGCAGTGTATTTCAACTCCATGTTGTAATGCAACAAAATAGAGAAAATGCCAAGGGGGGTGAATACTTTTGCAAGAATCTGTACGAACCGAAGAGGACACAGCAATTTACTTGGTTAGAGATATTCACCTCTTCAGTGGTGTGACAGTGTACTATTGACAGAGCTGGAGAATGAGCTAGAGTCTGAGTCTGAGCAGAAGAAGAGCCAAGAGTTCCAGAAGGGTGTCTGCAAGTATGAGAGGAAGATCAAATAACTCACCTGCCAGGTACTGAAACACAGCACCTTCATTAGCCATGGGGAAAATGTAGGAAGAGATCTGTCATGCAGTTCCCCAATGTTATGATTTTGCACTTCATTAGGTTCAAGTGATCATCTTAATGATGGATCATATTGCTGATTATATTATTTTTCTATGATGTAGTGGTGTAGTGATGATGTAATGGTGTAAGTGCTTCATGCTGCCCCCTGCTGTTTGTTTGTCCCTGCAGACAGAGGACAGGAAGAACCTGGCTAGTCTGCAGCAGCTGATAGACAAGCTGCAAGCCAAGGTGAAGAGCTACAAGAGGCAGGCTGAGGAAGCGGTAAGTCCCCATACCACTTCCAGTTTACTGTTGTGTTACTGTATGGAATGTGGGTCTGTTTCCAAATGACCTACAGTGGTATGATCTAGTTACCTGCTCTCTCTGATCTCTCACTTTGTCCACTTCCCTCAGGAGGAACAAGCTAACTTCAACCTGACCAAGTTCAGTAAGAGCCAGCATGAGCTGGACGACGCAGAAGAGGGTTGAAATGGCCGAGACCACGGTCAATGAACTCAGGTCAATAAACTCAGAGTTCGCACTCGGGACCAAGGGCCCAAGGTCAGTACTACACTTTATGGAAGATACCGGTAAGGTGTGATTTATCACATAACATGTGGCTAACAATTGAGGGAAAAAATATTATTGTATTTGGATTTGTAACAAAAAATTCACTACACTCAGTCAGCTGAAGTTGGTCTGCTCTGGAATATTTAGGGCATATAACTGAAGCATATTTAACTTGTGGATTTCAGTTTATAGAGTAATCCAGAGGATAATTCCCCAACCAAAGATATCACAGCCAACCAACAGTTGTGGTGTGACTGCAATATAGACCAATAAAGACTTCTGAAAGCATTTATAGTACAATCTGTCTCATTACTGTCTGCAGTCAGTGTTGTGTGGAGAGATGCTTTGAGTAAAGGACGGAACACACCATGAGGAATGTCGGCCGTGTGCAGGAGTTTATCTGCTGGGTGTCGACAATAGCGATTCAACTTTTTTATTTTTTATTTTATTTCACCTTTATTTAACCAGGTAGGCTAGTTGAGAACAAGTTCTCATTTGCAACTGCGACCTGGCCAAGATAAAGCATAGCAGTGTGAACAGACAACACAGAGTTACACATGGAGTAAGCAATTAACAAGTCAATAACACAGTAGAAAAAAAAAATGGGCAGTCTATATACAATGTGTGCAAAAGGCACGAGGTAGGCGAATAATACAATTTTGCAGATTAACACTGGGGTGATAAATGATCAGATGGTCATGTACAGGTAGAGATATTGGTGTGCAAAAGAGCAGAAAGGTAAATAAATAAATAAAATAAAAAAACAGTATAAAAACAGTATGGGGATGAGGTAGGTGAAAATGGGTGGGCTATTTACCAATAGACTATGTACAGCTGCAGCGATCGGTTAGCTGCTCGGATAGCTGATGTTTGAAGTTGGTGAGGGAGATAAAAGTCTCCAACTTCAGCGATTTTTGCAGTTCATTCCAGTCACAGGCAGCAGAGTACTGGAACGAAAGGCGGCCAAATGAGGTGTTGGCTTTAGGGATGATCAGTGAGATACACCTGCTGGAGCGTGTGCTACGGATGGGTGTTGCCATCGTGACCAGTGAACTGAGAACTTGTGGAATCTTCAGGAAATATCATTGTTTTTACAGCCTGACGTTCTGAGGCAAGATGACATTTGTTATTGTGTCCCATCAATAAGACCACTGAACAAAATACACCACACACATTCGAGAGATAGTTGAGAATTTATTATGTTTATCCTTATATTAAATTCACAAACAAGACTTAAATAAATGAAGTTCAACATTAGATGAACAAAAAGAGTGGAAAATGGAATCTTAGGGGGAAGATGGTGGACTTTGCGTCAGGATTGAGAGTCGTATGTATAAGGTAAGTCCAATGCACACCTAACACCTCCTAGGTACAGATGGCTCCAGTGTGATATTGATGAATTACAAACAAGTGTTCATATGATCACCACCCCCATATCCAATGTCAAAGAAAAAGCTCCACATCCAAAAATGATTTGATCATGTTTCAGAAACATGTTGAAGTCTAAATGATAAAGGTTTGCGGAACAAATTTCTCTAGGTACACACACAATCATGCTTTTTAACCCAGTCACTGTTATACCACACACAGTCAAAGGAAACTAACGTGCAATATATGGCAAAAAACAAAGATTTACATAAAATGTACCTAATGTAAGAAGGGTAGTACAAACAAATTCAAATAATTAAGCACCTATTAGCTATTTAATCAAAATATCAAAAAATACCAACTGTTTCTCAACATGTATTGGATGTAGAGTATGAAGCCTGCTTTCTTAGCGTGAAGCAAATCTTCAAAACCACATTATGAATGGATCGCTTTTATACATTCATTCAAGTGAACATACGAAAAGGTTTAAGAAAAACATTTGAACAGGATTAGTTCCACTTCGACACACACTGAGTGACAAAGTGGTTCAATCCATATGGTGCTGGGTTGAAAAATGCCGTAGCTCAATCATTAGTAATTTTCTTGGATTCTCATTTAAAATAAATAAACTATTTCACCTTTATTTAACCAGGTAAGCTAGTTGAGAACAAGTTCTCATTTACAACTGCGACCTGGCCAAGATAAAGCAAAGCAGTGCGACATTCTTTTGTTGGAGAGAAGCAAAATGCTTACTCAGCTCAGAATCCATTTCCACGACAACTTCAGCACATTCTAGCCATAGCAACATGACCACACCCATTCCCCCTTTGCCAATCAGAGGTGAAACCAAGCACAGAATCATCACACAAAGACAAATGAAGATTGTCTGTCTAGGCCCGTGGTGAGAGAAGAGAAGTCAAGAGTTAAGTGGTCCACTGGGGGAGCAACAAGCAAGTGATGCAGCACAGAGTGGCTGTTTGGTTGAAGGCCGTTCATGCTAAGAGGATTTAAGAAACCTTAGGGCGGCAGGTTGCATAGCGGTTAATATCGTTGGGCCAGTATCCTTACGGTCGCTGATTCGAGCCAAGCAGGTGAAAAATCTGTATATGTGTCCTTGAGCAAGGCACTTAACACTAATTGTTCCTATAAGTCTCTCTGGATAAGAGCGTCCGATAAATTACTAAAATGTCAAATGGAACCGTTGTGAGAAGTGTCTGGGACAGAGAGAGTGGGTTTGAACACGAGAACCTGCATAGTTTATTATTCTATAAAACCACCCTTCACTTGATGGATACAAAGTATGGTACAAAATTAATGTATTTGATCAAAATAAGTGTTAAAATACAATAAAGAATGCACACAATTCCAACACTGCATTTTTTTGATCTACAATTTATTTAGAACTAAAAGCAATTCTCTTAACAAGACACAAACAAAAATAGTGTCTGAAAAACAAAAAGGTGAAGTCATGAATGGGTTGGTGGCATCTTGGGAGTGGTACTTCCGTCCAAAGCCCC
This sequence comes from Oncorhynchus nerka, assembly GCF_034236695.1. Lineage (NCBI taxonomy): Eukaryota > Metazoa > Chordata > Actinopteri > Salmoniformes > Salmonidae > Oncorhynchus > Oncorhynchus nerka. The sequence goes on along the minus strand of NC_088410.1, from coordinate 80,160,106 downwards.
ATCTCACCCACCACATGGCCCCACAGACTATGAACCATCAACAGATCCACAAGCTACCTGGACGGGCTGAGTAAAGCCACAAGCACTGGTCAACTAGATTCATCCTAAAAGAGACAGACCAACATCCATACAGATCAGTGAAGATGCTGTTAATTCAAAGACCACTGGACAAGACTGATGCCACCTCTGCATCCAATCATGATGAGCAGCCTTCTGTGGCATTGTGTTGTGTGACAAAACTCCACATTTAAGTGGCCTTTTATTGTCCCCAGCACAAGGTGCACCTGTGAAATGATCATGCTGTTTAAATCAGCTTCTTGATATGCCACATCTGTCAGGTGGATGGATTATCTTGGCAAAGAAGAAATGCTCACTAACAGGGATGTAAACAAATGTGTGCACAAAATTGGAGAAATAAGCTTTGTGCATATGGAAAATGACTAGGGATCTTTTATTTCGGCTCATGAAACCAACACTATACACACATTCAAACTATTGACTTGTACTGTGTGTAGGTGTGTCCAAGGGTTTTTATTTTGACTATTTTCTACATTGTAGAATAATAGTGAAGAAAGACATCAAAACTATGAAAAACACATGGAATCATGTAGTATTCCCCCCACCCCCAAAAAGAGTTATATCAAAATACTTTATATGTGAGATTCTGCAAAGTAGCCACCCTTTGCCTTGATGACAGCTTTGCACATTCTTGGCATTCTCTCAACCAGCTTCATGGAGTCACCTGGAATGCATTTCAATGAACAAATGCTGACATTGACCTTAGAACGGTAGAAATCTGTCCAAATGTGAAATTTTTGGTTCCAACCGTGTCTTTGTGACACAGAGTAGGTCAACGGATGATCTCCGCATGTGTGGTTCCCACCATGAAGCATGGAGGAGGTGGTGTGATGGTGCTTTGCTGGTGACACGGTCAGTGATTTATTTAGAATTCAAGGCACACTTAACCAGCATGGCTACCACAGCATTCTGTCGCAATATGCCATCACATCAGGTTTGGGCTTAGTGGGACTATCATTTGTTTTTCAACAGAACAATGACCCAACACACCTCCAGGCTGTGTAAGGGCTATTTGACCAAGAAAGAGAGTGATGGAATGCTGCATCAGATGACCTGGCCTTCACAATCACCCAACCTCAAACCACTTTTGATGGTTTGGGATGAGTTGGACTGTAGAGTGAAGGAAAAGCAGCCAACAAGTGCTCAGCATATGTGGGAACTCCTTCAATACTGTTGGAAAAGCATTCCAGGTGAAGCTGGTTGAATACCAAGATTGTGCAAAGCTGTCAAGGCAAAGGGTGGCTACTTTGAAGAATCTAAAATATATGTGTATTTGTTTAATTAACACTTTTTTGGTTACTACATGATTCCATGTGTTATTTCATAGCTTTGATGTCTTCACTACTATTCTACAATGTAGAAAATAGTACAAGTAAAGAAAAACCCTTGAATGAGTAGGTGTGTCCAAACTTCTGACTGGTACTGTATATGTCTATTTTGTTGCATCGTACAAAGATTTTTCCATATATTTATGTAATATATAAACAAGTCTTCATTTGATTTCACCTAAAGCAAACCACCAACAAAGGAGTATTTCAAGGTCCAATAAATGTATATTTCTTTACTGTGGGGTCTGGGACAGGTGCAGTCTTCTCTTCTTCTCCTACAAAGAGAACAGGAGCATAGAGTGAAGATGTCCAGCATTGTAGAATCATCCCTATTATCTTCAGTAATGGCCCCCTGGCCAAGTTACAGACAGCATAGCAGCGAGTTGGTGTCCTGCCACAGTCACATAGCACTTCCAGGTCGCTGGATGACCCTTGATCTGGCTATGCTCTTTGGCGGGGTCATCAACCACGATAGGTGTCCATACCCCAGCAACCCCCGACAAGCCCAGCCCAAACTCTCCTAGGGTTAACACTCTAGCAGGTCCATGTCCAGGTCCATGAAGGGCTCATCTATGTAGCTGGCTATGGCACACAGAGAAGTCCTGTCTGAGCGCAGCAGCACTGACACGGTCTCATTCCAGTAGCTGAAGGGGATGCAGGAGCTCTGAGGGAGAGAACAAAACCGAGGGTTAGACTGGTGAAAGACAATTTCCCCAAGGAGGAGAAGGGGATATACATTCATGGTAAAAAAATATATAAAAAATCCTGACGTGAAACTTCTCTGCCCACAAACATCTAGAACGCCTATTAAGACCCCCAGTCTCCGGGCAAAGACAGATCAGATCAACTCACTTCCCCACATTTATCACCTTTCAATGCTGTTAGCTAGCTACATGCTCCTCTAACCCCTTACACTCGTGGAAGTGTAAATGTTTCTAACAAAATAACTATAAAAAGCATATGCATGACCATGGTAGCACCTGTTGGTTTTATGTGCATTTTACATTTACTGTACTTTTCTCAGCATTTGTCAATAACGAGATCTGAAAATACTATAGATACATTCAGTAACATATGAGAATTCATTGACATTTTGGAGTAGGTGCAAGATAAGAAAAACCAATGACAAGGGTTTGAGTGAGAGGTCTAACTGTCTCCAAGTGGCCACACACCTCTCCAAACTGGGCATAGTTCCTAAGCAATTTCAATGCACTTTTATCAAGGAAAGAGCCTTCAACTTTTTGGTGCTTTTTTTGAGCTCTCCGAGCTTTGCAATTGAGGAACTGAAGCAAGCACACTTATACATTTCTGTTTGGAACACAGCTCCTGTGTCCCCACCATCACACAATTATTGTTGTTTGTGCAATCTAAAAATGTTCCATTCATTTGAAAGCTTTTTCTATTGCCAACATGGATAGTGAAGTTATAAAATACGATCTTACAGTGTTAGGCTTTCAAAAGACACTTCAGACAAACCGATTGTAATTTTGGTGCGCATAGAATGGAGTCATGAGTGTATTCAATTGTGTGTTCGGTGGCTAATTTTCTTAACAATACGATGAAAATATGTTCATTCTGTTCAGTACAACCCAGGGCATGAAGCCATGTCATCCTTATAACTGTGGATCAAATGTAGCGACCATAAACATTGATACTGTAAATGACATGTTTTGACATATGGCTGTGGTTTTGACATATGGCTGTGGTTTTGACATATGGGTGTGGTTTTGACATATGGGTGTGGTTTGCTTGTATGACTGACATCAAAGCGGTGTTTATTAAAATCCTCAACATCTCATCTTTCAGAACACATCAACCCCATTCGATTTACAGCATTTCCCTCATTCAGACAACAACAAATGTACAAAAGTAGCCTAATTAGCGGAAGGAATAGGGGCATCTTGTCGTGCACGGTGCTCAAATTTATAATGGCTGTCAGTCAAAACCCATACAGCACTCAGAAGCGAAGAGCCTGAGCCCTGATGTCATGTATACTATGTTACTGTATAGCCACTGCATTCCAATTTTGGCACGGAGCAATGAAAACATCTGCCATTTTCGGGATGACGGTGTGTGACCGGAAAGGGCTACTTCGGAGCATTAAAAGATGTCAAGTTGAACATTGTTTGCACAACACCAGAAATGGTTTCTCATTTGAAAAGGTATTTGTTTTTAATGAACAAAAAGGTGGTGGACTGCCTAATGAAAACATAGTATAAAGGTATGGTGCTAGTTAATGACAGGCTGGCCAGTCTACAGGCTGCAAATAGATAGTATAGCAGAGAAAGCAGGCTTGATCAGGTGGGCTAATAACATTTGTAGGAAAGATATTCTGAATGTAAAATATACTATTGGTGAGTTTGACGGTTTTTCCCTGTTTGGGACGGATCAGGCCAAGAAGAGTACACTCACGTTCTCCAGACAAGTGCTGTCCTTGTCCCTGTTGAGGTAGTGACGCTGCAAGAAGCGCAGCAGGTTGTGGAAGTTGATGAGCAGGTAGCCGGGATACTTCTCTGTATGCTCCTTCTCTCTCAGGGCTTTGAGATAGAAGGGCAGCTTGCCCCTCCTCCTGGCCAGCATCAGGACCACTAGGCTGGTGTTCAGACAGCTCACATTCTCCTGGGCAGGGCAGAGGGGGACAGGTGAGCACCACATGTGGGAGAACAACAGCCTCAAACCCTCAGAAACTGGGGCTACATTAATCTTAAAAGAGCGGTACAAGGTGGTCTTGCTCTCGAAAACTCTAGGCGGCAGTCTGCCTTCTCCCTACAGTTTTCTGCTATTAGCTTTGCCCACGACTACCTCATGTGAACTACAACCCCGACACTGTGTTTTAACTTTTAAAAACGTCAATAATAATCATTGCTTACAATATGGCTTTTTGAAACATATGGTCCTTATCTTTCGTCAGAGAGAAAGAATACTTCAAATACAGATCCATACAGCTACGGAGCCTCCATCCTACTAAACTACACTGTAGCAGTTACAGAACCATACAGCCACGAGTGCCTCCATCTGACCAAGCTACACTTCCTGAGTTGAGCCGAAACACCTGTGTGTAAGTGTATGCTAGATACAGTTGAAGTCGGAAGTTCACATACACCTTAGCCAAATACATTCAAACTGTTTTTCACAATTCCTGAAATTTAATACTAGTAAAAATTCCCTGTCATAGGTCAGTTAGGATCACCACTTTATTTTAAGAATGTGAAATGTCAGAATAATAGTAGAGAGAATGATTTATTTCAGCTTTTATCTCTTTCATCACATTCCCAGTGGGTCAGAAGTGTACACTCAAATAGTATTTGGTAGCAGTGCCTTTAAAGCTTCCCACATTAAGTTGGGTGAATTTTGGCCCATTCCTTTTGACAGAGCTGGTGTAACTGAGTCAAGTTTGTAGGTCTCCTTGCTCGCACACACCTTTTCAGTTCTGTCCACAAATTTTCTATAAGATTGAGGTCAGGGCTTTGTGATGGCCACTCCAATACCTTGACTTTGTTCTCCTTAAGCCATTTTGCCACAACTTTGGAAGTATGCTTGGGGTCATTGTCCATTTGGAAGACCCATTTGCGACCAAGCTTTAACTTCCTGACTGATGTCTTGAGATGTTGCTTCAATATATCCACATAATTTTACTTCCTCATGATGCCATCTATTTTGTGAAGTGCACCAGTCCCTCCTGCAGCAAAGCACCCCCACAACATGATGCTGCCACCCCCTTGCTTCACGGTTGGTGTTCTTCGGCTTGCAAGCCTCCCCCTTTTTTCTCTGAACATAACGACGATCATTATGGCCAAACAATTCTATTTTTGTTTCTTCAGACTAGAGGACATTTCTCCAAAAAGTACGATATTTGTCCCCATGTGCAGTTGCAAACCGTAGTATGGCTTTTTTATGGCGGTTTTGGAGCAGTGACTTCTTCCTTGCTGAGCGGCCTAATAGGTTATGTCGATATAGGACTCGTTTTACTGTGGATATAGATACTTTTGTACCCGTTTTCTCCAGCATCTTCACAAGGTCCTTTGCTGTTGTTCTGGGATTGATTTGCACTTTTCACACCAAAGTACGCTCATCTATAGGAGACAGAACGAGTCTCCTTCCTAAGCGGTATGACGGCTGCGTGGTCCCATGGTGTTTATACTTGCGTACTATCGTCTGTACAGATGAACGTGGTACCTTCAAGCATTTGGAAATTGCTCCCAAGGATGAACCAGAGTTGTGGAGGTCTAAATTCTGAAGTCTTGGCCGATTTCTTTTGATTTTCCCATGTTGTCAAGCAAAGAGGCACAGAGTTTGAAGGTAGGCCTTGAAATACATCCACAGGTACAACTCCAATTGACTCAAATGATGTCAATTAGCTTACCAGAAGCTTCTAAAGCCATGACATAATTTTCTTGAATTTTCCAAGCTGTTTAAAGGCACACTCAACTTAGTGTATGTAAACTTCTGACCCACTGGAATTGTGATACAGTGAATTATAAGTGAAATAATCTTGTTGGAAAACTTACTTGATGTCATGCACAAAGTAAATGTCCGAACCGACTTGCCAAAACTATAGTTTGTTAATTACAAGAAATATGTGGAGTGGTTGAAAAACGAGTTTTAATGACTCCAACCTAAGTGTATGTAAACTTCGACTTCAACTGTAGCTAATGAGCATAGGTGGTCGTGTCTTGTCTGTTTTCCATAAACAAGCGATGTAACATGGAGATATGGCAGTGTGGGAACACTAACCCTAACAAGGTGTATCAATTTAACCTTTTGTTCAAAATAATAATAATCTCACTGATATGAAAGATAAGGTCTTTAAACTTCCAAAACTGTACCGTGACGTGTTAATATTCAGATTGAGCAACGGGGGTTTTAACAAAACTCCCCCGTACAGAAGACGCCTTCGTCCTATGACTTATGTGTAATGTAATGTAACAGAGTCATGATCAAGGGCTCAAGGTTGTCCAATCCTAGCAAACATACTGGGAAACGTTATTCTTCTTTTTCGTGTGTGTGTGTGTGTGTGTTTTTTGGTGTTCGAGAGAAAGAGGGAGGAAAGACCTGTGTGAGAGTCTGCACGTTGATGATGTTGACCAGCCTGAAGAGGAAAGACAGTCTGTTCTCCACCGTGGCCAAGTAGGACAGCAGACAGCATTCAGACAGCACCTCCACCACTGCAGGACCACAGTCAGCAACAATTACATCATAAACAACATCTTTATAATGCAGTCAAGGCTTGAATCTATTCAAACATTGGCAGCTTGAGATCATACATCTGACCCGCTCTCATTGGTCTATTCACTTGCTATGGGAATGAGTGGGTGTTTACCTTTTCTGTCAAATCAAATCAAAGGGTGTTTACCTTTTCTGTCCTCTGTCTGGGTCTCGAAGCGGTCCAGGGAGAGAATGATGCACCGCACCAGCATGTTGGAGTCTATCAGGGAACTGTTGATCTGGCTCATGAAGGTCTGGAACTGCAGCCGAGCCAAACAGAGGGATGGGACACCCAGCATTATAGAACACACACAACTCTGGGGACAATGAGGACTGACAGGGTCCTCTCACATTGTGGGGGGGTTGCTATTTACTAAGTGTTTCACCTTCACCTTGTTATCTGTGCTGACGTATATGTTGAACCTCTTGAAGGCGTTGATGTTGAACTTCATGAGTTCCCCCAGGAGGTCGAAGTAGCTCAGCAGGACATCTTTGGACTTACAGCCACTGTATATGATGCAGAACAGCATGTTTTCTAGAAGCCCCCTCTTCAGCAGAAACATCTGGTCTGCATAGGAGGTGGCTCCACGGAGGAAACTCTCCACTGCCCTGGCCTGCCAGAACCTGAAGGAGGAGTCTGGAGGCTCCTTCTTCATGACAGTGAGGAGACGAGTGAGGAGACCTTTCTTCCCATCACACACTAGACTCCTGCAGGAGCACAAGGAGACAGTGAGAGGGCATTTGTGTGACACACAATATAGTATTTAATTTGAGTTCAGAGAACATAATGCCTCTTTTGCACTGTAGTGTGAAGTATTGAGGGTGGAGTTAATGATGGGAATAGATGATGGAACCAGATGATGCATACCTGTCTGTTTTGACTAACGCCTCCACCTCTGGAATGTTGGCCTTCAGAGAGATGGCACTCAGCTCATTCAGCTCCTGACTGTTTAGAAGCAGGTACTTGTTCCTGAAATAAATGAAATGTTGTGTGTTAAATTCAAGTGAAGCTAGCAGGGAACTTTCAGTCAGACTGTTTGAAAGGTACTCACTCATGATGGTCGCTGAAGCTCTGGAGAAGCCTCAGAAACGGGATCTTGAAGGATATTTCCTAAGGGAAGGACAGAATCAGAGTGATTAACATTACAATGTTTATAACACTGCAATGGTAATATGAACCCAGAGCAAGGATCCCCAAAAAATGTACAGTGATAGCGGAGTTTGAGAGGAGTGCACTGCTTACAGGACTGCAATCACAGTTCTCATTCTGGCCATGCACCACATGATTGGATAAGGTGTACTTCCTCCAGATTAGCTTGTCAAACAAGTTGTTGAGACCTGGGATCAGACGGAACTCTGCTAGCATCTTGTGTACCTGAAGAAGAAACATAATGGTCAAATAAATGCAAACAGACAGGAGTGGCTACTCCTACGAGAGCCCTGCATTGGGTGAGTTATCTGTTTTGGCCCCTAGCCCCTCACCTGGTTCCTATGACTACTCATAAGCAGCACACAGAGCACGTACAGCACCTCCACCTTGTACATGATCTCATGGACAATCTTCATGGACTGGGGCAAGCGGTGCCTGAGAGTACTGGTGGCCAACGAACTCTCGTCTGATGACTCTGTGGAGGAGGCATAATGGGATGAAAAAGATGTAATGAGATGTTCATAGATCGACAGAGGTACAAGGGTAGGTGGCAGAAAGGTCTTCACGAAATGGATCCGGATTTCCCACTGAGACCCGATTATGCATAAATATATTTTTTTAATATAGAGACCCATTCCAAACAGACCAGAGGACAACTAGACCTGTTCCATATAGACCTCGTCGGATCCAGACCCGTTCCGAACAGAGTGTGGTAAGCAGCAGAAAAGTCCTTTTTTAACCTACTTTATTACCCGGAGATGATAAAGCGTGAGGAGTGAGAGAGAGATGCCTATCTGCCAGGCAGGGGGGGGCGTACCATGGGGAGCAGGGAGGGAGAGACAGCAACCAAGCTGATTTGCGCTATTGTAGATAGTTGCCATAGCTAGGTTATTTATCATCCAATATGATTACGTAGTACCGGTCTTGACTGCATCAAACTGGGAGAAGCTAGTTAAGCTAGCTAAAGGCTAATTGAGGATGCAGTGCATGCGCTTTCTGATCTGACAGTTACAAATCACAACAACTCCATTTAGAATATTAAGTAGCAGCCTACCTGTTGGCTCTTGGTCGATGTAGCCTATCTTGACTAGATATCTCCTAACTTTTGCCACACACGGCGCCTCTATGACTGTAGCCTATTGCCGCTTTGATTACTTATGATTGGCCTACAACAAGCTACACGCGCCACACTCCCCTCTCTGTATAGTACTATAAATAAGCATTTCATAAAGAGAATGGTTAGACCTTTTCAATGATAACTGACGTTTAAGGCAGTGGTACAGAGCAGGGGAGAGGCTGCTGATCTGTGCTGGTGTGCTCAGCCTCCTCCGTGGCCATCTGCATGACGGCGTCCAGCACCAAGGCGTTGTCAAGCCACATATACCAGTCCTCCACCTCCTGCAGGAAGTTAGACGCCCCCGTGGCCATCTGCATGACGGCGTCCAGCATCAAGGCGTTGTCAAGCCACATATACCAGTCCTCTACCTCCTGCAGGAAGTTAGACGCCTCCGTGGCCATCTGCATGATGGCGTCCAGCACCAAGGCGTTGTCAAGCCACATATACCAGTCCTCCAACTCCTGCAGGAAGTTAAGACGCCCCCGTGGCCTCAGACACCTTTCTGGTGGCCAGCTTACACAGGCGCTCGATGAAGCCCGGGATGTTTAGGAGGGTCACTGGGAACAAGGAGGCAGCAGAGTGGGCTCATTCAAAGATCATGTACTCTACTACAGTTTTAGGTTAAGGGCTGAGATAACTTTTGGACAGATTAAGGGCATCAAATCAAATAAGTACTACAAATCAACAGATGAATTAAACAAATCCTTCAACAAGACCCAATGATAGGGTAATTGATCTAAAGAAAAAGGTCATTTCTCCACTGTGTTTCTGTATCCCTGTCCTACCTTGGTTGACCTCTGCACATGAGAGGCTAGAGTCTTGTTTCTGCTGGGCATTCTTGGCCAGCAGGGTGTGTTTTTCATCATTCCCCACGTCGGGTTCTGAGACTGTGACAGAGAGGATGCAGCAGAAGTTAGCCAGCTGCTGCTGGTTAAAGCTCTGGACCAGACCAGACAGGTTAGCAATCCCTTCCAACTGGATCATCGCCTGTGGCAGAAAGAGGACCAACATATGGGTCACCATTGGCATAAGATGACCATGGAAATAAAATCTCCACCCAGCGCAAACCCACAAACTCTCTCGAGGTGAGCAATATTGTAAAAGATTTTGATGTGAAGTTCCTCTGACCTGCTTGACTCTGAGAATATCCTCGATTAAAGCGGCAGTCTGTAGAAAAGTCTTCTTATTCGTCATCAAGGTAAAGAGAAACAGGACAAAGTAGTCTCTGGTTGCAAGGCTCTTTGTTACCCCTTCCGTCTGAGAAAATTAGGGGAGAGATTTAATGATTAATGAATGTTTATATTAAAAAGGCAGACGTTATTCCTTTTTTTAACGAAGTGATGTTCTGCGGCAAGTGTACTTACACATATGCAGCAGTTGTAAAGAACACTAAGGCAGTCATTGACCAAGTCATCATTCACTGCAGGGACAAAACATAATGAATGTACTTTATTCTCCCGGATAGTCACCAGTTGAAGTATCCTGGGGTAAGGAATGTTTTGGGGATTTTCAAGTCCCTCAGTTGAGACCTGATCCCCCATTTAAGCTGGGCTGAAGTGCATTTGGGTATACCTTTTTTTACACACTCATGAATATCAATGTTCCCCTATGTGAAAAGCGCAGCCTTTGAAGTTCTATCAGACCTAAACATATCACACGTGACTTTTTCTACTTACTTTTAGGTTTCTTCTTTTGCATAGTGAGTGTAGGCCTCATCACGATCTCTACAAGCAGCTTTTATTGGAGGAAAAAGAAGCAGCAATGAACAAACTTCATATCCCACCTGATAATATCTCAGAAGGCACTGATACACAAAGACACTGCAGGATGAGGTAACATGGTTGATTCAAGACATACAAACAGGTAACTGATATGTTTCCACCACCATAGGAGTAACAAGCGCATAATAAACCGTATGTTAACTTACATCGACTCCACCAAAGAGGTCAAAGGTGTATGTGATGGGAAAGGTTGATTCCTGAGGACTCTTCCTGTCTTCTGTGACAAAAGACATCGCCTCCATGGAAAGTAGGGATGATAGTTCCTGTTATGAAGAACTGATAATTAGGCCTAGTCTTAATCTTAGAGCAAATGGCCCAAAATCAGCAAGGTTAAAGCCTAGGATCTTTACTGATGTAGTGGTGTGTATACTATGTGGGTGCCTTTAGTACACTGTGTGTGTGGGAGAGGTTACTGTTGAATGGCTGCTTTCATGGAGCCCCTGCAGCAGCTCGGGGATACTGTGCCATTTGGCCTGCTTATCCCTTTCCTGGAGAAGAGCCTCTGGGAGCTGGAACAATGAATTAATGTTCAATACAGGAAATATACATGGACAGCTTAGAAAATGTATCCAGTATGTAACGGTGTCAAAAGAACACTGACAGTTGATCATTTTACCCTACCCTCTGCACACCCACACAACCTCAAATCAGATTAAATAAGTCTAGGTCTTCGATGATGGTGCCAAATAAACACATCCTCTCCTAATTCCAGTTGCAGATGCTGTCTCTTGGCACCGGTTAAGTCTGAAGTTATTTCAAATCATGCCCAACTGAAATCCATCACAAATGGAACACAATACATAAATTTCAGTTCTCATAGCTCAATTATTACGAATGAGGCTCAAACTTCCATTTCAGACTTTTTATTGGAATCAGTGGAGCAACACATAGGCCTTTGGGGCAAGTTGGCAGTGAGTTGAATAGGTCACTTTTCACCACAATGGAATTCGATGGGCTGGGTGTCTGAAAGGAGAATTCTAGAGCTAAGTGCTTTTCATGTCAAATATACAATTCAAGGAGATTTAAAAATCACCACCACGGAATTCCGCAAATCAGATCATGACTCTGTACTCGTGCTTCCCGTATACAAGCTGAAGGTCAAACAGGAAGTAACCATGAGAAATGGTCATCAGAATCAGAAATTATGCTTCAGGACTGCTTTGCTAGCGCTGATTGGAATATGTGCAGAGACTCAGTCAATCAAGTCAACGAGCTAACCACCTCAGTCACTGGCTTCATTAGGCAATGCATCAGATTGACGTTGCCCCCAAAGTAAAGGTTTGCTGCTTCCCCAATCAAAAACCCTGGATTAACACAGAGGTTGGCACCCAGAGAAAGGACAGGGCTACCGCACAGTTCTATCACAGACAACCCAGATGCTAGGGCCGAGGACAGGAACAAGATGTCATGCTACGACATCAGCAGATTCATCAAACGAGCAAAAGGACAATATAGGAATAAGGTGGAATCATATTACACATGCTCCAATGCCCACAGCATGTGGCAGGGATTACAAATGAAGACCCAGCTGTGATCTGCCCAAAAATGCCTCTACCAGATGAACTCAATGCATTTCATGTACGTGTCGACAATAACACTGTGCGTGAGGGCCCCCACTGAGGACTGGGTGATCTCGCTCTCCGAGGCCGACCTGAGTCATCACTCAAGTCAACACTCGCAAGGCAGTAGGGCCGGACGGTATTCTAGGGTGTGTTCTCAGAGCATGCGCAGAACAGCTGGCCGGCATTTTCAACCTCTCCCTGTCCAATCTGTAATCTTAAACTGACCCAAGAACTCTAAAGCTTCATGCAACAATGACTACCACCCTGTAGCACTCACATCTGCAATCATGAAGTGCTTTGAAAGGCTGGTTAAGGCAGATACAAGTCCATCACACCCTATACCTACTCAAATTTGCATACTGACCCAACAGATCCATAGACGACGCAATCTCAATTGCACTCACCCACCTAGATAAGAAGAATATGTACACTATATATATACACAAACGTATGTGGACACCCCTTCACATTTTTGCTATTTTGACAATTTCAGCCACACCAGTTACTAAAATCAGGCACACAGCCATGCAATCTCCATAAACTTTGGCAGTAGAATGGCCTTACTGAAGAGCTCAGTGACTTTCAACGTGTCACCATCATAGGATGCCACCTTTCCAAAAAGTCAATTCGTCAAATTTCTGCCCTGTTAGAGCTGTCCCAGTCAACTGTAAGTGCGGTTATACGTGCCCAGTCACAGTCCACAAATGGGCGTGGCTGGTATCGTCACGTAATCACCCGTGCTGTTCATCCAGTATAAACCTTTATTAGCCCTAGTTAGATAGATGGAAGAAACAGCCTGTCTGAATAAAATGTAATGGTTTACTCCCAATCTGCTGATGAAACCCATAACCAAACATGCTAACTAACTGTTTCGTTAACCAAACTAAGGGCATTAGCTAGTAGTGCACACTTTCAGTTGAGGAAACCCATGTTGACGTTAGCCAGCGAATATAACATTGAGTAATATAGCTAGCTAGAGATGCCAATTGCATGTATAAATGCGAACAAACCAACCAAAGACGTTAAGCTAGCTAATAGTTAGCTCAAACGGGCATCCTGGATCAACAAAAGAGTTAGCTAGTTAGTGCAGGCTACATGGAGGTTCTCAGCTGGCACTGTAACTAGTTCACGGTGTATATTCCAACTTTGTCATGTAAATGAACACATTATTTTGGAACACAGCCAGCTAATGTTAGCCACCTAACCAGCAAGACAGGCAAACAGCTACTTCATCCCGGCATCCTGTGTGTGCCTGTACTGTAGCTAGCTAGTTACTGTACTACTAGCTCTCTGCAGGGTTGCAAATGCAGGTCCCAGGCTTGATTGAGTCTTGCTCCCCCTTTTCAGATCGTTTCATTGTCAAGACAGAGTTGTGTCTTACCTGTGTCCCTCGGCTGAAACCCCGGCCAACGATCTGACTGTGTCTGATCTTTGCAATAATATTTCCATTACGAACACTTCGTTTTCCTCCAGTCCAAGGGGACTCCAACCCCAGAAGCGTCGCCATTATTTGTTATCCCTGAACTGTTCCAAGCAGGAAGATTTAGCTAGCTAGATCTCATCAGATTCCAGTCAAAGGTCAAAATTGGCTACAATTTGTTTGTGTTAATTCAAGGTTAGGGCTAGGCATGAATTAGCGGTTAGATTTTAAGAAGATCAATTGTAGAAATGGGCGGTGTTTATGACTTTGTGGCTATATAAGCCTGTGACGACCGCTAGGTCTTGATACACATATTAAAAAGTAGCGGCATCTAGTGGTAGGATTTGAAAATAGTTTTGACATGTTACGCTTTCTCCGTGTGGCCCAGATAACTACAGCATCTGTTGTCTTGTTTTGATGCTCTTTTTTTGTATGAAAAGGTTGGCAATGTCAAGAAACAAAACTGTCATATACAACTTAATTAATTTATTCCTAATTCTCACAACCAGAGCATGCAGAACCATGCTGCCACGAGCCAAATGCGCTAAAAAGTCAGAGTTCGTTTCAAGTTAGTTCAGACATGGCATTTCATTCATATACAAATGGATTGCAGAGTAACAGATTGCATATCAAACTAACAATCGATTCAACATTTAGTACAATTAAAACGTTCTTGTCGTTCAGTGATCTTCCTTCTTTGGTAAAAAAAAAAGAAATAGACCAATGCATGGGCATTTCTGTGTGGACAAGCAGAATGGAACCTTCCTAGAGCTGAAAGGAAGTGCTCATCACATCATAATACCAAAGACAGTATAGATAATACCTTTCGGTTCCAGGCTCTGAAATGTGCTCTTGAGCACAAGCACAGCTACAGCATTAGAAGACTTGAGAAGTGCCACATAACATGGCTTCCCTGTGGCTACCTGAACCCTAACACATCAAAACATCAAAACCATTGATTGTGCTTGTAGTTTTCATTTTTTTCATTGTGGTTGTAAATGGTATGCTTACTTCTATCAACTTCCACTATGCTTTTATGTAGATCATCATTTCTGGCCTAGTACCATTACACCTACACAACAGCAGACCAGACAGCATAATGTCTGGCTATTTTACTCTCATAGTCCTCCCTTTCCTCATGTATCCCAGTGTTTGCCACAGTTCTGGCAGCTGGCCTCTGTCATATAGAGGTACGAGCTGACGGCCTCCCTCAGACCTTCGCTCACTAGAGAGTCCTCTGAATCCACTCTGGCCTTATTGAAGATCATTGAACTAGAAAGACAGAGGCATATGGCATGTGATTTACTTTTAACTACCATCAGAATGCATCATCTTACAATGTGTATACAGTGCAATTGATTGCATAGACAAATCATCACATTTCATTTCATATTGAAAAACAGTGAAATAAATAGTGTGTAGGTCACTTTGGACACAAAATATGATAGATGGAAGATTTAGGAATGTGCCCCACCTGTCTACGTCATTCCAGTTGAGTGTGGGCCTCCTGATAGCTTTGGGATACGGTCTGGTGGTCAGGGTACTTTTGTTTGAGCCTTGGATGATGCAAGGCTCCCTCAGTAAACAGCACAACCCATCCGCTGACTCTGTGGATAGACACGTTTCCAAATGTTTAAAACATTCTGTAGCCAAAAAACTCCTTATGATTGACAAGAGTGTGCAAGCTGTCGTCAAGGCAAAGGGTGGCTACTACGAAGAATCTCAAATATACAATATATTGTTATTTCATAGTTTTGATGTCTTCACTATTATTCTACAATGTAGAAAATAGTAAAAAATAAAGGAAAACCCTTGATTGAGTAGGTGTGTCCAAACTTGGACTGTTAGTGTATTTTTCATGTGTAAACCCCCATGTTAAACACCAATGGCATTCACTGTTGATGGTTTATATTTAGGATAATGTTTTACAGATTTGTCAATATATATATATATATTTTTCAAAAATCATCTTCATGTATTATTTTATATACTGTATATTACATGAGGCCGCAGAGAGCCAGAGATAATTAAGACACCTGTGATAATCTGAAGTACCCAAAAGGCCACTAGATGTCATCTGATTATAAACATGTTGTTAGTGTACTGTTACACTTCGAAGGTTTCCAGTAATATAACCTCCCCTTGCAACCCTAGTGAACAGATCGCTACAGTAGTACCATACAGTCCACCCTATTTGCATACTAGAATATGAACTGTGCTACATATTTAATAATAATGCATTTGAGCCTGTTGATGGGCTTGTACCCACCAGAGTAGTGTTCCACTAATTGGCCCAGGGAGTAGAAGGTGAGGCTGGGGGAGATGTAGAACCAGCCGTTTTGGAGGCGACAGATGCGGTAGTGTTTCACTGTGGCCAGATATGAGTCCATCTTCACAAGGACTGAGAGGGAGTAGGTTTCTGTGAGTAAAAATAACACCGGACTCTTGTCACGCTACAGTCAAGAAAAAGTGCACACAATAGTTATTGTGCTTATATCAACTTTTTTTTTAGATAACTCATGGGAACATTTTTAAAAACTTGACATAACATTCACTAAAATGAATTGAATGAAATGAGCGTAAAGCCATGAACATCACCTAACCTGTGTTTGTCTGACTCTCTCGGATCAGGAAAGCCCCTGTGTGATTGTCTGGCAGCAGCAGCAGCTCCTCTGCATTCAACCTGCTGATGCCATTATACTGCCACCTGATTAGAGCGGGATGAGAAAGTTCAAATATTGACTATCAGAAGAAGAAGAATATACAATGAAACTCCCACTACTAGGAAAGTACAGTAGTAATTTCCTATGGTTGTAGGCCTACGCCGTAGAAAATAGGGTTCTTGGGAAGGGTGATGGTGCTATGTGGAACCATAATGAACCCTGTGAGCCATTCAATGGTTCTTTGTGGTTCACAAAAGTAATTTGTTTCTCTTTTAGTGATAAATAAAATGAAGGGGCGGGAGCTCATTAGAATAAGTGGTTTGCTCACAGCTCTCTTTGTACAACCGTGTGTTTGTCATTCCAGTTGATCTAATCTGTTGTGTTATGCCATTACACGTTATTCATGACTATGGCCCGTGACGGTGTCTTGTGAAAGACTTACATATGGCCTTGCGTGAATTGAGAATGGTAGAATACAATTCATCAAATGGCCACCGGGCTATTTACATTGACCCCCTCCCCATTTGTTTTGTACACTGCTGCTCCTCGCTGTTTATTATCTATGCATAGTCACTTCACCCCTATCTACATGTACACATTACGTTGACTATCCTGTACCCCTGCACATTGACTCGGTACCGCTTGCTATTGTTATTTTATTGTGTTACTTTTGATTATTTTTTTACTTTAGTTTATTTGGTAAACATTTTCTTATCTCTTGAACTGCACTGTTGGGTAAGGGCTTGTAAGTAAGCATTTCACAGTAATGTCTACACTTGAACCCTGTCTGGTTCTTCAAAATGATCTACAAAGAAACTTTGAGATTGAGAAAGGTTCTTTATAGAACCATTCTCCATAAAGGTTCTAAAAATAACCATTAGAAAGGGTTCTATATAGCCCCAAAATGGATTGTAACCATAATGGAAACCTTATTTTGGTGCTATATAGAACCAGAGAAAATGGTCATTTATAGCACCATACAGGTCTAATTTAGAACCTTATGAGCATGGTTCTTTATATAACCTTTAAAAAATGATATATATAGATATACAGTCAGCCACCAATTGTGCAAGTTCTCCCACTTAAAAATATGAGAGAGGCCTGTAATTTTCATCATAGGTACACTTCAACTATGACAGACAAAATGAGAAAAAAAATCCAGAAAATCACATTGTAGCATTTTTAATGAATTTATTTGCAAATTATGGTGGAAAATAAGTATTTGGTCACCTACAAACAAGCACGATTTCTGGCTCTCAAAGACATGTAACTTCTTCTTTAAGAGGCTCCTCTGTCCTCCACTCGTTACCTGTATTAATAGCACCTGTTTGAACTTGTTATCAGTATAAAAGACACCTGTCCACAACCTCAAACAGTCACACTCCAAACTCCACTATGGCCAAGACCAAAGAGCTGTCAAAGGACACCAGAAACAAAATTGTAGACCTGCACCAGGCTGGGAAGACTGAATCTGCAATAGGTAAGCAGCTTGGTTTGAAGAAATCAACTCTGGGAGCAATTATTAGGAAATGGAAGACATACACGACCACTGATAATCTCCCTTGATCTGGGGCTCCACGCAAGATCTCACCCCGTGGGGTCAAAATGATCACAAGAACGGTGAGCAAAAATCCCAGAACCACACGGGGGGACCTAGTGAATGACCTGCAGAGAGCTGGTAACAAAGCCTACCATCAGTAACACATTACGCCGCCAGGGACTCAAATCCTGCAGTGCCAGACGTGTCCCCCTGCTTAAGCCAGTACATGTCCAAGCCCGTCTGAAGTTTGCTAGAGAGCATTTGGATGATCCAGAAGAAGATTGGGAGAATGTCATATGGTCAGATGAAACCAAAATATAACTTTTTGGTAAAAACTCAACTCGTCGTGTTTGGAGGAAAAAGAATGCTGAGTTGCATCCAAAGAACACCATACCTACTGTGAAGCATGGGGGTGGAAACATCATGCTTTGGGGCTGTTTTCTGCAAAGGGACCAGGACGACTGATCTGTGTAAAGGAAAGAATGAATGGGGCCATGTTTCGTGAGATTTTGAGTGAAAACCTCCTTCCATCAGCATTGAAGATGAAACGTGGCTGGGTCTTTCAGCATGACAATGATCCCAAACACACCGCCCGGGCAACGAAGGAGTGGCTTCGTAAGAAGCATTTCAAGGTCCTGGAGTGGCCTAGCCAGTCTCCAGATCTCAACCCCATAGAAAATCTTTGGAGGGAGTTGAAAGTCTGTGTTGCCCAGCAACAGCCCCAAAACATCACTGCTCTAGAGGAGATCTGCATTGAGGAATGGGCCAAAATACCAGCAACAGTGTGGGAAAACCTTGTGAAGACTTACAGAAAACGTTTGACCTCTGTCATTGCCAACAAAGGGTATATAACAAAGTATTGAGAAAAACTTTTGTTATTGACCAAATACTTATTTTCCACCATAATTTGCAAATAAATTCATTAAAAATCCTACAATGTGATTTTCTGGATTTTTTTTTTTCATTTTGTCTGTCATAATTAAAGTGTACCTATGATGAACATTACAGGCCTCTCATTTTTTAAGTGGGAGAACTTGCACAATTTGTGGCTGACTAAATACTTTTTTGCCCCACTGTATAGCGGCAAAAAGGGATCCGTTATGGTTACAAGACAAATAACCCTTATTTGGCAAAATATAGAACCATTTGTTTTTAGTGTGTACATTACATTTTCACACTTCTCTGCACTGTTAGGAAACTCAACTGAAACTACAGCTGCAATCATATCCCACTGAGGGGGGATGATGATGTCATTGAGAGCGAGAGAACAAAATAACTCTGCCTACATACACTAGAAAGTCACAGTTCACCTACGCTGTTAGAAAAAAAAGGTTACTCGGCTGTCCCCACCCTTTGAAGGACCCTTTTTGGTTCTAGGACCAGGAATAACTATTTTGGTTCCAGGTAGTACACTTTTCGATTCCATGTAGAACCCTTTCCACAGTGGCTTCTACATGAAACCCCAAACAATTCTACATGGAACCAAAAAGTGTTCTGCTGCACTGTAAAAAAAATCTAGTTGTTTCAACTAAATATTCTTAAGTATTTTTTTGTTTACTCAACTTTTCAGGTAATGTGTTACCTGAATTTAACATTTTTAGTTTTCCCAAATTTAGCTCCAACATGAGGAAACGTAGGAAAAAATTCAGTCAACTTTAAATGATGTGTTTGCTCAATTTGTCTCAAATGTTCCATCAACTCGAAATGATTGTTTTGGCATTTTACAAAGGAAAAGGCTGTGAAACTAGTCACACACAGTACATGATTACATTCTGTATGTTCATTTATACAGTAATTGGCATTCAACATGACCTAATCTGGGATTTGAACTCACAACTTCTTGGTTCACAGGATTCCAATCTTCCTGCTATGCACCTGTATTGCTACACTTTGCACTTCAAAGTAAATCTGAGCTCTGTTAAAAATACATTAAAGAAAAACTATTTATCATAGCGATTAAGGAGTAACATAAAAATAGAGAAATATGACCTACCAACATTAGATAACTACTCAAATTAAATAAATTAATGATGGGAGAATAGTCAGATTAACTGATTATTGACACAGACATGGTGGCGTAGCAGGAAGGTTGCTGGATCGAATCCCTGAGTTGACAAGGTAATAATCTGTTGTTCTGCCCCTGATCAAGACAGTTAACCCACTGTTCCCTGGGCGCCGAAGACGTGGATGTCGATTAAGACAGCCCCCCGCACCTCTCTGATTCAGAGGGGTTGGGTTAAATTTGGAAGACACATTTCAGTTGAAGGCGTTCAGTTGTACATCTGACTAGGTATCCCCTTTCCCCTTTAGTGTACACACAATCTCCCACCTTTAAGTGGAGTCCCCACCTCTCTCTCTTTCCTATTGATGAATTCCAATACCCACTCTCTCATGACATCCACTCATCGTAAACATCTGTGACAGTCAGAAATAAAAAGTGAGAGCAAGTAGTAGTTATCTTACCTGTTAATTACTTTGGCAGTGTAGTTTCTGGGGATATAACTCTCATTGCCTGTCGTTGTGGATCGCACCACCCAAAAATCCCCATCGCTGCAATTAAAGAGATCAGTGTTTTCAACCAAATTACCACATACACTACATGTACAGCTCCATGCAGGTATGACACTTACTCTAATAACACCGTGAGCCTCTCCCCTATATGGATGCTGGATTCCAAGGGACCTTGGGAGGGGATGTCATAGAGGGATACCACCATGGGCCTGTTATCGTCTAAAAAAAGAAGAATGTTTTTTAATAGTTGCAATCAGCATTCAGGCAGGCTGGAGGATTCTTTCAGATTGAGTTAACAAATCAATAATTCAAATGACCTATGGAAGAAGCTGGTGTTTAGTCTTACCTGACATTGCAGGTTCAGTTGGATTCTTCAGAGTTGGCATATTGGACCATACTTTGATCGGGCAAGTCCCCATGACCAGCTGCTTCTCTAGCTGTATGTCTGGATGGCTCCTTAGGCTGAGAGAGAAGAGTGTACTGTCATCTATCTTCTTTTGTCATTCGGGTTACACAAACAAGATGACACAGGGACAGAATTAACCACAACAAGAAACCATCATTTCCTCAATAATCTGACAAGTTTCCATTCAAAAATTATTATGACGAGCCCTTATGATCTAAACACTGACTCTGACAAAATAAAGGGTTCAGGTACACTTTACAATACACAGGCCTTATAAAAGTATAACTACCAGTGGAATAACTTTTCATTAGTGTAAATGCAATAAAAAGTGCTTCCATGGTACTGTATGTTAATGAGTTCTAAAGTAAAACTGAAACTTACTCACCTTATTGAATTGGTGTGTAACTGTTGGGTAATGATGGTGGGTCACCACACACAGCTGTCTATATCCTCCTCTGTGTAGCTGATATACACTCAGCAAAAACCAGTGCTGCAACTAAGATCATGAGTGTTATGTGTCCTGTCTTCAGTGTCTGCCTGAACACTGTACATTCAAATGTATGTGTACGTGTATGTGTGCGTGAGAGTGTGGGATCAACACCCTGTCCTATCACAATCCGCGAGAAAGAGAAGGTGTCTCCCTCTGTTTCGTTTCTTGGGTACTCTATCTACACAACTGTGGCTGAGGGGGTAGATAGATGAGGACTCAAGACAGAGGCCCACTCGATGAGGACAGGTTTTTATGTCTCTAGTAGCTTTCTGTGATGCCAGTTCCTGACATCCTGGCACAAAACAGTGTGTATCGAGGGGTTGACATCATTTTTCATGTTCTTAAAATCGCATTCCTGCAGAAGTGTATAGTATGCACAAAAACATGAGATAAAAAAAAATCTGCTTAAATGACAATCTACTTTTCTAGGCTAATGTAACCTATCAGCAATCAGCATCAGAGCTTTGAGTCATGAATACACCACAAGAACGTATACGCCTACCGAAAATACCATAACCAGCTGGGAGGACTGAGTGTGTCAGATTTACAGTAATATGTATACGCTTCTCTGAAAAAAAGTTGCAGATTCAAATGAAGTAGAGGAATGTTACATCCTGTAATGTTATGATGCATTTGATCAGTGTTTTTTCCACAGCACTCTAAATATGTTATTACTCTATACTGTAATGGGTAGGATATGTACAGTGGGGCCCGAAATGAGTGACACCCTTGCTAAAGATGAGCAATAATTACTATATAAAATATATAATTCTAATACTGAGATATATCGTATGCTCAACATCTTTCGGAAATTCTATTATTATAATCTAATGCATTTGCTCAGAGAAAGAGATTTTGTTCAACAAGTCATATTGATTTAATAATGATTGGCACCCCTGACAACATCAAGTGTGTGATTCTACAAACTTGTTGCATGCATTTGCAGTTAGTTTTGGTTGTGTTTCAGATTATTTTGTGCCCAATAGAGTAGTAAATAATGCTTTGTGTCATTTGGGAGTCACTTTATTGTAAATAAGAATATAATATGTTTCTGAACACTTCTACATTAATGAGGATGCTACCATTGTCACAGGATTCTTCTGTTGAAGGAGAGGCGGACCAAAACGCAGCGTGGTTATTTTGATACATCTTTAATAAAGATGGAAATAGAACAATATACAAAAACAAGAAACGTGAAAAACCGAAAACAGCCCTATCTGGTGTAACAAACACAAAGACAGGAACAATCACCCACAAAACCCAACACTAAACAGGCTACCTAAATATGGTTCCCAATCAGAGACAATGACTAACACCTGCCTCTGATTGAGAACCATATCAGGCCCAAACACAGAAACAGACAAACAAGACATCCAACATAGAATGCCCACTCAGATCACACCCTGACCAAACAAAACAGAACATACAAAGCAAACTATGGTCAGGGTGTGACAACCATGATTATGGATAATCCTGAATGAATCGTGAATAATGATGAGTGAGAAAGTTACGGAGGGTCAAAGATCATACCCCCAAGACATGCACACCTCCCCTGTTATTGTTAATGGTGCAGTGAAGCTCCTCAGAGGAGGAAGGGGAGGACCATCCTCCTCAGTGAAATTTCATGAAAATTAAAATAGTGAAACATTAAACTATACTAAATATATTAATGTCACCAAATAATTCATTAAAACACACTGTTTTGCAATAAAGGTCTACAGTAACTTCAACAGCACGGTCGGGGGTAGCACCATGGTGTAGCTGGAGGACAGCTAGCTTCTGTTCTCCTCTGGCTACATTGACTTCAATACAAAACCTAGGAAACTCATAGGCCTCACCCCCTTCCATAGACATACATGGTAATTATGACCACTTCTGGAGGACGTGGTCAAATATTTTTCAGTATGAACTGACATATTGTCCATCCAATCATAGGATTAGGATCAGAGAATTAACCTAGTGTGTTGTATTGGGGTTGTGCCACAGAGCATTATGGGGCTTGAGAGGCTTGGTGGCATTGTTGAATAGAGATTGAGAGAGAAAAGTGTCGCAAACGCCATTATATCAAAGTAGAAGAAGAGAGTAAAGAGTGATAGTTGAGAATTTTGGGGATATTATTCAACTCAAATAAAAAAAATCTAATTACAGGAGACGGGGAGGTATATTATGAATTGTTTTCTTGGTTTCAGAACTTTATTTCTGTGTCCAGTTAGCAGTGGTGTAAAGTAGTTCAGTAAAATACTTTAATGTACTACTTAAGTCATTTCCTTTGGGTATCTGTACTTTAATTTACTATTTATATTTCTGACAACTTTTACTTTTACTTCACTACATTTCTATAGAAAATAATCTACTTTTTACTCCATACATTTTCCCTGACACCCAAAAGTACTCGTAACATTTTGACTGCTTAGCAGGACAGGAAAATGGTGCAATTCATGCACTTATCAAGAGAACATCCCTGGTCATCCTTACTGCCTCTGATCTGGCGGACTCACTCAACACAAATGCTTCATTTGTGAATTATGTCTGAGTGTTGGAGTGTGCCCCTGACTATCTGTAAAAAAAAAATAGAAAAAAAAGAATATGGTGCTGTCTGGTTTGCCTAATATTTTGTATTTTTATTTTATTTATTTCACCTTTATTTAACCATGTAGGCTAGTTGAGAACAAGTTTTCATTTGCAACTGCGACCTGGCCAAGATAAAGCATAACAATTCGACACATACAACAACACAGAGTTACACATGGAATAAACAAAACATAGTCAATAATACAGTAGAACAAAAGAAGAAAAAAAAGTCTATATACAGTGAGTGCAAATGAGGTAAGATAAGGGAGTTAAGGCAATACATAGGCCATGGTGGCGAAGTAATTATAATATAGCAATTAAACACTGGAATGGTAGATGTGCAGAAGATGACTGTGCAAGTAGAGATACTGGGGTGCAAAGGAGCAAGATAAATAAATAAATACTGTATGGGGATGAGGTAGGTAGATAGATGGGCTGTGTACAGGTGCAGTGATCTGTGAGCTGCTCTGACAGCTGGTGCTTAAAGCTAGTGAGGGATATATGAGTCTCCAGCTTCAGAGATTTTTGCAGTTCGTTCCAGTCATTGGCAGCAGAGAACTGGAAGGAAAGACGACCAAAGGAGGGATTGGCTTTGGGGCTGACCAGTGAGATATACCTGCTGGAGCGCGTGCTACGAGTGGGTGCTGCTATGGTGACCAGTGAGCTGAGATAAGGCGGGGCATTATCTAGCAAAGACTTATAGATAACCTGTAGCCAGTCGGTTTGGCGACGAGTATGAAGCGAGGGCCAACCAACGAGAGCGTACATGTCGCAATGGTGGGTAGTGTATGGGGCTTTGGTGACAAAACGGACAGCACTGTGATAGACTGCATCCAGTTTGTTGAGTAGAGTGTTGGAGGCTATTTTATAGATGACATCACCGAAGTCGAGGATCGGTAGGATGGTCAGTTTTACGAGGGTATGTTTGGCAGCATGAGTGAAGGATGCGTTCTAGCCAATTCTAGATTTAATTTTGGATTGGAGATGCTTAATGTGAGTCCTGGAAGGAAAGTTTACAGTCTAACCAGA
This sequence comes from Oncorhynchus nerka, assembly GCF_034236695.1. Lineage (NCBI taxonomy): Eukaryota > Metazoa > Chordata > Actinopteri > Salmoniformes > Salmonidae > Oncorhynchus > Oncorhynchus nerka. The sequence goes on along the minus strand of NC_088410.1, from coordinate 80,135,255 downwards.
CACCTCGGTATTTGTAGTTGTCCACATATTCTAAGTCAGAGCCGTCCAGAGTAGTAATGCTGGACGGGCGAGCAGGTGCGAGCAGTGATCGGTTGAATAGCATGCATTTAGTTTTACTTGCGTTTAAGAGCAGTTGGAGGCCACGGAAGGAGAGTTGTATGGCATTGAAGCTCGTCTGGAGGTTAGCTAACACAGTGTCCAAATAGGGGCCAGAAGTATACAGAATGGTGTCGTCTGCATAGAGGTGTACCAGAGAATCGCCAGCAGCAAGAGCAACATCATTCATGTATACAGAGAAGAGAGTCGGCCGGAGGGTTGAACCCTGTGGCACCCCCATAGAGACTGCCAGAGGTACGGATAACAGGCCCTCCAAATTTGACACACTGAACTCTATCAGAGAAGTAGTTGGTGAACCAGGCGAGGCAAGCATTTGAGAAACCAAGGCTGTAGAGTCTGCCAATAAGAATGTGTTGATTGACAGTCTAAAGCCTTGGCCAGGTCGATGAATACGACTGCACAGTAATGTCTCTTATCGATGGCGGTTATGATATCGTTTAGGACCTTGAGCGTGGCTGAGGTGCCAATATAAGGAATTTGAAATCATTTGTACTTTTACCTTTGACACTGAAGTATAGCTTAGCAATTACATTTACTTTTGATACTTAAGTATATTTAAAACCAAATACTTTTATACTTTTACTCAAGTAGTATTTACTGGTTGACTTTCCCTTTTACTTGAGTCATTTTCTATGAAGGTATCTTTACTTCTACTTGAGTATGACAATCGATCATGTAATGGACCAAGATCTGCGTATTCAAACTACACAACACAACGAGAAAGTAAGAAGAGACAGGGATTTTCTCAAGCGGTTTATCAACACCACTGCATTTTTGGTTATGCAAGAATTAGCTTTTAGAGGACAACAAAAGAGAGGGAAAGTTCCATTAACATGGGCAACTACATGGAGCTTGCAGAGGTAGTTGCACGTTATGATGCGTTACATTCTAAACATATGGAACTTTCTACTGTCTTTTCTGGTATCATTCAGAATATGATAGCTTCCATCGCATCATCCATGAAAAGTGAGAGTACAAGAGAGGTGAACTCAGGATGTAAGGCACACCTACTGTACAAGTCTCGGATAGCATGGAGGTACAAAAGCCTGGACAGCATGCGATTCCTGGAGTTGTTAGATGGTAGTTAATTTGATTAATTCAAGACAAAACAGAAGTATGTCAACTGTTTTAATCTGAAATGCAGATTATTTTTCTTAACCCTTTGCTAGTATTAGATTGAGTGTTATCGTGGAAACACAAGATATAAACAAAGAAAATTAACAATTTTTCATCTTCTAGCTTTATTTAGTAGTACAGTAGTATAAATGAGTTGAATCAGCAGACAGTGGGAAGCACCACTGACCCTCAGTGAAGACTGAACACATTTCCACATCATAACAGGCTGAAGTTGTTATTCATTGTCTATGTCTACTCAAGAGATGAGTCAACAGACAAAAAAAACTACAAAAGTGTAAAACAGAAGAAGATGACATCAATTACAAAGAAAAAGCATTTTTAAAACAAACAGATGAAAGGAACATTTAATCTACACAATCACATTGACCCACAGTTCTTTCCTATTGCCTTTCTTTATGCTTTTCCATATTCCTCCTAAAAAGCAAGTATAATGTCCTAGTCCAACCAAAATACAGTGCATTTATTCTGTGAATTGGGCCACTATATATTTGTTAATGTGTTTTTTTTGTCACATACACCTGGGAAAAGAACACAATGCAGAGTAATGTATTGAAAATCATGAATATTATGTTTTGTACCCAGCTTGAGTGATCATTCTACAGTGTGAATGGAGTGACTCGGCAGAACAGAGCAATGCAGCAAGGTACAGTACAGTATATCACACATCTACACTTTGCCACACAATCAAAGGAGGCGTGTGTTCACAGTTCACAATGTAAAAAATATCAATTAAAAAAGTGGTCTAAATATGTGCAATGAATGTAGGTATTTAGTGTAATTGTGTTCTAGATAAGAGGAATAGAGAAGGACTGAGGAGGGAGTGTGTGTTTGGGCTACAGTGGATGTGAGAGATGGGACTCTTCAACCCCTCCTGTGACGCAGGAACCAATCATCTACACACAGACACATGGTGAACCAAATAAATAAAATATGTGAAAGGCAATAATGGGAAAAACAAAATAAGAGGGACATATAGTAATTGAATCTGGAAGAGTAAGTCTCCAGATTCACTTTGCACAAGGAGACATGCACACGTATCAAATGAAAGGTGGGGGATCGTACCATCTCTAGACCCTTTGCGTATACAGTATATGTATATCTGACTCATTCTTTATTTTGTCCCCTCCGCTTGTGACTGGAAGTTTGACGTGTATACGGTATAATATTTAATATGCATTTGTATATATATTCTCATATTAATCACACAATTCATCACATAACCCCCTGGGATTGAGTAATTTAGGAGCAGGGTTGGAGAGAGAGACAGGGAGACATAAGTTACTGGAGGAGGATAGGGGCACCACTGAGGGCTGCTACCCAGTGTGGAGTGAGGAAGAGATAGGGAGGTTTAGCAGGAGACCTCCATGGTCTGGGGCCCAGGCTGGTTGTCCAGACCCCCGGTGGTGTTGGCTCCCTCCAGCAGGTTGTTGATGTTGCGGCTGCGGCTGCTGTCCATGGAGGTGATGCTGGTAGAGGAGGTGGTGCGGGATCGGGCCAGACGAGTCATTCCAGCCGTTGGCACTACGACACAACACAGGAGTGTTAACATGCCAGTCACAATGTAGAGCACTTCATGCAATGCAGGAAGCATTATGACGTGTTCCCTCTGTTTGGGAATTACATTAATAAATCATACAAATACTGAAGATATTCACCATGCAGACAAATCTGAGGAAATAAAGGCACCGATAAAATAAAGAAAAAGCTTAAATACAGTATGCAAGCCAAAGACGCTGACAAGAATGCCTTGCAATTAAGGCAATGCAATACGAGCATAAAGCACAGAAAAAAACATATAAATTAAGGCAAAATTAAGAAAAACATATCAAACTTAGGGCAGTCAGAAGTAAATCGATGTTTACAGGAGCAACATAACCACCTAACAAAATGTCAAAGTATGCAGACAGTTCTCCACTTAATTGAACAATACAGATGGCTGAAAATACCAATATGTCATGACTTTCTGAGCATACCTTGACATTCATCTAATGTGTGTTAGGCTGAATGGAGACTGGTACGAGGCCAACTGGTATACAACTGCTACTGCTTTAAAACCTGGTACCTGATTCGTTGCTCAGGTGACTGAGAAGAACGTAGGGAACTGTTAGCATTGATGGAGGGAGGAAAGGATTGAAAGAAGAAGAAAGGAGAACATATTGAAAGGGAGTAAGGTTCATGAAAGAGCAGGTAATGAATACAAGTATTTTTTTAAGGGAAAGACAACTGCTGTATACCACAGAGACAAAGGAAAGAAAAAATGTGTTCTTCCCGGGTCTGATTATATCTGGGGTAGGTAGGAGAGAGACAGAGATAGCCCAAAGGGACAAAGCAGAATTACTCATACTAAGATGATGATGAAAGATAAACAGCATCTCGTCTCATTCACACTGTTATGTAAATATGTCGTCTTGATAACTATTGTGCTACACGACTGTGAGAAACTGTAACCACAGAAAGGTGTTTGATGTCATGATGAGTTGTTATTTCTATTCGGAATCCTTCTCTAAATGAGAAGAGGCTTTAATCAACTCTAATCTGGCTGTGACATTTCCTCTGCAGGGAGTGATTCTGTGCTCCCACTGAGGAAGGCTGGGGGAGGAAACAGAAGAGCCTACTACCATAGAAATACTGTGCTGGGGCCTCATTTATAAAACAGACTTACGATCAATTTTGATCTTAAGTATGACTTACGCAGAAAACCACGTATAAGTAGTTTTTTAAATAAAACCTCACTTTGACGTGGAAATGATCTTATCTCTACGCAAAGTAGTTGTTGTCTTAGCTAGCTCTCCCAATCAACACGTGATTGCTTTACGCCTCGCTTTATATCTCTCTCTGTCAATATGCCTTGTATACTATTGTTTAGGATAGTTATCATTGTTTTAGTTCACTGCAGAGCCCCTAGTCCCACTCAACATGCCTCAGATACCTCTTTTGTCCCACCTCCCACACATGCGGTGACCTCACCCAGCATAACTAGTGCGTCCAGAGATGAAACCTCTCTTATCGTCACTCAATGCCTAGGTTTACCTCCACTGTACCCGCACCCTACCATACCCGTCTGTACATTATGCCCTGAAACTATCCTACCACGCCCAGAAATCTGCTCCTTTTATTCTCTGTCCCCAATGTACTAGACAACCAGTTTTGATAGCCTTTAGCCGTACCCTCATCCTACTCCTCCTATGTTCCTCGGGTGATATGGAGGTTAACCCAGGCCCTGTGTGTCCCCATGCCCTCTCATTTGTTGACTTCTGCAATCGAAAAAGCCTTAGTTTCATGCATGTTAACATCAGAAGCCTCTTCCCTAAGTTTGTTTTACTCACTGCTTTATCTCACTCCGTCAATCCTGATGTCCTTGCCGTGTCTGAATCCTGGTTTAGGAAGGACACCAATAATTCTGAGATTTCCATCCCCAACTACATTTTCCGTCAAGATAGAACTGCCAAAGGGGGAGGAGTTGCAATCTACTGCAAATATAGCTTGCAAAGTTCTGTCTTACTTTCCAGGTCTATGCCCAAACAGTTCGAGCTTCTAATTTGAAAAATTAATCTCTCCAGAAATAAATCTCTCACTTTTGCTGCCTGTTATAGACCGCCCTCAGCTCCCAGCTGTGCCCTGGACACCATATGTGAATTGATTGCCCCCCCCCTATCTATCTTCAGAGTTCGTACTGTTAGGTGACATAAACTGGGATATGCTTAACACCCCGGCAGTCCTACAATCTAAACTAGATGCCCTCAATCTCACACAAATGATCAAGGAACCCACCAGGTACAACCCTAAATCCGTAAACATGGGCATCCTCATAGATATTATCCTGACCTACTTGCCCTACAAATACACCTCTGCTGATTTCAATCAGGATCTCAGCGATCACTGCCTCATCACTGTCAAACGCTCCCTAAAATACTTCAGCAAGCAGGCCTTTCTAATCGACCTGGTCCGGGTATCCTGGAAGGATATTGACCTCATCCTGTCAGTAGAGGATGCCTGGTTGCTCTTTAAAAGTGCTTTCCTCACCATCTTAAATAAGCATGCCCATTAAAAAAATGTAGAGCTAAGAACAGATATAGCCCTTGGTTCACCCCAGACTTGACTGCCCTTGACCAGCACAAAAACATCCTGTGGCATTCTGTATTAGCATCGAATATCCCTTGTGATATGCAACTTTTCAGTGACATCAGGAACCAATATACGTAGTCAGTTAGGAAAGCTAAGGCTAGCTTTGCATCCTGTAGCACTAATTCCAAAAAGTTATGGGACACTGTAAAGTCCATGGAGAATAAGAGCACCTTCTGCCAGCTGCCCACTGCACTGAGGCTAGGAAACACTGTCACCACCAATAAATCCACGATAATCGAGAATTTCAAGAAGCGTTTCTCTACGGCTGGCCATGCGTTCCTCCTGGCTACCACAACCCCGGCCAACAGCTCCGCACCCCCCGCAGCTACTTGCCCAAGCCTCCCCAGCTTCTCATTAATCCAAATCTAGATAGCAGATGTTCTGAAAGAGCTGCAAAACCTGGACCCGAACAAATCAGTTGGGCAAGACAATCTGGACACTCTCTTTCTAAAATTATCCGTTGCCATTGTTGCAACCCCTAACCCCTAGACCCAAACTGTTACAAGACCTATATCCATCCTGCCCTGCCTTTCTAAAGTCTTTGAAAGCCAAGTTAACAAACAGATCACTGACCTTTTAGAATTCCACCGTACCTTCTCCGCTGTGTAATCCGGTTACCGAGCTGGTCACAGGTACACCTCAGCCACGCTCAAGATACTAAACGATATCATAACCACCATCGATAAAAGACAGTACTGTGCAGCCGTCTTCATCGACCTGGCCAAGGCTTTCGACTCTGTCAATCACCGCATTCTTATCGGCAGACTCAATGGCCTTGGTTTCTCAAATGACTGCCTTGCCTGGTTCACCAACTACTTCTCAGATAAAGTTTAGTGTGTCAAATCGGAGGGCCTGTTGTCCGGACCTATGGCAGTCTCTATGGGGGTACCACAGGGTTCAATTCTTGGGCTCTTTTCTCTGTATATATCAATGATGTCGCTTTTGTTGCGGGTGATTCCCTGATCCACCACTACGTAGACGACACCATTCTGTATACATCTGGCCCTTCTTTGGACACTGTGTTAATTAACAAACCTCCAAACAAGCTTCAATGCCATACAACACTCCTTCAGTGGCCTCCAACTGCTATTAGACGCTAGTAAAACTAAATGCATGCTTTTCTACCGATCGCTGCCTCCAATCCAAAATTAAATCTTGAATCGGCTTCCTATTTCGCAAAAAATACTATTTCACTCACGCTGCCAAACATACCCTCGTAAAACGGACTATCCTATTGTTCCTCAACTTCTGCGATTTTACAAAATAGCCTCCAACACTCTACTCAGCAAACTGAATAGCAGTCTATCACAGTGCCATCCATTTTGTCCCCAAAGCCCCATATACCACCCACCACTGCGACCTGTATGCTCTCGTCAACTGGCCCTCGCTACATATTCGTCGCCAGACCCACTGGCTCCGGGTCATCCATAAGTCTCTGCTAGATAAAGCGCCGCATTATTTCAGCTCACTGGTCACCATAACAACACCCACCCGTAGCACGCGCTCCAGCAGGTATATCTCACTGGTCATCCCCAAAGCCAACACCTACTTTGGCCGCCTTTCCTTCCAGTTCTCTGCTGCCAATGACTGGAACGAATTGCAAAAATTGCTGAAGTTGGAGACATATCTCCCTCACTAACTTTAAGCTTGAGCTATCTGAGCAGCTTACCAATCGCTGCAGCTGTACACGGCCCATCTGTAAATAGCCCATCCAATCTACCTACCTCATCCCCATATTGTTTTTATTAACTTTTTTGATCTTTTGCACACCAGTATTTCTACTTGCACATCATCATTTGCACATCTATCACTCCAGTGTTAATTTGCTAAATTGTAATTTCTTCGCTACTTTGACCTATTTATTGCCTTACCTCCTCACGCATTTGCACACACTGTATATAGACTTTTTCTATTGTGTTATTGACTGTACGCTTGTTTATTCCATGTGTAACTCTGTGTTGTTGTTTTTGTCACACTGCTTTGCTTTATCTTGGCCAGGTCGCAGTTGTAAATGAGAACTTACCTGGTTAAATAAAGGTGAAATAAAAATGTTACAAATGAAAAAAGTCTGGACTTGACCTAAGTGATTTTCCTGCTGGTTATGTATGGCTAATTGTTTTTCCCCTTGCAGTTTAAGGTCAGACCATTTCTTTTTTACATCAGCCACAGTTCTGTCTTGCTGCCCCACGTCGTTCACTGCAGCGGTGACACACTCCCAAGCTACCCGTTTGGCTTTGTTTGTCAACCCACTGTTTAGTCCACTGAATAATACGTGTTGCCTGTCTTCAATCTCCTCTACCATCGCCATGATCTCATCTTTCAAAAAGTGAGCTTTTCTCTTTTGGTCCATGGCTATTCCTGACTAAACCATAATTTGTGCTAGCATTCTATAAGGGGAAATTGCTGATAGTAAGGCATGTTCAGATGCTGTCAATTTTAAGGTAATTTGAGATTTATAGAGTACATAGAGCCTGTTTAAGTCTGCGCTTTGCTTTGTGTCACAGGAGGAGATGCATCTTAAACAGTTTGGGTAAAAAAGAAAAGTACACCAGGCAAGTCGAGAGTCTCTCCCACGCAGAATTCAACAGGAAAGTCAATTGCTGTTCAGTATGTCTTTGGTGCAAGTCATTCATGATACAATCACAATTTCTCACCTACTGACAACTGAGGCTATGCAACACTGCAAAGATGAAAGAGGAATTGGCAGCTGTGAGGCGCGGCCTCCTCTCCGTGACCAGTGTGACAAACAGAGGGTCTTTTCAGAAACTACTGGCTACACTCCAAACCCAGGAGGGGCTCTAGCAAAAGCTCATGGGGAAACCGTGATGAAAACAATACTTAATTGAGCAATGTTGTTATTTTTCTCACGTCAACAGGAAATACATAGAGAGCACAGATCTTAACCACAAATACGTACAACAGCTTGTTAGTGGATAATCAATAAGAGTAACGTTCCAGAGAGTAAAGTGGCCAGAGTCAATATATATATATATATATAAAAAGTATATACAGTGGGGCAAAAAAGTATTTAGTCAGCCACCAATTGTGCAAGTTCTCCCACTTAAAAAGAGGCCTGTAATTTTCATCATAGGTACACTTCAACTATGACAGACAAAATGAGAAAATCACATTGTAGGATTTTTAATTAATTTATTTGCAAATTATGGTGGAAAATAAGTATTTGGTCACCTACAAACAAGCAAGATTTCTGGCTCTTACAGACCTGTGACTTCTTCTTTAAGAGGCTCCTCTGTCCTCCACTCGTTACCTGTATTAATGGCACCTGTTTGAACTTGTTATCAGTATAAAAGACACCTCTCCACAACCTCAAAAAGTCACACTCCAAACTCCACTATGGCCAAGACCAAAGAGCTGTCAAAGGACACCAGAAACAAAATTGTAGACCTGCACCAGGCTGGGAAGACTGAATCTGCAATAGGTAAGCAGCTTGGTTTGAAGAAATCAACAATTATTAGGAAATGGAAGACATACAAGACCACTGATAATCTCCCTTGATCTGGGGCTCCACGCAAGATCTCACCCCGTAGGGTCAAAATGATCACAAGAACGGTGAGCAAAAATCCCAGAACCACGCGGGGGGACCTAGTGAATGACTTGCAGAGAGCTGGGACCAAAGTAACAAAGCCTACCATCAGTAACACACTACGCCGCCAGGGACTCAAATCCTGCAGTGCCAGACGTGTCCCCCTGCTTAACCTCTTCAACCTATGGGGGCGCTATTTCATTTATTGGATAAAAAACGTGCCCGGTTTTAAGCGCAATATTTTGTCACAAAAACATGCTCGACTATGCATATAATTGACAGCTTTTGAAAGAAAATACTCTGACGTTTCCAAAACTGCAAAGATATTATCTGTGAGTGCCACAGAACTGATGCTACAGGCGAAACCAAGATGAAACTTCAAACAGGAAATGAGCAGAATTTTTTAGGCTCTGTTTTCCATTGTCTCCTTATATGGCTGTGAATGCGCCAGGAATGAGCCTGCCCTTTCTGTTGTTTCCCCAAGGTGTCTGCAGGATTGTGACGTGTTTGTAGGCATATCATTGGAAGATTGGCCATAAGAGACTACATTTACCAGGTGTCCGCCCGGCGTCCTTTGTCTAAATTGGTGCGTAATCTTCAACTGCAGGCATTTTCCCATGGGATTCAGAGGGGAAAGCACACTTCCACGAACGATATATCATCGAAGAGATATGTGAAAAACACCTTGAGGATTGATTCTAAACAACGTTTGCCATGTTTCAGTCGATATTATGGAGTTCATTTGGAAAAAAGTTTGGCGTTTTGATGACTGAATTTTCTGGGTTTTTTGGTAGCCAAACGTGATGTACCAAACGGAGCGATTTCTCCTATACAAAGAATCTTTATGGACAAACTGAACATTTGCTATCTAACTGAGAGTCTCCTCATTGAAAACATCCGAAGTTCTTCAAAGGTAAATGATTTTATTTGAATGCTTTTCTGTTTTTTGTGAAAATGTTGCCTGCTGAATGCTAACGCTAAATGCTACGCTAAATGCTACGCTAGCTATCAATACTGTTACACAAATGCTTGTTTTGCTATGGTTGAGAAGCATATTTTGAAAATCTGAGATGACAGTGTTGTTAACAAAAGGCTTGAGAGCTAGCATATTGATTTCATTTCATTTGCGATTTTCATGAATAGTTAACGTTGCGTTATGGTAATGGCTTGAGGCTGTAGTCACGATCCCGGAACCGGGATGGCTCGACGCAAGAAGTTAAGCCAGTACATGCCCAGGCCCGTCTGAAGTTTGCTAGAGAGCATTTGGATGATCCAGAAGAAGATTGGGAGAATGTCATATGGTCAGATGAAACCAAAATAGAACTTTTTGGTAAAAACTCAACTCGTCGTGTTTGGAGGAAAAATAATGCTGAGTTGCATCCAAAGAACACCATACCTACTGTGAAGCATGGGGGTGGAAACATCATGCTTTGGGGCTGTTTTCTGCAAAGGGACCAGGACGACTGATCCGTGTAAAGGAAATAATGAATGGGGCCATGTTTTGTGAGATTTTGAGTGAAAACCTCCTTCCATCAGCATTGAAGATGAAACGTGGCTGGGTCTTTCAGCATGACAATGATCCCAAACACACCGCCCGGGCAACGAAGGAGTGGCTTCGTAAGAAGCATTTCAAGGTCCTGGAGTGGCCTAGCCAGTCTCCAGATCTCAACCCCATAGAAAATCTTTGGAGGGAGTTGAAAGTCCGTGTTGCCCAGCAACAGCCCCAAAACATCACTGCTCTAGAGGAGATCTGCATTGAGGAATGGGCCAAAATACCAGCAATAGTGTGTGAAAACCTTGTGTAGACTTACAGAAAACGTTTGACCTCTGTCATTGCCAACAAAGGGTATATAACAAAGTATTGAGAAAAACTTTTGTTATTGACCAAATACTTATTTTCCACCATAATTTGCAAATAAATTCATTAAAAATCCTACAATGTGATTTTCTGGATTTTTTTCCCCATTTTGTTTATATATATATATATATATATATATATATATATATATATATATAGAGAGAGAGAGAGACTTTTTATACACTGCACAAAAAAATAAAGGGAACACTTAAACAACACAATGTAACTCCAAGTCAATCACACTTCTGTGAAATCAAACTGGCCACTTAGGAAGCAACACTGATTGACAATACATTCCACATGCTGTTGTGCAAATGTAATAGACAACAGGTGGAAATTATAGACAATTAGCAAGACACCCCCAATAAAGGAGTGGTTCTGCAGGTGGTGACCACAGACCACTTCTCAGTTCCTATGCTTCCTGGCTGATGTTTTGGTCACTTTTGAATGCTGGCGGTGCTTTCACTCTAGTGGTAGCATGAGACGGAGTCTACAACCCACACAAGTAGCTCAGGTAGTGCAGCTCATCCAGGATGGCACATCAATGTGAGCTGTGGCAAGAAGGTTTGCTGTGTCTGTCAGCGTAGTGTCCAGAGCATGGAGGCGCTACCAGGAGACAGGCCAGTACATCAGGAGACGCGGAGGAGGCCGTAGGAGGGCAACAACCCAGCAGCAGGACCGCTACCTCCGCCTCTGTGCAAGGAGGAGCAGGAGGAGCACTGCCAGAGCCCTGCAAAATGTCCTCAAGCAGGCCACAAATGTGCATGTGTCTGCTCAAACGGTCAGAAACAGACTCCATGAGGGTGGTATGAGGGCCCGACGTCCACAGGTGGGGGTTGTGCTTACAGCCCAACACCGTGCAGGACGTTTGGCATTTGCCAGAGAACACCAAGATTGGCACATTTGCCACTGGCACCCTGTGCTCTTCACAGATGAAAGCAGGTTCACACTGAGCACATGTGACAGACGTGACAGAGTCTGGAGACGCCGTGGAGAACGTTCTGCTGCCTGCAACATCCTCCAGCATGACCGGTTTGGCAGTGGGTCAGTCATGGTGTGGGGTGGCATTTCTTTGGGGGGCCGCACAGCCCTCCATGTGCTCGCCAGAGGTAGCCTGAGATGAGATCCTCAGACCCCTTGTGAGACCATATGCTGGTGCGGTTGGCCCTGGGTTCCTCCTAATGCAAGACAATGCTAGACCTCATGTGGCTGGAGTGTGTCAGCAGTTCCTGCAAGAGGAAGGCATTGATGCTATGGACTGGCCCGCCCGTTCCCCAGACCTGAATCCAATTGAGCACATCTGGAACATCATGCCTCGCTCCATCCACCAACGCCACGTTGCACCACAGACTGTCCAGGAGTTGGCAGATGCTTTAGTCCAGGTCTGGGAGGAGATCCCTCAGGAGACCATCCGCCACCTCATCAGGAGCATGCCCAGGCGTTGTAGGGAGGTCATACAGGCACGTGGAGGCCACACACACTACTGAGCCTCATTTTGAATTGTTTTAAGGACATTACATCAAAGTTGGATCAGCCTGTAGTGTGGTTTTCCACTTTAATTTTGAGTGTGACTCCAAATCCAGACCTCCATGGGTTGATACATTTGATTTCCATTGATAATTTTTGTGTGATTTTGTTGTCAGCACATTCAACTATGTAAAGAAAAAAGTATTTAATAAGAATATTTCATTCAATCAGATCTAGGATGTGTTATTTATTTTTTTGAGCAGTGTATATATATATTTTTTGTATGCTAGAAAGGAGTGGTTATTGAGATCACACATTTACAAAGAAAAGTAAGAGAGTTATATACTTACTATAACCCATACCCTGAACAAAGTACTTGAAGGCCTCTGCCAGTTTCCCTGGCTGTGGAGGAGATTACAGTAAGTTAGTTATCAAAAATATATATTTTTATGACAATGATTTAAAAAGCTATATTAGCATATATTAACTTTCAGATCATCAAACCTCACCTGCACAACCTGAGGTAAGCCTCCACAATCAGCCATCTACAGAGAGAAGAGGGAGAAGGAGAGAACTTCTGAGTCGCTACACATGATGCAATAGCTTAGCATATAATATTGATTATTCAGGAGGAAAATGCATAACACACACAGAATATAACATGCTTCACTTAACCTTAAACAGTGTAGTCTTGGTTGGATTTAACCTGGAATTGCACTCCACCTGAAACAAGTTTAAAGAGAGTAAATTAACATAATTCATTACATAAAGGAACTGATATTCAACATGTAGTTCCATCATCCTACTATATATGCACAAGGATGTATAAGTGCATGATCTATAATCACAAGCTAAACAACAACCACCCTAACTAACTCACCACTGCCTCCACTGCAGGAGATGTGTCTCCAACCACCAACAGAGAAGGGCACCTGGAGGGGAAGAGGAGGTTCTGCTTGAGCATACAAATGCATACTGCCAGTAGTGCCATTCACCCCAAACATCGGAGGCTGCTAGGTGGCTAGTAGTATTTAGTTATTGTATTATTATTATTATTTTAAACAGGACAAATCTGGGCCCCTGTGCCCCCTATCGGCATGACGCCTCTGCATTCTGCCGAAAATACAGTAAAACCAGTTGAAACTCACGTCAGTGTGTTCACTGTGTCCTCATTAAGACCAATGACTGGCCTCTCGATTTCCAGATCCCGACGACTGTTATTGTAAAAGGAAAAAAAAGACAAGGTTAAAGCCACATTCATCCAGCCAGTAGTAGAGCCAACGACTATGGTGGGCAGGAGTGAATCCCTGCCCCCTCTCCACTCCTGCCCAGCGTACCCGTTGTAGGAGGCACAGAAGAGGGCCAGGTTGTCCTGATTGATGTCCTGGGCGATGTGAAGGCGGTAGGTCTGGACCAGCTCCTGGTTGTCTGTCAGCTCATCCTGGAAGGACACACAAGGCGTCAGAATGTGTGTGGATGGTATCATGATGTCGTCTTATATCACTTTTAAAACTATACAAATGTTCACTTTCAAACCAGGTTATCAAAGGTGAATGGAACTCCTAGTCAAAGATGGGCAGATGCCAACCCATCATACTTACAGTGCTGAAGTGATGAGCCATCACCGTGTCCACAATGTTACTGGTCCACCCAGAGAGCTGTTGAGAAAAAAACAGGACAAGGTCTATAAATAAGGCATAGCTAAAGTGGCAGTCTTCTGGGAGATCACAAGGATCTATGGCTTTGCATTCAAAGATGGGTGATTGGTTAGAGAACTACTGACCTTGGAGGCAGCCCAGTCGATCCATCCCTCGGCACACGGATCCACATTGATCAGAACCAGGCCCTCTACCAGAGCAGGGTTGTTCAGCTGCAGGCGAGAGGAACAACATGTCAGTGCCCAACATGAGCTGAAGTAGTATAGAGCATACCAGTCTTCATAAATGGTATAATAAGGAAGGAATGATGATGATGAACATCTTAGGGAGATGTAGTGATTGGCATTATTATAACTGCATTCAGAATGCTACAAGCTTTTGTCATTTTCAAGACAGGCCAGATGTATCAACAGAGGCTGCTGAGATGCTGGTTACCTGAAACTGCGTTTATGGAATTTGAAAGTCTAATTAATTCAGAATAAGAGCAGACGTCCAGAAGAACCTCCAACTATGTGACCCTTATAAATGGACTTCTAGGCCCTTGAGGTCTAGAACATTAAAAAAATATATGTTGTTTTTCCATATCCAATCTTGTCAATCTACACAAAGAGCCTCTGGGTCTGTGTTGGGGGCTCTGAAGTGGGTGGATGTGGACAGAGATTTATGGATCATATTCTAATAATAGCTTACTACATCATTAATTAGATATGAGAAATACAATAAATGCCAAACAAATAGAAAATCCAATCATGTGTGTGTACTTATGACTGAGTGTGTACAGACTACAGAGCTTCCTGTCTCCTTTCCAGAGCCCTCTCAGATGGGACAAGGAAGAGCTGAGAGTTAGCACCGGGCAGAGGATCAGCTGGTTCCCTTGGAGATTTTAAAATGCACTGCTCCCGAGGTATGACTGTGCAAAAATCTAGAATCATCAACTTCTCTGAAAGCTTGTCCTTTTTTAAATCAAATGCAGCAACAGTTGTTACCAATCTAACTTGTTTCCAATTCATTCCAACTGATGGAATTTGAAAATCTAATTTTCCTCATTAATTCTGAATGAGAGCAGACCCCCAGAGGAACATCCAACTCTGTGATTCCTAAATCATCCAGACTAATTCCACCCCAACACCCCCCTCCTCCTCCATCTTTCAGTGCTCTCTCTCTCTACTCCTTCTCTACGTGCTCTTTCTGCTCTCTTGTAGAGAGAGAATTCAGCAGAGCTAAAAAACAAACAGGCATTGAGTGCAGAAAGAGGAAGAACACGAGAGGGACAGTGAGAGATCGAGAGTAAAACAAGGTGATTCACCTCCCTCAGAATGGCAAGGTTAATAATAAACAAGAGGACTGGTGAAATGCTGCTGCATGGGTTGGATGTGAAGCACTGATGTACAGACTGACAAACAACCTCTGTAATAGACCAGAATGAGAGAGACAGGAGATTTAGAAAATTAAAATGGACAGATGAGAGAGCTGCTGTCAGTGTTACGTAGACTTACTGCAAACCGGGATAGGATGTAGGCTCCTGCTCCCACGCCAATCCCAATCACACTGTTCACCCTGTGGACACCAGGAAATAGATCACACCATCAGCAACACCAACTTACTGGCATTACAGTCTATCCATCACCACCTAATGAGTCAACTGGTCAATGTCCATGTCACTCACTTGAGCTGAGTCATAACCGAGGGCAGCATCTCAGACAGTTCGTCCATAGTAGGGTACTGGTACCCTGTGGGGAAGGGTGGTGCCGCCTCCTGCTGTCCAGGGGCGTCCACATGGACCACAGCAAAGTGCTGCGTGATCTCCAGCATGTCCTCAAAGTTAAACAGCGTGTTGAAGCATGACTTATCTGTACAGAGAGGGGAACAAAAAGATAGCAATGCAAACCCATTCATAAGAGATAAAGAATCAAATACATCTAGAAACAAGATACACAAGAACGGCACAAATCTGTACATATCATACATCAAACACAGATCCATGGCATAAACCTAAAGCATTACTCATAGAAGTTATGTTACATGTTTAGAACCACACTGCATCTTAGATAATGCTATACGGGTTAATCGTGCACACTCACGGTTGAGGCCGATGTCATGGTAGGTGAGGATGACTGGCCGGTTGCCCTTGGGAACGCCCCTCATGGTCACATGGAGCACACCATGGGTAGTCTCGATATCATGCTCCTGCAGCCAATCAGAGAGGAGAACAGATAGGTCAGGGTGTAGGCAGACAGATGTAAACAGTATGGAAGTAGGGAGGGAGACATCCTGGTGGCGAGACAGACCCAATAGGCCCTTGAGGTCTAGAACATTAAAAAAATATATATTGTTTTTCCATATCCAATCTTTTCAATCTACACAAAGAGCCTCTGGGTCTGTGTTGGGGGCTCTGGAGTGGGTGGGATGTGGACAGAGATTTATGGATCATATTCTAATAATAGCTTACTACATCATTAATCAGATATGAGAAAGACAATAAATGCCAAACAAATTGAAAATCCAATCATGTGTGAGTACTTATGACTGAGTGTGTACAGACTACAGAGCTTCCTGTCTCCTTTCCAGAGCCCTCTGAGATGGGACAAGGAAGAGCTGAGAGTTAGCACCGGGCAGAGGATCAGCTGGTTCCCTTGGAGATTTTAAAATGCACTGCTCCCGAGATATGACTGCGCAAAAATCTAGAATCATCGCCTTCTCTGAAAGCTGCCACTGCAGGGAGGAGTAAACCCTCCGCTATTAAAATTCAGACACTGAAGCTGCCTTCACTTCTCTCCATGCCTCTCTCTGTGTGGTAATGTCTTTATAAGAGACTACAGACATCCATAACATTATGATTCCAAGTCTGTGCATTAAGTTGTCAGTGTAAATGAGTCTTGGTGAGTGGGGCAAATTGAGCTTCATCGATATCATGACTTGAAACAGGAAGGGATGTAACACACCAAGAAAATAACAGCATCATTCCCTGGCGCGCCTCCAAACGTTCTACAGACCTATCCTGGACCTTTCTAGACTCGTGACAGAAGTATCTGCTGACGTCACACACCACAACGCGGCGCAAGGTCGGCATGACTTGGGACTGCGTATCTGAGTGTGGGTGTGTGTTTAATAGCATGAGGGAGTGCTGGGCCTAGTCTCAGGGCCCAGTGGTCATCAATAATAAAGAAAGAGCGAGAGAGAGAGAGGGGGGAGCCTCCTCTGCTCAGAATCAGGGCTGGGAATACTGCAGCAGGCACCATTTTAGAAATGAGAATGGTGGCTATCAAAGTTCCTCTGGAGACGGTGAAGGTTAAACCTTCCTGTCAAGGACAAGGCAGCAGTATCTCTGTCTGATATCTCAATCAGACATACCAGCCATTTTCTATGCTTTAAAATGCACTAATATGAGGTTATTGTCAGATTAAGACTTCAATGAAATGACAGAGACAAGTACATGCAGTAATAATCGACCAGACACCCACGGAGTGTAGACACAAACAGCAGAACAGAAACATGAAGACACATGCAACAGGTTAATGCCTTTACTATTATCTGTTGTACATACGAACGTACTATAAAAAATAAGAGAACCTTTAAAAATTGAAACAACACGTGCACACACACACACACACACACACACACACACACACACACACAGTCTTGGAAAACTAACATTGTGGGGACATACAATTCAGTCCCATTCAAAATGCTATTTTCCCTAACCCCTAACCCTAAACCTAAACCTAACTCTACCCCTTACCCTAACCCCAAAACCTAACCTTAACGCTAAACATGAACCTAACTCTAGATCCTAACCCTAAACATAATTCTAACCCGAACCCAAATTCCAACTAGTAATAGCATTTGACCTTGTGGGTACTAACAAAATGTCCCCAGTTGGTAACATTTTTGTTAGTTTACTATTCTTGTGGGGACTTCTGGTCCCCAGAAGTTAAGTTAAACACGTAATCTACCTCAGATCCAGTCATCTACCTCAGATCCAGTCATCTACCTCAGATCCAGTCATCTGCCTCAGATCCAGTCATCTGCCTCAGATCCAGTCATCTGCCTCAGATCCAGTCATCTACACTATATATTCAAAAGTATGTGGACACCCCTTCAAATTAGTAGATTGGCTATTTCTGCCACACCCTTTGCTGACATGTGTATAAAATCAAGCACACCGCCATGCAATCTCCATAGACAAACATTGGCAGTAGAATGGCCTTACTGAAGATCTCAGTGACTTTCAACGTGGCTCCATCATAGGATGCCACCTTTTCAACAAGTCAGTTCGTCATATTTCTGCCCTGCTAGAGCCGGTCAACTGTGCTGTTATTGTGAAGTGAAAACTTCGAGGAGTAACAATGGCTCAGCTGCGAAGTAGTAGGCCACACAAGCTCACAGAACAGGACCGCCGAGTGCTGAAACACGTACAAATATTCTGTCCTCGCTTACAACACTCACTACCGAGTACCAAACTGCCTCTGGAAACAACGTCAGCACAAGAACTGTTTGTCGGGAGCTTCACGAAATGGGTTGAGCAGCCGCACACCATGTGCAATGCCAAGCGTCGACTGGAGTGGTTTAAAGCTTGCCACCATTGGACTCTGGAGTATTGGAAACGCGTTCTCTGGAGTGATGAATCACGCTTCACCACCTGGCAGTCCGACAGACACATTTTGGGTTTGGTGAACGCCAGGAGAACACGACCTGCCCCAATGCATAGTGCCAACTGTAACATTTGGTGGAGGAGGAATAATGCTGGGGCTGTTTTTCATGGTTCGGGATAGGCCCCTTAGTTACAGTGAAGGGAAGTCTTAAGGCTACAGCATACAATGACATTCTGGACGATTCTGCACTTCCAACTTTGTAGCAACAGTTTGGGGAAGGCCCTTTCCTGTTTCAGCATGACAATGCCCTCGTGCACAAAGAGAGGTCCAAACAGAAGTGGTTTTCGAGATTGGTGTGGAAGAACTTGACTGGCCTGCACAGAGCCCTGACCTCAACCTAATCAAACAACTTTGGGATGAATTGGAACGCTGACTACGAGCCAGGCCTGATCCCCCAACATCAGTGTCTGACCTCACTAATGCTCTTGTGGCTGAATGGAAGCAAGTCCCTGCAGCAATTTTCCAACATCTAGTGGAAAGCCTTCCCAGAAGAGTGGATGTTATAGCAGCAAAGGGGGGACCAACTCCATATTAATGCCCGTGATTTTGGAATGAGATGTTCGACAAGCAGGTGCCCACATACCTTTGGTCATGTAGTGTACCTCAGATCCTTCTCCTTGGGTAGTATTGATCTTTCTAGGATAAAGACATGCTCACACTCTGTTTTGCTTCTTCCCTTCACCTTTATCCCTTTACACACACACACACACACACACACACACACACACACACACACACACACACACACACACACACAGCAGTTGAGCCTCAGACGCAAACAGACCTGGGGTGGGGCTGCTGGCCTGGACAGGGAGGGGGAAGAGTAGTGAGCACTGCAATGGCTGCTGCGACCCTTTTACCCTTAATTAACAACAGTGGAACTAGGCTTCTGCAATGGGGGTTTAGACAAACTTCATAGAATGTGGAGGAGAATGCTAATGTGGGGTTTAGGTTTGTGTATGGTCAGAGATGGCTGATAATGATCTATAACAGACTAAGCTGAGGGCTAAGCTGAGAGGTGTCTGCAGTGACACCCAGAGGAATTTGCCAAAGATGGAAACACAGTCACACAGAGAAGGAAAAGAGGGAAATAATGAGGAAAGGGAGACAGAGGAGGAGGGAGGAGGAGAGAGATGGTGAGGAGACAGAGGGTGAGGAGAGAGAGAAGGAAAAGGTGAGGGAAAGTGAAAAGGCAGAGTAATGTGTCATGCCTCACCTATTCCTGCCAATGGTGTGTGTCTGTGTGTCTCAGTCACCAGATCTCAACTCAATTGAACACTTATGGGAGATTCTGGAGGGGCGCCTGAGACAGCGTATTCCACCTCCATCAATAAAACACCAAATGATGGCATTTCTCATGGAAGAATGGTGTCGCATCCCTCCAATAGAGTCCCAGACACTTCTATGCCAAGGCGCATTGAACCGGTTCTGGCTCATGGTGGGCCAACACCCTAAGACACCCTTTAACTTGGTGTTTCCTTTATTTTGGCAATTCAAGACCAGAGAGAGCCTGTCTATGTCAGGGGGTTGAAAACAGCATTTAGCCTGGAAAGGCACTTGTGGGATATCTTTCAGACTGCACATCTGTTGTTGCTATGTGGGTGAAAGATCAATTCATTTTCACTGTCAGACTGTTGCAGTTCATATGGATACATACACAGGGATCGCAAGGCCTGTTTAGCTGGTCTCTGTCACCACTGATCTGTACAGAGAAAATAGCTATTTCTTCTTCACGATCTGGCAAACAGACACAAAAAAATGCAGTATGTGCAGAGACGAGCACACACAGACAGACAGACACATACCCATATTCTCTTGTATGCTCAGACTCCTGAACACTTACGCACATTCATATTTCATGCCATTATATTGACATGCACCTACAACGCACAATAACATATTCATGCCATCTATGTTGAAAACACACACATGCACAAATACACGTACTCACTCACACACAAACATGCACTCCCCCGCACACAAATTACGAACAGTCTCGACAGTAAGTGCACTAAAACACACAAATACAGTGTCCAGCCGCACAAACACCTCTCTGCACACTGAAACGGCTCAGCTGCTTAGCTGGCTGTCTGAAGAGGCAGTTAGGCAGGCAGGTATTCTGCCGACCAGCCAGGGAGACCAGCCCCTCCCATAGAGCCAGGGTCTCTCTACCCAGACCCTGACCCAGCCCCGTGAAACTAAACCCAGCGAGGTGTGTCAGTCAGACGCACTCACCACTGCATTCCCAGAGCATGCGATCTGGTCCAGGTCCAGAATGGCTGACATGTTTCCCAGGCAGGAGAGGACTGTGTGCTGCTGGGAGCTTTAAAGATCTCCACAATGAGGGCGGGAGAGAGGGAGGGAGGCAGCGCAGGAGGGAGAGTGAGAGAGCAAGAGAGAGAGAGAGACAGACAGAGAAAGAGAGAGAGCGAGAGAGAGAGTGAGCGCAAGAGTGTAATGGAGAGTTAGAGAGTCTAACTGCACCAGCTAGACCAGCAAGAGGGAAAGGAGATTTTTTTTTTTTTTATGAGAGTGGGAGGGATGGAAAAGATGCAGAGCGAGAGGACGGGAGATAGAAGGAGAGACAGAGTGAGTGAGACTGCAATTTGCGATTGGTAAGCACAGCGCATCCGTGCTTCCAGGGCTGTGTACCAGTTATTCTAATTGGATTTCAGCAGGTCAGGTGGGCAGAACGGGGGCGAGCTAGAGGAGAACAGGGGAGAGGGATGGGGGATGGATGGATGGATTGATGGAGAGAGAGCGAGAGAGAGAGAAAGAGAGTGAGAGAGAGAGAGAGAAAGAGAGAGCGAGAAAGGAGAGAGGAGGGGGTATTAAGTGGAGGCATGCAGGCAACCCAGGAGACAAACAGCACTCTGACGTCACAGAGAGAGAGAGTGGTGCTGTAGAAGGGATGCTGACTTTGACGATTGACCGCTTCCTTCCAGTGAATTCTGCATCAGCTCAGCAGCAGCAGCGCTCTGAAATCAATGTCTGATCCTGATTCAATTTGTGGGCTAGAATTGGATTAAACACTATACCTGTCATCAATGAGCAACCAGGCTAATCATATGAAGATAAAATAATATCTTCTTGTTGCAGAGTGAAAACTCAAATGGCAGTGGCAGTGAAACATCAAATTGCTGAAGGTATTTTGGGCTCTGAGGGAAGAAGGTCTGCATTGAATATCAATATGATCTCGGTCTTCTAATGCACCAATATGATTTTGTAACATCAGATTTTCCAGTAAGAAGACATTCAGTAATGATTTTGCTCAATAACGACTTCGCAATGAACCAGCTGTGACCCCATGGTCATCCAAAGAACCATCACCATGACGGTCTGCAAAAGAGAAATTTGTATCCAAAAGAGATTGACAAATGTCTATATTACACTGTAATAACAATCCGTGTTGCTCTAAATCACGTCTATGAGTGAGTGTGCGTGTATGCATGCATTCACTGGAGTCAGTATATGTGAGAGAGTGGTGCATACAGAGATACAAAGATCTTTCTCTGTAAATGTCTCCCCTTCTCTATCAAACCTGATAACCTTTTTTTATTGTATTTTTATTTCACCTTTATTTAACCAGGTAGGATAGTTGAGATCAAGTTCTCATTTACAACTGCGACCTGGCCAAGATAAAGCAAAGCAGTGCGACAAAAACAACAGCACAGATTTACACATAAACAAACGTACAGTCAATAACACAAAATAAAAATCTATGTACAGTGAGTGCAAATGTAGAAGATTAGGCAGGTAAGGCAATAAATAGGCCTTAGAGGTGAAATAATTACAATTTAGCATTAACACTGCAGCGATAGATGTGCAGATGATGATGTGCAAGTAGAGATACTGGGGTGCAAAATAGCAAGAAGATAAATAACAATATGGGGATGAGGTAGTTGGGTGTGCTATTTACAGATTGGCTGTGTACAGGTACAGTTATCAGTGAGCTGCTCTGACAGATGATGCTTAAAGTTAGAGAGGGAGATATGGGCCGTGGGGTGAGACAGGGATGCAGCTTAAGCCCCACCCGCTTCAACATATATATCAACGAATTGGCGCGGGCACTAGAAATGTCTGCAGCACCCAGCCTCACCCTACAAGAATCTGAAGTCAAATGTCTACTGTTTGCTGATGATCTGGTGCTTCTGTCACCAACCAAGGAGGGCCTACAGCAGCACCTAGATATTCTGCACAGATTCTGCCAGACCTGGGCCCTGACAGTAAATCTCAATAAGACCAAAATAATGGTGTTCTAAAAAGGGTCCAGTCACCAGGACCACATATACAAATTCCATCTAGACCCCGTTGCCCTAGAGCACAAAAGAAACTATACATACCTAGGCCTAAACATTAGCGCCACAGATAACTTCCACAAAGCTGTGAACGATCTGAGAGACAAGGCAAGAAGGGCATTCTATGCCATCAAAAGGAACATAAAATTCAACATACCAATTAGGAGCTGGCTAAAAATACTTGAATCAGTCATAGAACCCATTGCCCGTTATGGTTGTGAGGTCTGGGGTCCACTCACCAACCAAGATTTCACAAAATGGGACAAACACCAAATTGAGACTCTGCATGCAGAATTCTGCTAAAATATCATTCACGTACAACGTAGAACACCAAATAATGCATGCAGAGCAGAATTAGGCCGATACCCAAAAGATGATCAAAATCCAGAAAAGAGCCGTTAAATTCTACAACCACCTAAAAAGAAGCGATTCCCAAACCTTCCATGACAAAGCCATCACCTACAGAAAGATGAACCTGGAGAAGAGTCCCCTAAGCAAGCTGGTCCTGGGGCTCTGTTCATAAACAGACCCCACAGAGCCCCAGGACAGCAACACAATTAGACCCAACCAAATCATGAGAAAACAAAAAGATAATTACTTGACACATTGGAAAGAATTAACAAAAAAACAGAACAAACTAGAATGCTATTTGGCCCTAAACAGAGAGTACACAGAATACCTGACCACTGTGACTGACCCAAACTTAAGGAAAGCTTTGACTATGTACAGACTTAGTGAGCATAGCCTTGCTATTGAGAAAGGCCGTCGTAGGCAGACCTGGCTCTCAAGAGAAGACAGGCTATGTGCACACTGCCCACAAAATGAGGTGGAAACTGAGCTGCACTTCCTAACCTCCTGCCCAATGCATGACCATATTAGAGACACATACAGTATTTCCCTCAGAATACACAGATCCACAAAGAATTCGAAAACAAACCCAATTTTTTATAAACTCTCATATCTACTGGGTGAAATTCCACAGTGTGTTATCACAGCAGCAAGATTTGTGACCTGTTGCCGCAAGAAAAGGGCAACCAGTGAAGAACAAACACCATTGTAAATACAACCCATATTTATGCTTATTTATTTTCCCTTGTGTACTTTAACCATTTGTACATTGTTACAACACTGTATATATACATAATATGACATTTGTAATGTCTTTATTCTTTTGAAACTTCTGAATGTGTAATGTTTACTGTTAATTTTTATTGTTTATTTCACTTTTGTATATTATCTACCTCACTTGCTTTGGCAGTTAACATATGTTTCCATTGCCAATAAAGCCCCTTGAATTGAAATTGAATTGATATAAGTCTCCAGCTTCAGTGATTTTTGCAATTCGTTCCAGTCATTGCCAGCAGAGAACTGGAAGGAAAGGCGGCCAAAGGAAGTGTTGGCTTTGGCGATGACCAGTGAAATATACCTGCTGGAGCGCGTGCTACGGGTGGGTGTTGCTATGATGACCAGTTAGCTGAGATAAGGCGGGTTTTACCTATCAAAGACTTATAGGTGACCTGGAGCCAGTGGGTTTGGTGACGAATATGTAGCGAGGGCCAGCCAACGAGAGCATACAGGTCGCAGTGGTGGGTAGTATATGGGGCTTTGGTGACAAAACGGATGGCACTGTGATGGACTACTGACTGGACTACATCCAGTTTGCTGAGTAGAGTGTTGGAGGCTATTATGTAAAATCGCCGAAGTCAAGGATCGGTAGGATAGTACATTTTACGAGGGTAAGTTTGGCAGCATGAGTAAAGGAGGCTTTGTTGCGAAATAGGAAGCAAATTCTAGATTACATTTTGGATTGGAGATGCTTAATGTGTGTTTGGAAGGAGAGATAACAGTCTAACCAGACACCTAGGTATTTGTAGTTGTCCACATATTCTAGGTCAGAACTGTCCAGTGTAGTGATGCTAGTCGGGCGGGCGGGTGTGGGCAGCAAATGGTTGAAGAGCATGTATTTAGTTTTACTAGCATTTAAAAGCAATTGGAGGCCACGGAAGGAGTGTTGTATGGCATTGAAGCTTGTTTGGAGGTTTGTTAACACAGTGTCCAAAGAAGGGCCAGATGTATACAGAATGGTGTCGTCTGCGTAGAGGTGGATCAGAGAAACACCAGCAGCAATAGCGACATCATTGATGTATACAGAGAAAATAGTCTGCCCGAGAATTGAACCCTGTGATACCCCCATAGACACTGCCAGAGGTCCTGACAACAGGCCCTCTGATTTGACACATTGAACTCTGTCTGAGAAGTAGTTGGTGAACCAGGCAAGGCAGTCATTTGAGAAACCAAGGCTATTGAGTCTGCCTGATAAGAATGTGGTGATTGACAGAGTCGAAAGCCTTGGCCAGGTTGTTGAAGACGGCTGCACAGTACTGTCTTTTATCGATGGCGGTTATGATATCGTTTAGGACCTTGAGTGTGGCTGAGGTGCACCCCTGACCAGCTTGGAAACCATAGTGGAGAAGGTATGGTGGGATTCAAAATGGTCGGTGATCTGTTTGTTAAATTGGCTTTCAAAGATTTTTAGAAAGGCAGGGTGGGATGGATATAGGTCTATAGTGTCGTGGAGAATCGGATCAAATACAACGCATTACAGAACTTGTGAAATCAATTCTGCTTTTAATACAAGAGTATAGCAAGCCGGGATGGTCCGCGGAACACACCGCTTTTCCAGAGCCCTGGCTCCAGTATTTATCCACATATTGCATATGAGCCCATCCCACATGCAAAATGAGTTTACATTCCAATCCGTGCATCCTGCTTGTTCAGCTCAATAATGCTCATACCTGCTTTCCATCAGATTATAATGATGACAAGACCCTTGCTTTGTTCCTGCACTTAACTAAATATATTATTTTGTTTGTGTATTATCTAAGATCAGCAGACTATGTGTCTCCTCAGTTTCTAGCGTGTCCAGCTATACTAAAAATACTATACATTCCTCTATTTTACAGCCCTATGTTTTGGCTCTGCACTTAGCTCAAAAATATGCGAACTATGTCTATTGGTCATCAGTTAGTCATTTGACTGACCCCCTCCTTTGTATATCCCTCTGGCCTTGGTATGTCCAGCTATCCTATATATCTTATGCATTTGTCTATGTGTTATATTTGCTCCCACAATAGCAGTTTGGGTCTAGAGTGTCTCCCCCTTTGAAGAGGGGGATGACCGTGACAGCTTTCTCAGACAATGCGAAAGAGGGGTTGAACAATAGGGGTTGCAACAATTTCGGCTGATAGTTTTAGAAAGAGAGGGTCCAGATTGTCTAGCCCGGCTGATTTTTAGGGATCCAGCACTTGCAGCTCTTTCAGAACATCAGCTGTCTGGATTTGGGTGACAGAGAAGCGGGGGGGGGAGGGGGCTTGGGCAAGTTGCTGCAGGGGGTGCAGAGCTGTTGGCAAATGCTTATTGAAATTCTCAATTATCGTAGATTTATCAGTGGTGACAGTGTTACCTAGCCTCAGTGCAGTGGGCAGCTGGGAGGAGGTGCTCTTATTCTCCATGGACTTTACAGTGTCCCAAAACTGTTTGGAATTAGTGCTACAGGATGCAAATATCTGTTTGAAAAAGCTAGCCTTAGCTTTCCTAACTGACTGTGGATATTGGTTCCTGACTTCCCTGAAAAGTTGCATATTGCAGGGGCTATTCGATGCTAATGCAGAACGCAACAGGATGTATTTGTGTTGGTCAAGGGCAGTCAAGTCTGGGGTGAACCAAGGGCTATATCTGTTCTTAGTTCTACATGTTTTGAATGGGGCATGCTCATTTAAGATGGTGAGGAAAGCAGTTTTAAAGAGCAACCAGGCATCCTCTACTGACAGGATGAGGTCAATATCCTTCCCGGATACCCGGGCCAGGTCGATTAGAAAGGCCTGCTTGCTGAAGTATTTTAGGGAGCGTTTGAAGATGATGAGTATGGTCGTTTGACCGCAGACCCATTACGGACGCAGGGTATGAGGCAGTGATCGCTGAGATCCTGGTTGAAGATAGCAGAGGTGTATTTAGAGGGCAAGTTAGTCAGGATGATATCTAAGAGGGTGCCCATGGTTACGAATTTAGGGTTGTACCTGGTAGGTTCCTTGATAATTTGTTTGAGATTGAGGGCATCTAGTTTAGATTGTAGGACGGACGGGGTGTTAAGCATATCCCAGTTTAGGTCACCTAACAGTACGAACTCTGAATATAGATGGGGGGCAATCAATTCACATATGGTGTCCAGGGCACAGCTGGGGGCTGAAGGGGGTCTATAACAAGCGGCAACGGTGAGAGACTTGTTTCTGGAAAGGTGGATTTTTCAAATTAGAATAAAAGCTTGAACTGTTTGGGCACAGAGCTGGATAGTATGACAGAACTCTACAGGCTATCTCTGCAGTAGATTGCAACTCCGCCCCCTTTGGCAGTTCTATCTTGTTGGACAATGTTGTAGTTGGGGATGGACATTTCAGGATTTTGGTGGCCTTCCTAAACCAGGATTCAGACACGGCTAGGACATCAGGGTTGGCAGAGTGTGCTAAAGAAGAAAATAAAACAAATTTGGGGAGGAGGCTTCTGATGTTAACATGCATGAAACCAAGTATTTTACGGTTACAGGAGTCAACAAATGAGAGCGCCTGGGGAATGGGAGTGGTGCTGGGGCTGCAGGGCTTGGGTTAACCTCTACATCACCAGAGGAACAGAGGAGGAGTAGGATAAGGGTACGGCTAAAGGCTATAAGAACTGGTCGTCTAGTGCGTTCGGAACAGAGAGTAAAATGAGCATATTTCTGGGTGTGGAAGAATAGATTCAAGTCATAATGTACAGACAAGGAAGGGTATGGTAGGGTGTGAGTACAATGGAGGTAAACCTAAGCATTGAGTGATGATGGGAGAGGTTTTGTCTCTAGAGGCACCAGTTAAGCCAGGTGAGGTCACCAAATGTGTGGAGGGTGGGACAAAAGGGCTATCTAAGGCATATTGGGCAGGGCTTTGGGCTCTACAGTGAAATAAGACAATAATCACTAACCAAAACAGCAATAAACAAGGCATATTGACATTAGGGAGAGGCATGTGTAGCCGAGTGATCATAGGGTTCAGAGAGTAGCGATAGGTGAGTCAGGGAGCCGATTCAGTAGTCGCAACTACGCTAGGCGAGCTGGAGACAAGGCGATTCAGACAGCTAGCGGGCCGGGGCTAGCAGATGGGCCTTCGGCGATGTCGCAATGGAAGAGCCTGTTGAAACCACCTCGGACGATTACGTTGGCAGACCAGTCGTGATGGACTGGCGGGGCTCTGTGTTGGCAGTAAAGGGTCCAGGGAAATTAGCAAAAGAGGTATTGTAGCCCAATAATTAACCGGTGGACCTCTTCGACTAGCCGGGAGATGGGAGTAGCCACTTGGATTGCAGCTAGCCAGCAATGATCCGGTGTAAAGGTTCAGAGCTTGCGATAGGAATCCGGAGATGTGGTAGAGAAAAAGCTGTCCGATATGCTTTGGGTTGATATCGCGCTGTGCAGACTGGCAGGTATTGACGGAGCTGAGGCTGGCTGGTGTCCGAGTTAGGGGTGAAGACCACTAGCAGTAGCTAACTGACTACTAGCTAGTAGCTAGTTAGCTGGCTAGCTGCTGATGGGGGTTCCGGTTCTAAAGTATAAAAATAGCAGATCCGTACCACATTGGGTGAGGCGGGTTGCAGGAGACTATATTCAGCCCGTAGATGGAAAGTGAGATTTAAATCAATTTTAAAAAATGAGGAAAACTATATTTACACGGGACAGGACGGGACAAGACAAAACACATATCCGACTGCGACGCCATCTTGGAATTTTGATTCTTCATAATAGCCACCCTTTGCACACGCTTGGCATTCTCTCAACCAGCTTCATGAGGTAGTCACCTGGAATGCATTTCAATTAACAGGTGTTGTTAAAAGTTAATTTGTGGAATTACTTTCCTTCTTAATGCATTTCAGCCAATCAGTTGTGTTGTGACAAGGTAGGGGTGGTATACAGAAGATAGCTCTATTTGGTAAAAGACCAAGTCCATATTATGGCAAGAACAGCTCAAATAAGCAAAGAGAAACCACAGTCCATCATTACTTTAAGACATGAAGGTCAGTCAATACGGAACATTTCAAGAACATTGAACGTTTCTTCAAGTGCAGTCACAAAAACCATCAAACGCTATG
This sequence comes from Oncorhynchus nerka, assembly GCF_034236695.1. Taxonomy (NCBI): domain Eukaryota; kingdom Metazoa; phylum Chordata; class Actinopteri; order Salmoniformes; family Salmonidae; genus Oncorhynchus; species Oncorhynchus nerka. Next base: position 80,106,228 of record NC_088410.1, on the reverse strand, counting down.
ATGAAACTGGCTCTCATGAGGACCGCCACAGGAATGGAAGACTCAGAGTTACCTTTGCTGCAGAGGATAAGTTCATTACAGTTACCAGCCTCAGAAATTGCAGCCCAAATAAATGCTTCACAGAGTTCAAGTAACAGACACATCTCAACATCAACTGTTCAGAGACAGCGTGAATCGGGCCTTCATGGTCGAATTGCTGCAATGAAACAACTAAAGGACACCAATCAGAAGAAGAGACTTGATTGGGCCAAGAAACATGAGCAATGGACATTAGAAATCTGTCCTTTGGTCTGAGGAGTCCAAATTTGAGATTTATAGTTCTAACCGCTTTGTGTTTGTGAGACGCAGAGTATGTAAACAGATGATCCCTGCATGTGTGGTTCTCACCATGAAGCATGGAGGAGGAGGTGTGAAGTGTGGGAGTGCTTTGCTGGTTACACACACGGTCAGTTATTTATTCGGAATTCAAGGCACACTTAACCAGCATGGATACCACAGAATTCTGCGGTGATATGCCATCTCATCTGGTTTGCGCTTAGTGGGACTATCATTTGTTTTCAACAGGACAATAACCCAACACACGTCCAGGCTGTGTAAGGACTATTTGACCAAGAAGGAGAGTGATGGAGTGCTGCATCGGATGACCTGGCCTCCACAATTACCCGACCTCAACCCAATTGAGATGGTTTGGGATGAGTTGGACCGCAGAGTGAAGGAAAAGCATCCAACAAGTGCTCAGCATATGTGGGAACTCCTTCAAGAGTGTTGGAAAAGCTTTCCAGGTGAAGCTGGTTGAGAGAATGCCAAGAGTGTGCAAAGCGGTCATCAAAGCAAAGGGTGGCTACTTTGAAGAATATAAAATATATTTTTATTTGTTTAACACTTTTTTGGTTACTACATGATTCCATGTGTTATTTCATAGTTTTGATCGTTTTTATTCTACAATGTAGAAAATAGTAAAAATTTAGAAAATCCCTTGAATGAGTAGGTGTCCAAACTATTGACTGGTACTGCCTCGCTTCTCGCTCTTAGGAAATTTGCAGTATTTTGTTTTTTTATGTATTATTTCTTACATTGTTTTGTGTGTGTTTCTTTTTTGTTTGTGTTAATACATACAGCCGGGAACAATTATTGGATATCAGAGTGGCGGTAACTCACCAGCACTACTAGCATTACAACCCGGAATACGACTTTCCCGAAGCGGATCCTTTGTTTGCACATCCTTCACCCAATCGATTGAACCGATTCCAGAAGCCAACCAAAAACAACGCCGGTGAAGGAGAGGTACTTGGAACAGTCTTCTAGTCTGACTTAGGAGGCGTGCACACCACCCACCGTTTCTGAGTTTATTACTCACAAATGTTCAGTCTCTGGATGATAAAGTTGACGAGCTCAGGGCGAGGGCTTCTTTCCAGCGAGACATTAGGGATTGTAATGTACTCTGTTTCACGGAAACATAGCTCTCTCGGGATATACTGTCTGAGTCGGTCCAGCCAATAGGGTTCTCTGTTCATTGCGCAGACAGGAATAAATATCTCTCCGGGAAGAAGAAGGGCGGTTATATGATTTCATGTTTCATGATAAACGACTCATGGTGTAATTGTGATAACATACAGGAACTCAAGTCCTTTTGTTCAACCAACGGAGAATACCTCACAATCAAATGCCGACCGTATTATCTTCCAAGATAATTTTCTTCGGTTTTAGTCAAGGCCGTGTATATCCCTCCTTAAGCCAATACCACGACGGCCCTCAAATAACTTCACTGGATTTTATGCAAACTGGAAACCACACATCCTGAGGCTGCATTTATTGTAGCTGTTGATTTTAACAAAGCAAATTTGAGGAAAAGGTGCCAAAGTTCTAGAATATCGACTGTAGTACTCGCACTGCTAAAAAACTCGACCACTGTTCCTCCAACTTCTGAGATGCATACAAGGCCCTCCCCAGCCCTCATTTCAGCAAATCTGACCACGATTGCATTTTGCTCCTCCCTTCCTATAGGCAGAAACTTAAACCGGAAGTACCCGTGCTAAGCACTATACAACGCTGGTCTGACCAATTGGAATCCATAATTCAAGATTGTTTTGATCATGCGGACTGGGATATGTGCCGGTTAGAGTCAGAGAATAACATCAACCTATATACTGACACGGTGACTGTGTTTATCAGGAAGTGAATAGTAGATGTTGAACCCACTGTGACTATTAAAACCTCCCTAACCAGAAACCGTGGAAAGGTAGCAGCATTCGTGCAAAACTTAAAGTGCGAACCACAGCATTTAACCATGGCAAGGTGACTGGGAATATGGCAGAATACAAACAGTGTAGTTATTTCCTCTGCAATCAAACAGGCAAAACGTCAGTATAGAGACAAAGTGGAGTCGGAATTAAACGGCTCAGACATGAGACGTATGTGGCAGGGTCTACAGACAATCACGTACTACAAAAGGAAAACCAGCCACATCGTGAACACCGACATCTTGCTTCCAGATAAGCTAAACACATTCTTCGCCCGCTTTGAGGATAACACAGTGCCACCAACGCGGCCTGCTACCAAGGACTGTGGGCTCTCCTTCTCCATGGCCAACGTGTGTAAGACATTTAAGCGTTTTAACCCTTGCAAGGCTGCCGGCCCAGACAACATCCCTAGCCGCGTCCTCAGAGCATGAGCAGACCAGCTAGCTGGTGTGTTTACGGACAAATTCAATCTCTCCCTATCTCCACATGCTTCAAGATGGCCACCACTGTTCCTGTACCCAAGAAAGCAAAGGTAACTGAACTAAATTACTATCGGCCCGTAGCACTTACTTCTGTCATCATGATGTGCTTTCAGAGACTAGTCAAGGATCATATCACCTCTACCTTATGTCACCCTAGACCCACTTCAATTTGCTTACTACTTCAATAGATCCACAGACGATGCAATCGCCATCACATTGCACACTGCCCTATCCCACCTGGATAAGAGGAATACCTATGTAAGAATGCTGTTCATTGACTATAGCTCAGCATTCAACACCATAGTACCCTCCATGCTCATCATCAAGCTCGAGGCCCTGGGTCTGAACCCCACCCTGTGCAACTGGGTCCAGGACTTCCTGACGGGCCGCCCCCAGGTGGTGAAGGTAGGAAACAACACCTCCACTTCGCTGATCCTCAACACTTGGGCCCCACGAGGATGCATGCTCAGCCCCCTCCTGTACTCCCTGTTCACCCATGACTGTGTGGGCAAGCACGCCTCCAACTCAATCATCAAGTTTGCAGACGACACAACAGTAGTAGGCTTGATTACCAACACTGACGAGACAGCCTACAGGGAGGAGGTGAGGGCTCTGGGAGTGTGAGGCCAGGAAAATAACCACTCGATGTCAACAAAACAAAGGAGATGATTGTGGACTTCAGGAAACAGCAGAGGGAGCATCCCTTTATCCACATTGATAGGACCGCAGTGGAGAAGGTGGAACGCTTCAAGTTCCTCGGCGTACACATCACTGACAAACTGAAATGGTCCACCCACACAGACAGTGTGGTGAAGAAGGCGCAACAGCACCTCTTCAACTTCAAGAGGCTGAAGAAATTTGGCTTGGCAAACCCTCACAACATTTTACAGATGCACAATTGAGAGCATCCTATCAGGCTGTATCACCGCTTGGTGGTGCGGTCTACCCAACGCATCACTGTGAGCAAACTACCTGCCCTCCAGGACACCTACAGCACCTGATGTCACAGGAAGGCCAAAAAGATCATCAAGGACAACAACCACCCAAGCCACTGCCTGTTCACCCCACAATCATCCAGAAGGTGAGGTCAGTACAGGTGCATCAAAGCTGGGACAGAGAGACTGAAAAACAGCTTCCATCTCAAGGCCATCACTGTTAAATAGCCATCACTAGTACATTAGAGGCTGCTGCCTATATACATAGACTTGAAATCACTGGACACTTTAATAAACGGAACACTAGCCACTTTAATAATGTTTACATTTCTTGCATTACTCATCTCGTATGTATATACAGTTGTGGCCAAAAGGTTTGAGAATGACACAAATATTAATTTCCACAAAGTTTGCTGCTTCAGTGTCTTTAAATATTTTGGCAGATGTTACTATGGAATACTGTAGTATATTTACAAGAATTTCATAAGTGTCAAAGGCTTTTATTGACAATTACAATGTCAATTACAATTTTTCTTTCTTTTTTCTACTGTGTTATTGACTTGTTTATTGTTTACTCCATGTGTAACTCTGTGTTGCTGCCTGTTCACACTGCTATGCTTTATCTTGGCCAGGTCGCAGTTGTAAATGAGAACTTGTTCTCAACTAGCCTACCTGGTTAAATAAAGGTGAAATAAAATAAATAAAAAACATGAAGTTGATGAAAAGAGCCAATATTTGCAGTTCTGACCCTTCTTTTTCAAGACCTCTGCAATCCACCCTGGCATGTTGTCAATTAACTTCTGGGCCACACCCTGACTGATGGCAGCCCATTCATGCATAACCAATGCTTGGAGTTTGTCAGAATATGTGGGTTTTAATTTGTCCACTCGCCTATTGAGGATTGACCACAAGTTCTCAATGGGATTAAGATCTGGGTAGTTTCCTGGCCATGGACCAAAAATATTGATGTTTTGTTCCCCGAACCACTTAGTTATCACTTTTGCCTTATGGCAAGGCGCTCCATCATGCTGGAAAAGGCATTGTTCGTCACCAAACTGTTCCTGGATGGTTGGGAGAAGTTGCTCTCGGAGGATGTGTTGGTACCATTCTTTATTCATGGCTGTGTTCTTAGGCAAAAGTATGAGTGAGCCCACTCCCTTGGCTGCGAAGTAACCCCACACATGAATTGCCTCAGGATGCTTTACTGTTGGCCTGACACAGGACTGATGTCTGCCTTCGATGAATTGCTTTACAACTCTCTCTTTCCCCACCTCTTTTGACCTTACCCTTTCCCTTTCCCAATCCCCTCCAACTCCCAAGGAAAAACACTTGATCTCATTTTTACTAGAGGCTGCTCACCTACTAATCACACTGAAACCCCCCTCCAGGTCTCTGATCAATACTTTGTTTCCTTTTCTGACTCCCTTTCCTCCTACCCTACCCAGATGGTCATGCACTGTCGCAATCTTCGCTCTCTCCCTCCCACTACTCTTTCCTCTTCTATCCTATCATCTCGCCCCTCCGCTAAATCCTTCTCCCTCCTGTCTCCAAATTCTGGGTCTTCGACCCTACTCTCCTCCCTTTCCACATCCTATGACTCGCACTGTCCCCTTTCCTCCAGGCCGGCTCGGCCCTCCCCTCCTTCTCTGTGGCTGAGTGAAAATTTTGGAAAACTATACTTCCAGGGGGACCTATCATCCTTTCACTCCCTCCTCTCTACCTTCTCTTACTCTGTATTCACTACTTTCTATCACTCTAAATGTCATACCTTCTACCTCTAACCATAGGAAACTATTTTCCACCTTCTCCTTCATCCTTAATCCCCCTCCCTCCTCTCTCTCTGCAGATGACTTTGCCAACCACTTTGAAACGACATCCGCTTCTCATTCAATCAGCCTATTGAGTCCACTGGTCCCACTCACACAGACGTACCCTACGCCTTGACCTCTTTTTCCCCTCTCTCTCCAGAAGAAATCCTGTGTCTAAGTGAGTTCTGGTTGCCCAACAACCTGCCTGCTCGACTCCAATTCCTCACTTCCCTCATCAACCTCTTCCCTGACCAATGGCTGCGTCCCCTCTGACTTCCAAATGGCCCGAGTCGCTCCCCTCCTCAAAAAAACAACACGACTCATTTGACGTCAAAAACTATAGACCCCCCCCCAAAGGTGCGGACTCCGGCCGCAAAACCTAAACCCATAGGGGAGGGTCCGGGTGGGCATCTGTCCAAGGGGGCGGCTCTGGCGCGGGACGTGGACCCCACTCCATCATAGTCTTGGCCCACTTAAGTGGCGCCTTTGGAGCGGCGACCCACGCCGCCGACCTCGGACTGGGGACCCTTGCAGCGGGCCCCGAATAGACGGGAGTCTCCGGCAGCGCCGGACAGGCGTAAGGCTCCAGGCAGCGCCGGAGTGAATGGCGACTCTGGCAGCGCCGGACAGACGGGCGGCTCCGGACAGACGGGAGAACCTGGAGTGAGGAGACGGAGAGACAGCCTGTTGTGTGGGGCTGCCACAGGACCCACCAGGCTGGGGAGACCTACAGGAGGCCTGGTGCGTGGAGGAGGCACCGGATGGACCGGGCTGTGGGGGAGCACTGGAGCTCTGGTGCGCAGCCTTGGCACCACTCCTCCAGGCTGGATAACCCCTTTAGCCCGGACCCTCCAGAGTGCAGGCACAGGTTGAACCGGGCTGTGGGTGAGCACTGGAGATATTGTGCATACCACTCGCACCTCTCCCTTAGGCTCAATGCCCACATTCGCCCGGCACGGAGACACAGCACGCAGCGCCGGCGCAGGATACCCTGGGCCCGAAACGGCATACCTCATATCGCCGCCGCTCAGCTCTCGCTGCCTCCAGATCTTCCTTGGGGCGGCGATATTCCCCAGCCTGTGCCCAGGGTCCCTTGCCTTCCAGTATCTCCTCCCCTGTCCAGGAGACCAGAACCCTCTGCTCCTGGTTACCACACTGCTTGGTCCTTTGGTGGTGGGTAGTTCTGTAACGGTTTTCCTCCTCTTCTGAGGAGGAGTAGGAAAGATCGGACCAATGCGCAGCGTGGTAAGTGTCCATATTTTAGTGAAATAAAACCGAACACTGAATACAAAAAGAACAAGAGAAATAAATGAAAACCGAAACAGTTCTGTATGGTAAAACACAGACACAGAAAACAACTACCCACAAATCATAGTGGGAAAACAGGCTGCCTAAGTATGGTTCTCAATCAGAGACAACGATCGACAGCTGCCTCTGATTGGGAACCATACCAGGCCAAACACAGAAATACAAAACCTAGAATACACAACATAGAATGCCCACCCCAACTCACGCCCTGACCAAACTAAAACAGAGACATACAAAAGGAACTTACGGTCAGGACGTGACAGACACATTTACAATGTACAAGCACCTGTTGACTGGTCTAATGATGATGCATGCATCTCTGGTAAAAATCCCCCCCACCTGGATTATCAATAATCTGTTCACAAGTGACTGCTATCTCCACACACACTGATAAATCACCACCATTTTATTTCAGGTATACATTTCTGATTAGAGTCCGTTAGAGTTTGTTTTAATTCCAGTGTCACCTTAGAACGCAATCATAGAGACTGTTTCTATGTCTCTCTGCCAAAGGCAGGCCAGTGACAGTGTCATAGCTAAGCTGTCACCTCTCCATCCCTGTGAGTCATACAGACACTGTTGTCTCAGCACCAACCACCCCATCCAAGGAGACGGACGGACAGAGGAGAAAGTGGAGGACAGGGATAGCATCTTAAAAAAGACACTGATGTACTTCTTCTCATTGCAGTGTTTTCCCCACTTCTCCTTCAGAGCTACATTAACCAATATAATAACCACATTAGCCTTCTGCATTGTACAGGCACATCTTAGACACAAAGGTCTAGCGCCTCTGCTCTGCACCATCAGTCAGGCTTAGAGCGCCCTCCCCTGGGCTAAACGAGATCAGCAGAACACAGAGGGCCAATGACTTGCAATCCCAGTTTGATTTCATATGAAGCCATTTGCTCCACCCACTGAAGGGGAAGAGAGAGGACAGTGCATTCCTGGAGGAGGCTAAGATCAAGCCTAAGAGGTTGTCAGGTTTTTTAGCTTATAAAGTGAGTTCCAAAAGGATTGGGCTGTTTTTTTGGCTCTGTGGTCCAGCATTTTGAATGTAATTTAACCTGATACAATGACTATGAGCATAAAGTGCAGACTGTCAGCTTTAATTTGAGGGTATTTTCATTCATATCAGGTGAAATAAAACACTTTTTGTACATAGTCCACCCATTTTAGGGGGACAAAAAGTATTGGGACAAATTCACTTATGTGTATTAAAGTGGTTAAACGTTGAGTATTTGGTCCCATATTCCTAGCACACAATGATTACGTTAAGCTTTGCTGTTTGTTTTGGTTGTGTTTCAGATTTTGTACCCTGCCGGGGCGGCAGGATAGCCTAGTGGTTAGAGCGTTGGACTAGTAACTGGAAGGTTGCGAGTTCAAACCCCCAAGCTCACAAGGTACAAATCTGTCGTTCTGCCCCTGAACAGGCAGTTAACCCACTGTTCCCAGGCCGTCATTGAAAATAAGAATGTGTTCTTAACTGACTTGCCTGGTTAAATAAAGGTAAAATTAAAATTAAAATGGTAAATAATGTGTTGCGTAATTTTGGAGTCACTTTTACTATTTATTAAAAATAGAATATGTTTCTAAACACTTCTACATTCATGTGGATGCTACCATGATTACGGATAACCTCTCAACAGGGCAGGTTAGCATTTTTTGGGGGTAGGATATTTATGCGTCTGTAACTTTCTCACTATGTACAAAAAGTGATGTAATTTCTAAACGGTTCACTCGATATGGATGAAAATTAAAGCGGTCTGCACTTTAACCTCACAGCCATTGTATCATTTCAAATCCAAAGAGCTGGAGTACAGATCCAAAACAACAGCAAAAAATGTCATTGTCCCAATACTTTTGGAGCTCACTGTACATAGAACAATATATCTGAAATGGATCACACCATTGTCTCTGCTAGATCTAAGGAGGACTGAATTGTTATGTTGAACAGAGCAAAGCACCCCGTTACTCCCCCCTCAGTGCCACTGCAGCTCCCAGAGCACGTCTCCCGATTCTGTACTCATTTAGCATCACATTTTGAATAGCCATGTCTAGCTCCATCATTTTGTTCAGAATTCCTGCCAAGAGTGTAAACATATAAGAATGTGTGAAGGGAGGGTGACACACAACTACTATGCTATGTTTTTGCCTTACTTCTCTCTTTTATGTAGTGTTGTGGTGTCTCACTTGTCGCGATGTGTTTTGTCCTAAATAAATGTAAAAAAATGAATAAATTGTGGCTACCTCAGTGTGATGTAAGAGAAACATCCTCAGGTTGGGACTGCATCATCCAGGTGGAGAATGAAGACTGATACCCTCTGCCACACCATCGGGCCCTGTCGTCCCTTCCCATCCACATCCACACACACCGTCTCTGGGTGATGATGTCACAGCAGTGCTGCAGTAGAATGACTAATGGAAGCTCTGTAATAATTATACAAATCCTGGTGGATTTACTGGCTAGATGCAAACTCTGCTGGTACAATGTCCCGATGGATGTGGTAAAAGGAATATGTCTGAAGAAAGTGTGTGTTTGTGTGTCTGACAATGCCTATACACGTGTCTGAGTGTATGCATGAAGGGGGGGTGGGTGCGCAGACAAGCCCACATGGAGGAAAAGAGCACCAGCCCTGCTCTACTGAGTATGTTTACCATCCTACCTGCAGTAGCTATATTTAGCCCAGGACGTGATGCAGAGAACAGGCATGACTGCATGGAGGCTGGGAAAGCCAGCATTAGTTAACTGTTTACAGTCCCTGGGAAAGGCAGCATCCACCTTACTGTTGAAGTGCAACCTTCATAAGCATGTACCTTGCACTGTGCAAAGACCACTGTCCACTGTCAGCAGATACAAAAATAATGAAGATCCATTTCTGACTGTAGCCTATGCATGTAGACTAATAATAACCCTGTATAGTTCTATCTGCATGTGGAAAAGTATGTAGGGGCGGCAGGTAGCCTAGTGGTTAGAGCATCGGGCGAGTAAGCGAAAGGTTGCTAGATCGAATCCCAGAGCTGACAAGGTAAAAATCTGTTGTTCTGCCCCTGAACAAGGCAGTTAACCTACTCTTCCTAGACCGTCATTGAAAATAAGAATTTGTTCTTAACTAAATAAAGGTAAAATAAAAAATTATGTAGACACACCTTCAAATTAGTGGATTTGGTGATTTCAGCCACACCCATTGCTGAAATGTGTATAAAATCAAGCACACGGCCATGCAATCTCCACAAACAAACAGTGGCAGTAGGATGGCCTTACTGAAAAGCTCAAGTGTCTGGGCCCTTCATTTTCACATCACTGAAAATGATCAGTACAAATCAACACCCTTCATTTAGAACTGGAGACACTCACCTGGCAGTCAAAGTCCTGGAAGTTACGTGAATTCTGAGAGAAAAGAGAAAAGAATGGTATATGTTATTGAGGTGTTGGATGGTAGAAATTCTTTCACCTACAGTATTTTATAGTGAACAAAACTATAAACCCAACTTTTAAAGTGTTGGTCCCATGTTTCATGAGGTGAAATAAAATATCCCAGAAACTTTCCATTTGCACAAAAAGTTTATTTCTCTCAAATGTTGTGCACAAATTTCTTTACATCCCTGTTAGTGAGCATTTATCCTTTGCCAAGATAATCCATCCACTTGACAGGTATGACATATCAAGAAGCTGATTAAACAGCATAATCATTACACAGGTGCACCTTGTGCTGAGACAATAAAAGGCCACTCTAAAATGTGCAGTTTGGCCACGCAACACAATGTCACAGATTTGTCAAGTTTTGAGGGAGCTTGCATTTGGCATGCTGACTGCAGGAACTCTGTTGCCAGAGTATTGAATTTTAATTTCTCTACCATAAGTCACCTCAAAAATAATTTTTGAGAATTTGGCAATATGTCCAACCAGCCTCGCAACAGCAGACCACGTGTATGGTGTCATGTGGGCGAGCGGTTTGCTGATGTCAACGTTGTGAACAGAGTGCCCCATGGAGGCGGTGGGGTTATGGTATGGGCAGGCATAAGCTACGGACAAAGAACACAATTGCATTTTAGCGATGGCAATTTAAATGCACAGAGATACCGTGACGAGATCCTGAGGCCCGTTGTCGTGCCATTCATCGACAGCCATCACCTCATGTTTCAGCATGATAATTTACAGCCCCCTGTCGCAAGGATCTGTACACAATTCCTGGAAGATGAAAATGTCCCAGTTCTTCTATGGCCTGCATACTCACCAAACATGTCACCCATTGAGCATGTTTGGGATGCTCTGTATCGACATGTACGACAGCGTGTTCCAGTTCCAGGCAATATCCAGCAACTTCGCACAGCCATTGAAGAGGACAACATTCCACAGGCCACAATCAACAGCCATCAACTTTATGTGAAGGAGATGCTGATTGGTTTTATGGTCCATGCACCAACAGATACATATCTGTATTCCCAGTCATGTGAAATCCATAGATTAGATCCTAAAGAATTTATATCAATTTACTGATTTCCTTATATGAATTGTAACACAGTAAAATCTTTGAAATTGTTGAATGTTGCATTTATATTTTTGTTCAGGATAGAAAACACCACTGCTTAATTGACATACTCTCAATATGCTATCCTATTTATCACCTGTATGCCTCTCCTGTCAACTCATTACTGTCTGTCTGTCCTCACATCTATCCTGCAGGCTCCTGTCTGTTGGATTCTTAATGAGATGGCCTGGCCACTAGGTGGAGTGAGAGGTCAGCCATAAACCCATTCATTCAGAGGAGCTCATGGCGCTGTCTTCCATCCACCTGTCTGTCCACAGCCAGCCCACTTCACCAGCACCACTGTCAGGTGATGAATGGCCTGTTCAGCCCATGATGTATGACACAATACCCTCTGCCTCAGCCTATACATCAACTCATGTCCTGTGATGCAGAGAAAGCCGAACAGTGGGTTTTGACCAGAGGCCGTGCCTCGTCTTGACAACGGTTCGCTCCAAGGCTTCCCTTTGATTGACATTTGCATAAAGTAGAGCAGAGCTTAACTTTTTCTACCACTCCACTAACATGGCTCTTGCCGCTCACCTTCCCACAATACCCTGCACATTTATCCACGTGACTTTGTTGAAAATGAATGGGGGCTGAACTTCTCCTGACAAATTTGTTTTTGGTGAAAACCTTCTGTAACTGCCTGTAATATCGCCCTGGAACTGTCTGGAACAGAATAGTTCCCTCTGAATATAAAACGGGTCAATTTACACAGATGGGCTGACTTCCTTCTACTTGCCCCAACCCAAGGCAGGCTGGGAGCTCATCCTCTCCTCGATGCTGGAGGTCCTTGAGGAACGGTGGGAAGAAAGCTTTGATCTGCTGGAGTAATTTTTCTCTCTCTCATCTGAATCTTTCAAGCAAAAAAAATATGCATTTCTGCAAGGTTCCCCTTTGATATTTCCCTTTTTCCTCCCCTCCCTCTTGCTTTCAAGCTTCATCTGCCTACTCTCTCTCTCCATTTCTCTGCATCTCTCTCTTGAGCCTAACTCCATCCCTTGATTTTTCTTCTATTGACTCTTATTCCTCTATTTTCTCGAGTCTTTTCTCTTCCCTCACTACAGTGAAGCAGGGATTATAAATAATTCACTTTGATGAACAGAGTTCTGGAGTGGGGAGGAAAGCACTGTTCACGATGGATAAGATTGAATAAGTCTCCAAACATGAGTCTACAAAACATTAAGAACACCTGTTCTTTCCATGATATAGACTGACCAGGTGAAAGCTATGATCCCTTATTGATGTCAATTGTTAAATCCACTTCCATCAGTGTAGATAAAGGGGAGGAGACAAGTTAAAGAAGGATTTTTAAGCCTTGCGACAATTGAGACATGTACTGTGTATGTGTTCCATTCAGAGGGTGAATGGGCAAGACAAGATATTTAAGTGCCTTTGAACAGTGTATGGTAGTAGGTGCCAGGCGTACCGGTTAGTGTCAAGAACTGCAACACTGCTGGATTTTTTCACACTCAAGCGTTTCCCATGTGTATCAAGAATGGCCCACCACCCAAAGGACATCCAGCCAACTTGACACAATTGTGGGAAGCATTGGAGTCAACATGGGCCAGCATCCCTGTAGAACGCTCTTGACACCTTGTAGAGTCCATGCCCCGACGAACGCAACTCAATATTAGGAAGGTATTCCTAATGTTTGGTATACTCAGTGTATAGGCATGTGTATGTGTGACTCTTCCTCGCAGGTGGTCATCTCATACTCTCACCTTATTGGTCAGCAAGGGCTTGATCTCAGTCAGCTGCACATCCTGTAGCTCATCCATCTTCCTGTCTGGTCACTCTACTCAACACTGAGAGGAAGACAGAGAGAGAGAAGAAGACAATAAATGATCCTATGTAAGCCACACATAACATACTTTCAGAAATGAGAGCTACACAATTATAGCACATACTATCATACAAAGACTCTTATTATTTGCCTATTCACACACACAGAGAACATAACATTTAACATTAACATTTAAGTCATTTAGCAGACGCTCTTATCCAGAGCGACTTACAAATTGGTGCTTTCACCTTATGACATCCAGTGGAACAGCCACTTTACAATAGTGCATCTAGGTCTTTTAAGGGGGGGGGGGGGGGGGGGAGAGAAGGATTACTTTATCCTATCCTAGGTATTCCTTAAAGAGGTGGGGTTTCAGGTGTCTCCGGAAGGTGGTGATTGACTCCGCTGTCATAACAGTGATCTGAGAGACCCCTGCTGCGTCAATAAGTTGTTCAGATTCATGTCAGCTTCACGCTATTAGTTAATATGGGAGTGGTTAGTAACAACACATCAGGCTGATTGATCTATTTGTATTGGATGAGAGAAGTAGGCAATGTGTCGTGCTGTGGCCCTGGCCCACCTGGCCCTGTCATTCCTCCCCTGAGACCCTCATACACAGACCTGAGGGGTATCGCCGTGACACGCATGTGATGAGGATGAAGCTGAAGGGTTGAAGGATTGAGGGGCATTCTCCCTCTCTGTTTGCTCTGTGAAAGGTCATCCCAGCCTTACATAGCGTACACCTAAGGACCAGGCAGCAGTAAGGCAGGGGGGCAGGCAGGCAGGGACACCACACAAATCCCTCCTCATTTGTTTTCCCTTTGAGGAAAATAATTACACAGAGAGACTACACCCAAGCGGCACACAATCACCCCGCCAGCGCCTCCCTTTTACCTCAGCCCCGCTTGCTCAAGGTGAGGACAGTGAACGGTGTTCTGTTACCTGGCTCTCTGAGAGAAGATCATGTGACTGAGGGGATAACAGGGGATAGAATCTAAAGAGACAGGCCTAGGTCAATGCTTCTAACAACATGTATAATAAAATAAAACTTCTCATAGTGTAATTGTCTCTCACTTGCATTTATTAGTATATATTAACAAGCTCGACAATTCATTGAAAATCGCTCTAAAAAGTAACAGTACAAATACAGTGAAGGCTGGTCTACAATAGAAAAGGGCATGGCTATTGGACTGACAACAGCCAATGGGAGTTCCAGTACTATAATCACTTCCTGTGTCAGGGCCCACCTCTCTCTAACAACCTTGAGCTGAACATATAACCTTCAGAGTAGGCTGGTGATGTGCTTGAATAGCCTGGAACTCAACCAACCAGAACAGCTCCACTCCACAGATGACATCATCCCAGTTTGAGTCAGAAGGAACCATTAGGGTGCTCTCAGACCTGCTATGGTGTCTCACCCGTGTGCATAGCCTCCATCTGATGAGTGAAATATAATATAGCCCTGTGGCAAGACATTACTACCTTCCTGGAACAGACTGGACATACCATCAAAACCATAACCTATGCCTGCACATCAATCGTCAGAAGTAGTTAGTATGATGAAAATATGCCCAGCAATGCTGCTGACAAATACGGGCCAAAGGAACCAAAAAATATTTAGACAAGGAGCGAGAAAAAGGAAAAACAAATATCCTGCATGCTTGAGCAGATTCAGCGTATTGGCTGTGTCATTCCAACACTTCCTCGGGCTGACGCAGAAAGTGGGCCGGTAGCAAAGGCCAACTGCAATCGGGAAGGGTCAGGGTAGACTTATACCCAAATGACAGACAGACAGTTCCTAAAAGCTATCCTACAATATGAAGTTGTATTGTATTGTCCTGTATTGTATTGTACAGTACTGAATTGTATTTCATTGTTCTATATTGTAGTGTAAGATTGTATTGTACATTTCCTATGGCCCGACCCTGTTCCAACTATAATAACACCAGGTCTCCAACAGACTCACATTCCATTGTACGGTGTGTGCTGTGGTTGCCATAGAGACAAAGCCAGTGATGTTTATTCTAAGACAGGAGCGCCTTGGGACAAATGAGAGACAAAGGGAACATATAGAGGCTGTAATGGGAGAAACAGATTGGGGCAGTGCAGGTCTGGGGAGAGACGCTGCATTATCTGGTTTTACCAATGATAACTTCTTCCCTGTGGCCTCATTCATCCACAGTGACATGTAGGACACTTCAGATCCAGTCATTCAGATACACATTATCCAGACAATGAGAGTTGAAGGAGAAAGCCTAGGCCAGGGTTTCCCAGACTCAGTCCTGCCCCCCACCTCCATGTCTAGTTTTGTTTGCCATAGCACTACACAGCTGTTTAAAATAATCAAAGCTTAATGATGAGTTGGTTATTTGAATTAGCTGTGTAGTGTTAGGGCAAAAAACGAAACGTGCACCAAGGGGGGAACCCAGGAACGAGTTTGGGAAACTCTGGCCCAGAGGCCAGATGGATAGACAGGGAAAGTGTTTGCTTTGCTGTGGGGGAACATATTTGACTGGGAATCCATTAGAGATGGTCACATTTGGTTAAATACATCTGACATCAGACAATGCTCAGAACATGCTATGTGCGTGGATGAATATATAGTATGGGGGAAGGGGAAATTCTGGAAACAGCTGACACAGTACAATGAGGTGCATATGTGACCTAATTGTCTGTAAAGTCTGACTGGTGGTGCATTATGGATATTCTAAATACAGTATGTCTCTTAACTGTCTTGTTTATGAAGACCTATACACACACTTAAACACACATGCACACGCACACGCACAGTTCCCCTGGTCAATTTAGCGCTCAGCAGGTTGCTCCTGTAGTGCCTCTTACACCACGCTACACTGCACCACAGTGACTGAGAACCGAGCACTAGGAAAAACATCCCCGAAGATCATGTCCGAGGAAAACCACGAGTCACGAAAGTCACCACAGAATTAAACAGACAAAATAGTCCTATTTTAAAATGTCTGAATGTGTATTCTCCTGTTCCCAGTCTTCCATCCTGTTTGTGAAACTACACTGGTCTAATGGACAACCCACCAACAATGCCCTGCCCTCTGACCTGGGCTGGAGGTCATAGTATGAGAGGTGTTATTAGCTTTAGCGTAGTACTGAGACACACACACACAAGGGAGTCCTGTAGCCACCTTGTCAGCAGCCGGTGCTGAATGATGGATTGAGAGGACACATTCACACTCCTCCCCCTGCCTCATCCTCCTGCCTTATCCTCCTGCCTTATCCCCCTGCCTCATCCTCCTGCCTCATCACCCTGCCTCACCCCCCTCTCCATCCATCTATCTCCATCTCACCTTGGAGAGCAGTGCATTCTGGGAGAGGCTCCTATTATGGATTACAGTTTCCTGAGAGTCGTGATGCTGACCCTGAGGTAGCCCTCCTTAAATGGCAAATGTTGCTATGGTGACCTTATTTCTACCTACCAAGACATCGCCATGGAAACCCTAGGCCTAGGGTAACCTATAGAAGTTGGCATGGTGACCCTGATTTGACCTACCAAATGTCACCATGGTGGCTTGAGTTAACCTACCTGTATGTTGCCATGGTGACACTGATTTGACTTACCTTAATGTCACCTATGACAGGCTGATGGATCTGCTGTGAGAGCAGGGCCCTGACAACAAGCTGAAATAGAGGGACTGTCTGTTGTGTGGCTGTCCCTTTTATCTTTGGGTCAAATAACTTTGATGACACAGTCCCAATTAAAGAACAGAGGAACCTCTGTGTGGGGGGAGATGCTTTGGGGTAAGTAGTCAGGCATACACAAAAACACAAGGAAAACAGGGCAAGACAAATTCCTTAGAAGCTCCCGCCTCCCTCCCAGCCAACCAGTGAGAACAGATCCCAGGCCTGCTTTCCTTTATGTGACTCAATGGTGCTGTTATGGCAACCATCTGAAAGGAACAACTAACTGGTCTGTGGAACATCTGAATAGAAACGTCTGCCCTGGCTGCTCCACATCGCTGCCCCCACCCCCTCAGACACACTGTTTACAGCGCTTAGTCTGTGTATAATCCGCCCCAGAGTATAATTCTGTGACTGTGTCGGGCTCAGTTCCAGATTATTCCTAGCACTCTAACCCAGGCCATTCGTTTGGTAAGAGAATTAGAGGGAAAATCTCTCCATTTGACATTTTTCCCTTTCACTTCCTGTCAGGGGATTAACAACACAACTATAGTGTTAGTCTTACGTTCTGATCCAATCCCTCTGCTCTGTTATGATCCAATCCCTCTGAACTGTTCTGATCCAATCCCTCTGCTCTGTCCTGATCCAATTCCTCCGCTCTGTTCCGTTCTGATCCAATCCCTCTGCTCTGTTCTGGCCGGAGGGGGAGAGACAAGTCGGACAGACAGAGCAACAGAACTGGGAGAAGATTCTCTCTCTCTCCCTCCCTCCCTCCCTCCCTACCATCACCCCAGGAGATTCCTGTGAAGCAGGAGCACCCAGGCCTGAGAGGCTGCAAGCTCCTAGTGCTCCAGCCTTAATTACTCTACTCCTTTCCCAGTATGTTCTCCTGGGGCCCAACTCTCTCTTGTTACTGCACTGAGGCCTATTGATACAAGCAAACTAAATCTCTCCTTTGTCATAGTGCACACGCAACCTCCCAACACAGGGTCGGTTCAAAAACCATAGACTTCAACTGAAAAGCACTCACACACACACACACCTTTGCCAAAGTATTCAATCTAGAATCAACACACACATCATTCACACATTTAGAATTCACAATTCTTATTCACAAGCAGTGTGTGTAGTAGCATAACCATGTGTTCATTCAGGTGACAGCAGGGAATTATTGAGGTGACCATTTAAATGGACTTTCCTGGATCGTTGAAGGATTAGCAGCCAAATACATAATCCATTAATCCAAATACATAATCCATTAATATAATTAACTCATAATCATATTGAAAAACACAACCACAATCTCACACACAGACTTAATTTCCTGGCCCTCCTATAAGCATTACTCAAAAGACTGGCAATAATTCCCTGGTTCTATACAGACAGTTGATGAATGTTAAGAGCCACCCCTCCACCCCCCCCTCTCTCTATCTGGTACTAGATTAGGACTTTGATAGGGAGGTCGTAAAGGGGCGGAGGGACATGACCTTGTGGAGTCTCCTCCTTCTTACTCAATATCAGTATCTGTCTCTTATCTCTCTGCCTCTCATTTCAAATCAAATCTAATTAAATTGTATTTGTCACATGCGCTGAATACAACAGGTGAAGACCCTACAGTGAAATGCTTACTTACAAGCCCTTAACCAACAATGCGGTTTTAAGAAAATAAAATAAAAAATAAAATAAATAAAAGTCACAAATAATTAAAGAGCAGCAGTAAAATAACAATAGCGAAGCTATATACAGGTGGTACTTATTTTCCGCCATAATTTGCAAATAAATTCATTAAAAATCCTACAATGTGATTTTCTGGATTTTTTTTCTCATTTTATCTGTCATATTTGAAGTGTACCTATGATGAAAATTACAGGCCTCTCTCATCTTTTTAAGTGGGAGAACTTACACAATTTGGTGGCTGACTAAATACTTTTTTGCCCCACTGTATTTGTTGAAAAAAAAGAGGAAAATAAATGTACAACTGAAATGTGTCTCCTGCATTTAACCCAACCCTACTGAATCAGAGAGGTGCGGCAGGCTGCCTTGATCGACATCCACGTCATCGGTGCCCGGGGAACAGTGGGTTAACTGTTGGGGTGGTAGGTAGCCTAGTGATTAGAGCGTTGGACTAGTAACTGAAAGGTTGCAAGATCAAATCCCTGAGCTGACAAGGTAAAAATCTGTTGTTCTGCCCCTGAACAAGGCAGAACAAGGCAGTTAAACCCATTGTTCCTAGGATGTAATTGTAAATAATAATTTGTTCTTAACTGACTTGCCTAGTTAAATAAAGGTAAAATAAAACAACTGCCTTGCTCAGGGGCAGACTGACAGACTGATAGCTTGGGATTCGATCCAGCAACTTTTCGATCCGGTAATCACTAGGCTACCTGTCGCCAAGAAGGTGGGGCTCATCACACGGCCTTGTGGAAAGAAATGTGTGTTCTTTGCCAATTCTGTTTGTTACAGAATTTGTTACACACAGAGGAAACCCTGCTCCAGTCACTGGTGTGTGTGTCTGTGTGAGAGAGAGGCTCAGATCATTATCAGAGCCCTTACTGGCACACAGTAGTCACTGATCTGAGAGGGGAAGCCCCTCTAAACTCAGGACTGTCACATCCACAAACAAACATCCACATAACCACACACATTCAAGTGCACGCACACGTGCACACACACACACCAGTGTAACATGCTGTCAAGTCTCTCTCTTTCAGCACATCTACTGCTACTCTCAGAGGGCACTTTATCTGCCAATGGTCTTGTGAGATTAAAAAAGGCATTTCCCATATTGATTTAAGACCTCATATCTGTAGGCATCAGGGCAATTCCACAGTAACAGAGTGACACTGACCTCATATCTGTAGGCATCAGGGCAATTCCACAGTAACAGAGTGACACTGACCTCATATCTGTAGGCATCAGGGCAATTCCACAGTAACACTGACCTCATATCTGTAGGCATCAGGGCAATTCCACAGTAACAGAGTGACACTGAGACTCAAACCAATGATTGCAAAGTTATGCATAAGTACTATTTTTAACAATTTCCACTGAAAATTATAATAAAACACATTTACTTGAAGAACAGTACAGATGCAACGTTTGGTAACAGAATGACAGTTTGGGCTGTTTGTTTGTTTAGTCCAAAACAAACAAACAAACACACACACACACACACACACACACACACACACACACACACACACACACACACAAAGTAATTGTGTCCTGCTCCAAGAAGTACATTGATTCCCAGAATGTATTATTTGTCCAAAATTCGGAGAAAAACTGGATGCTAGATTTACTATAAATAAAGCCAAAAACCTGCAGTGTATTTTGTCCACAAAGTGGTGCCACTATTGTTTCACTAAAACTAACAAACGGGATAAGTCAATTTAAACATTAAGTCCAACAGGGAAGCATATGTATAAACCATAAATAAGGCATCATCGTGACATGATGGTCTATGAGAGCTGATTGTTTGAGTAAGTTTCCCATGTTTCCAGTGTGTAGCCTACATCCTCAGCCTCTCCGACTCAGCAAGCTCTATTTTGGGGTTCATGTATAAGTCATGTGGTGTTCTGAGCACTACACTCCATGCACTTTTTGGGTGATGTGATTTGACTGTTCGAAGCGCTTGTGTCTATTGCTCTCCCTCTCTTTGAGGACACAGAAAGCAATGATACATCAAGGGGGGGTTGATTATACAGCATGAAGATTGCACTGAACCACTGACTCAACACTAGCGGTGAAAAATGCAATACATGTATGTTCACACCACATTATGTTATATCCACAGATGGAAAGAGAACACTGGTTAACTTCTACCTATTCAAAATAGCCTGTTTTCTACCAGCTAAAAAATGGTGAGGTGTCTCTAACATTCTAAAGTAAGATTAATTAGAGAATGGACACTCTGCCCTCCTATTCTGACAATAGCAACGTGTATGCATTATCGCTACGACCCAACACGGCCCTCACAAAAGGCATAGGAGCAACTCAAAAAAACATACTACTGAGCGGAATGACAATAGATGGATGACTCCCAAAAAATCTACTGCAAGCTATAACATGGGCCTGGTCGCTACCAGCGCTACTCCTGCTAAAAATAGGCTGATGGTTCTCAGTGCTGCTAATAGAGTACCTGCCTGCCTCTGCCTGTTGGCTCCAGTCCACTCAGCTCTGCTTGCTGGCTGCCCTGCCCGGGAGCTGGTGGGGACTGTCTGTAGGGGATTCCTAGCACTGCTTACTCGTGCAGATGGGAGTGGAGAGGTGGAGTGGATAGGCAGGGCAGAGGACGGGGTAAAGAGAGATAGAGGTAAAAAGAGGGGTAGAGAGAGAGGTACTGTAGAGAGAGAAAGAGCAGCTGAGTCAGGGGTTCACACCAGAGTTGAGTCACAGTGACAGTGAGCCTAACTCCAGATAACAGGTATACAGGGCTCTAATGTGTCTACACTACAGGACATAACACTGGCCCAGAGACGGATGACAGAACCCCAAGGCCATCGGTACATGTTAGTGTGACAACAGCAAGGTTCACACTCAGAGATAACCAAGACACTGCCACACACAAATTCTCTCTGTTAGATGATTTGATTAAAAACCTAGGTAGTTTTCTTTATTTAACACCGACTTATGAAAGTATCTATGTGGATGGCAGGTAGGTTGGTTCTAGGTCAGTCTGTAGAACTGTATGGATCTGTGGTGAGTAGCCTGTTGGTCTAACCAAGCAAGGCTTTCTCCTGACAGAGCCATCACACACAGCCAGATCAGGACAACCTAATCTCCCAGAGAGAGACAGAGGTGGACCCTCTCAGAAAACCACTGGCACCATCTCTCCTCTCCTGGTCGCCAGGGAGGATGGCTGTGTCCTTGACAACCACAGGGGGCTGTCGACCCCTCTACGCAGCACTGCTGGTGAAGGCATGATGACCTTTTCATGGACATTTACATAAAACCACTCATCAGACCAACCCAAACAGCTTAGCAACCACAGTAGGGCTCAACAGTGTAAAAACTGCCCTTAGTATTATGGGATCAGAGCCCGAAAGCTGACCATTCAGATAGGCTAGATGGATAGGGATAACGTAGAGATAAATAAAGACAAAGTACAGGAACTAAAAATATACAGTGAGATAAGAATGCAAGCTCTGAATCAGATTCCTGCATTCTGTAGCACAGATATATCCTGTACACTACAAACACAGATATATCCTGTACACTACAAACATGGATCTATCCTGTACATTACACACACATATCTATCCTGTACACTATACACACACATATCTATCCTGTACACTATACACACAGATATATCCTGTACACTACAAACACAGATATATCCTGTACACTACAAACATGGATCTATCCTGTACATTACACACACATATCTATCCTGTACACTATACACACAGATATATCCTGTACACTACAAACACAGATATATCCTGTACACTACAAACATGGATCTATCCTGTACATTACACACACATATCTATCCTGTACACTACAAACACAGATATATCCTGTACACTACAAACATGGATCTATCCTGTACATTACACACACATCTATCCTGTACACTATACACACAAATATATCCTGTACACTACAAACATGGATCTATCCTGTACATTACACACACATCTATCCTGTACACTATACACACAAATATATCCTGTACACTACAAACATGGATCTATCCTGTACACTATACACACAAATATATCCTGTACACTACACACACAGATCTTTCCTATACACTACAAACACAGATATATCCTGTACACTACAAACATGGATCTATCCTGTACATTACACACACATATCTATCCTGTACACTATACACACATATCTATCCTGTACACTATACACACATATCTATCCTGTACACTATACACACATATCTATCCTGTACACTATACACACAGATCTTTCCTATACACTACAAACACAGATATATCCTGTACACTACAAACATGGATCTATCCTGTACATTACACACACATCTATCCTGTACACTATACACACAAATATATCCTGTACACTACACACACAGATCTTTCCTATACACTACAAACACAGATATATCCTATACACTATACACACATATCTCTTCTGTACACTACAAACACAGATATATCCTGTACACTACACACACCGATCTATCCTGTACACTACAAGCACAGATATATCCTGTACACTACACACACCGATCTATCCTGTACACTACACACACCGATCTATCCTGTACACTACACACACCGATCTATCCTGTACACTACACACACCGATCTATCCTGTACACTACAAGCACAGATATATCCTGTACACTACACACACCGATCTATCCTGAACACTATACACACATATCTCTTTTGTACACTACAAAAACAGATATATCCTGTACACTACACACACCGATCTATCCTGTACACTATACACACATATCTCTTTTGTACACTACAAAAACAGATATATCCTGTACACTATACACACATATCTCTTCTGTACACTACAAACACTCCACAAACAGCAGGGTCACGACTCACCAGGGAGCCGCACAATTAAACACAGGCCCAATCTCCCTGAGTGCTATTCACTCAGTAAATGAGTGTTTGATGTTTGTTTGTCATGTTCCTCTCACTCTCCATTTAACTACACTCACAGAAACACAGCCCTTGGAGGGATTCAATTTACTGGGGCGTCATATTGTCAATTTGCTTCGCTGCAATTACAACTGGTAGGGTATTTCATTTTCTGGACCTGTTAAAACATCCAAGGATAAGATCCTTATACTCTTTACCTTATCTGAGACATTCCATCGTTTGACTCCCTCCTCTGAAGGCTGAGTGTGTAGTGGTTATCACAGGAGGCTGCTGAGGGGAGGACAGCTCATAATAATGGCTGGAATGGAGCGAATGAAATGGCATCAAACACCTGGAAACATGTGTTTGATGTATTTAAAACCATTCCGCTCCATCTATTACCACGAGCCCGTCCTCCCCAATTAAGGTGCCACCAACCTCCTGTGGTGGTTACTAATGCATGGGAGGAGCCTGACCACAAGCATTGACCTGTCTGTGAAATGTTTTGTGGAACAGAGCACAGACCAGCAAAGCCCTCACAAGAGGTGCTTTAGCTACAGAACATTAGAAACATCAGAAATCTATAACCAAAGGTAAACACAGCAGAACTGCAGTCTTTCCATTAACAGAGGACAAAGAACGAATAGTAAACATCCATTAATTACTGTCCAGTCCATAGGCCTTTGAGTTTGCAAGAAAGGCATTTCACTGTACTTGTGCATGTGACATTAAAACCTGAATCGATCAGAGTTTTTAAGTTCAGTCACTGGACACTCTCACAGCAACTTAAAGCTTGTTGAGAATATCCAACTGTGTAGAGACAGCTGGATGTCGACTGAGTAAGTCTCTGTGGTCATGTTACTAGACTACATTTCTGGCTCCAGAGCTGATGTTTCTTTTTACTGTAGCAGAGATGTGTGTGTGTCCCAGGCAGCAGTGAAGAACAGCACAGGGTATCCAGAGGTGTGTGTGCGTCCCAGGCAGCAGTGAAGGACAGCACAGGGTATCCAGAGGTGTGTGTGTGTCCCAGGCAGCAGTGAAGGACAGCACAGGGTATCCAGAGGTGTGTGTGTGTCCCAGGCAGCAGTGAAGGACAGCACAGGGTATCCAGAGGTGTGTGTGTGTCCCAGGCAGCAGTGAAGGACAGCACAGGGTATCCAGGGGTGTGTGTGCGTCCCAGGCAGCAGTGAAGGACAGCACAGGGTATCCAGAGGTGTGTTTGTGTCTCAGGCAGCAGTGAAGGACAGCACAGGGTATCCAGAGGTGTGTGTCCCATGCAGCAGTGAAGGACAGCACAGGGTATCCAGAGGTGTGTGTGTGTCCCAGGCAGCAGTGAAGGACACCACAGGGTATCCAGAGGTGTGTGTGTGTCCCAGGCAGCAGTGAAGGACATCACAGGGTATCCAGAGGTGTATGTGTGTCTCAGGCAGCAGTGAAGGACAGCACAGGGTATCCAGAGGTGTGTGTGTGTCTCAGGCAGCAGTAAAGGACAGCACAGGGTATCCAGAGGTGTGTGTGTGTCCCAGGCAGCAGTAAAGGACAGCACAGGGTATCCAGAGGTGTGTGTGTGTCTCAGGCAGCAGTGAAGGACATCACAGGGTATCCAGAGGTGTGTGTGTGTCTCAGGCAGCAGTGAAGGACATCACAGGGTATCCAGAGGTGTGTGTGTGTCTCAGGCAGCAGTGAAGGACATCACAGGGTATCCAGAGGTGTGTGTGTGTCTCAGGCAGCAGTGAAGGACAGCACAGGGTATCCAGAGGTGTGTGTGTGTGTGTCAGGCAGCAGTGAAGGACAACACAG
Source organism: Oncorhynchus nerka (assembly GCF_034236695.1). Taxonomy (NCBI): domain Eukaryota; kingdom Metazoa; phylum Chordata; class Actinopteri; order Salmoniformes; family Salmonidae; genus Oncorhynchus; species Oncorhynchus nerka. Next base: position 80,081,102 of record NC_088410.1, on the reverse strand, counting down.
GGTATCCAGAGGTGTGTGTGTGTGTGTCTCAGGCAGCAGTGAAGGACAGCACAGGGTATCCAGAGGTGTGTGTGTGTGTGTGTGTGTGTGTCAGGCAGCAGTGGAGGATAGCACAGGGTATCCAGGTGTGTGTGTACCCAGGCAGCAGTGAAGAACAGCACAGGGTATCCAGAGGTCCAGCTTGGAATCACTCCATCTTCCTGGATCAACAAGCCGGCCACCTGCGCTCATTCTCTCCCTTTTCTCTCTCTCCCTCCCTCACCACCTGCTGCTGCTGATGCTGATAAAGAACAGAGAGAGACAGCTCCCAAAGGTCTGATCCAAGAGATTAGCATTACCGACAAATGTGAGGAAAGGATACCACAGGAGCTTCATATGACCATGAGGAGACTGTACAGGGGCTTAGAGAGGTTTACAATGTCCAGCACAGACTATACACACCAATCACCTCGGTATTGTGTGTTAGGAGATAGTACATAGGCCTACCTAGTCTATTAGTGTTATTACAATGTAACAAGACTGACCATATAAGTATAGCATAGCCCCAGGTTGTGAAAAAGAGATATATAGGCACTGCCACAGGACAGGAACATGTGCATCAGCTCTTTCCTCTGATAGTTCCACTTAGCAGATAACCTGCTGCGCAAAGCAGGTACCGCTACGGACTGCTGGGACTTGCAAAGCTTGAATTACATCCACACTGTTCGACTACAGAAACTAGAGACACATCACTGCTTTGCTTGAGGGGAAATAGGTGAATTTGTGCATGTGTCAAACAAACACAGCACATTTAGATAAGGGTATATAGATACAGTAGCACATAACTATACTGACCAGAGAGTGAGAAAACAACTACAATCAGTGAAGTTGTCTGATACTCTAGGCCAGGGGCTTCACTACTAGAAAACTCACTATCAGAAATGTCAACAGCCTGAGAGTAAGACATGGATGTGTTCCTGGAGGTGTGAAAACGTCAGACGTTGAAGACGCATGACTCCTCTCGTTGCCATGGTTTACAGGGCTTTGTTTTGCCCTCTAGCCATGACAGACAGACAGACAAGCTGAGGTGATAGATTGAACCTAACAGACTGGCTGACAGCCAGCACAGCTTAATTAAATATTTCATCTCCCCTGTGGCCAGTATTCCCTGACATTCATCTTTCTAACTCCGTCAAAAGTCTCACGTCTCTCCATTCACCAAACTCCTCACTTATGGGAATGGGGTAGTCAGGAATCTCATTTGTGTGTGTGTATACCTGTGGTGTTTACCTGTACAACATGGTCTCAGGTGTAGTATAAGTAGGAGAAAAGCCCAATACATTGGTCTCCTTCTAAACAACTTCTCAGCATGGACAATGGCTAATCAACAACTTGTAAACACTCCAACCAGTTAGGCATGACTTTTTACAGTGATAATTAACCATGATGGACTGCAGTTCCCTCCCAATTGAATAGAAGGCTATTATGATAACACTGTCCAAAGTATACTTTTGGTCAATCTTTCAGTCACATAGTAAAGTCTCGTAAGATCATAATAAACTCACAAAAAGCATGTAGTGGTATTTGAATGGGAGCACTGTTGTGAATGACAACTGGAAACTATGTCACTGTTTGTTGTGTAAACTCTGCCCTGCTTTGGTAATGATATGGCATTGTTGAGATCATTCAATAAGGGAGGACTCCCTCCCAAAAACTAAATTCAAACACCTGCGTTGAGGTCACACCTGAATCCAATGACCTACACCCGAGTGACCTTCACCAGGTGACTGCTGACAATGTCATGTAGTGCCAGAAGAATGATAAGTAATATCTCCACGCCACCAGTTGCCAACTACAGCATGGACTTGCCAAGTCATGTCTGTTTCATTCAGCACGAACATACATTCATTTATTGAGCACGAAGCAAGCAACCATATAATTCCGTAAACTATGCATGCTTTGTAACGTGGATATTATAATGAAAGGTTCCAGACACGAGGGTCGAACAGGCACCAAGTTGTAGATCGAGGATGGTGAAACAGTAACAAATATTCAGCAACATACAGTAACCTTCCTAACCGTTCGATGTTGAATTTGAGACATTATAGATATGGGCCAATGATACGGTATTAAGTAACAAACCTGTGACTCGTGAAAAATAAGTTACTCATTCAACAGGAAATATCCTAAAAATGGGAATCGCGGATGGATACAATTGTGATGTTTGATTTAGACTACTCATAGAAATGACCTAGGCCTACAATAGAACTGCCTGGAAAATGGATATGGAATATCATATCAAAATTAAACCGCGAGCTGGTGGGTTATCGACACCAATGGCCACATCTGCATTTGGCCCAACAGCCTATTAGAAAATGCTGTCTCGATCGACACTTACCGTTTGGGTTGAAGACGTATCCGTTCGATCCGCGTCAAATCCTCCGGGATAGATTTATGTTTAAATACCGGTGTTTAAACCGCACCTTCTCTTTGCCTAATTCCTTTCCTATTCCAACTAGTATTACTATTTCGATGTCACCCTTTCAAGGCGGAACTACACATTGCGTCCTAGACATTAGGGAGGACACGAGAAACGAACGAAGCAGCCAATACGAGGCGGCAGTACAAATTAAATTCGAACGCCCCCAAGAGGAAAACTGAAAAGATGTCCAAATACTGTGTACATACAGTACACCATTTTTTTTTCTTCTTTTAGATGGGGGCCCATCATTCCCATCAATGTGTTGACCCAGTTCTCGGAGATTATGCGCTTAGAATTCACATGGAGTTTCTATTTTCAATCCTCAACTGATTGTATAAGCATACAAACAGGATGTGCTGCTGCAACATGTTACAAACTTATTTTGATCTAAATCGCCAGCTTGTTTTCTTGTTGTATTTCCAGACCAGCTGTTTAAATGTAGGGCTCAGTAGGACTGTTTACTGAAAGTGCTCATGCCATGGAGACAACCGATATTAATTATTATTATTATATATTGGGGGGAGGGGGTGCTGAATTGTGTAGTAAAATGTGTGGCCAAGAGAGCACAATTGATATGTTCAAAACCACGTGATTCTTAATCCTCAGACAGATCAACAGTATTCATATCAATGGGAGGGATAGTAGTTTATTTATGTACCAGCATCTGTTGCACTTCTTTCAACATCTCGTTTGGTTCTTAACCTGGCTGACACGAGTAGGGTAAGGTTATTTTTGGAGGACTGTTTAAAAATAACGAAATCAATACAAATTCAACCCAAGAAAATAACATTCAGATGCATTTACACAAAATATTGCAAATAAACAGTACAGGTGAAAGAATACAAGAGAAATGTATAGGTCCGTCACTAGTCTTTCACTGAGAACAGAGCACATAATGCTGAGGTCATAGCAGACATCTCCACAATTATTTGCAGCAAGCCAAAGGTCAAAGGCTACAGTGAAGCAAAGTTGAAGGTCGATTTCCTACCCAACTAGATGGGCAGGTGTTGCATTGCATCAACCAATGGTTTTGTGATAAGTCATCGACTGTGGATTCAGGCACCTGATTGCGAGATCATTTGATGTGGCTAACTAAAAATGTTAAATACCTATCTATACATGCTTTCAAAGATCTGGCATACAGCTGCAATGTAGTCGGGCAGGAATTCAACCAAAGACATCGAGACAAGAGTGAATAGGATAGAGGATATCCACAGGAAAACAATGAGAATGGAAAGAAACCAAACATTTCAACTAATATATATATATTCTTTCAATCCAGAAATGTCACTTGTCAAAATGTGTGATACTGTCCCTCCAGTGCCTATAATACAGACACTAACTGTATAAGCTGTAGCAATATAATTCACTGCGTAAAATCAGAAAGACAGTACTTATCTACCTACAGTGCCAATATATAAGAATATATAGTTTGTATTTTCACTCCCTATTTAAAATCTTATGAAGTAGGCCTGTGACAATACCGGTATCGCAAAACATTTCCCATGGCAAAAGTGAAAACAAAAAACTGACTAAACTTGTTGATCCTTTAAAAACCTGCTTCATGTAAAATAGTGTGCTATAGCTTGAAATATAAATAAAATGAGACTCGATGACAACAGAATGATGTTTGTTTCTAACATTATGGCTGTTTTCCTAAGTAAGTTAAATCCACAGTGTTATGTTTCCTTGCCACGGCACTAAATGAGTATTGAAATACTGGTATCGTCCCAGCCCTAATATTACGCCTATGCTCCGTAAAACAGTCCACATGTTCAACAAACATAAGCTTAACAATTATGCAATGGGAGATATTCAAATACTAAGTACTTTACAGAAAGGAAAAAAGTTTGCTGAACATGGCTCCAAGGAAAGAGTTCAGTCAGTTACTGAAAGTTGTCATTATGAAGATTAAAAGTGTGCCTATCAGAAGTTCAGGTGAAGTCTTTGAATACACATTGCAGCGCAACAATTTGGTAAGTACTTGACAGCAAGCTTCAAACTGAACCTCAGACCAAGGCATTAATATGATGCAGGTTTGCACCAACAAACCCATACTACCATAAACTGTCCCTGTTGGTTCGCTTATATTTACTCCATCCATTACCATCTGTATCTTTGACTATGATACAGTGGAGTTTTCCCTGTACAGACTTGAGGCCTTAAAGAGGAAGACCAACTGACATCCTCAAGCATTCAACCCCATGCCGTGAGATGCGCCCACCAGTCTACAGCATAATGAAAATAAGTGCATTTGCATTAAATTATCTGGTAAATTCTCAGTCCAACCCCCCAATGCCATAGATAGACCAGTTAGTGCTGCTCCCAACTGCAATGAGGGAGTTCAATTAAGTGCACCGGGCTATGGCCTGTGATGGGTAAAAGCCGTGAGGGAGGAGCGCCCTTCTCAAATTGAACAGTGATCTGCTCCACTAGGTCATGTTGTCAACAAGGCAGCCTCCCACTGGGCACAGATGCCAAATCAACGTCTATTCCACATTGGTTCAACGTCATTTCATTGAAATGACATGGAAACATAGAATCAACCAGTGTGTGCCCAGCGGTGCATCATTCCGAAACATATTTTATGGAAAAGAATAATGTGTTTTCATTGGGAAGGCAGATAAAGCCTTCTCAAAAGCAATCACTTTTGCATGTGAAAACAGAACCCCACTCATTACTCTACATGCTTAACCTACGTCACTTTAGTTTTGAGCAGACTTTGTGGACGGCCAAAACGGGGCACCTGGCTCACGTCCGGGAGGCAGCCTAGTTCCAAAACGAATGCAAACAATGCTGACATGGTTCACACAGGGCTGGCCCGGGGCATTAATCAAATCCCCTCATTGTCTCTCCGAGTGCTGTGAACATGGATGTCACACTGCTCACTTGCGCCCTCATGTGGAGCAGCACAGAGCGATCTGCTGCACCTTGGCCAGCTCTGTAAGCAGCAGCTTCATGCGGTGTTTGAGCTGAGGCAGCCGGGCCAGGGGCTCTGGGGGCTCCAGCTCTCCTGTGTAGTCCAGCCAGCTCTCCAACACTGAAGAGGAGAGATGGAACATTGTCAATCACTGATGTTTAGTTCACAATACATAGCTGAGAGATTATTATGAGTATCTCCGACTACCTCAACTAACCAGCCCCCGCACATTGATTCTGTACCAGCACACCCCAGTATATATCGTTCTTTTTTACTGCTCCTCTTTAACTACTTGTTACTTTTCTCGTCTGTATTTTGTTTTGTCGGTTAGAGCCTCGTAAGTAAGCATTTCACTACAAGGTTTGTTGTACCTGTTGTATTAGGCCCATGTGACTAATACAATTAGATTATTAGGGCAGCAGGTAGCCAAGCAGTTAAGAGCATTGGGCCAGTAATCGAAAGATTGCGGATTTGAATACCCGAGCTGACAAGGTGAAAAATCTGTCGATGTGCCTGCCCTTAAGCAAGGCACCTAACCCAAATTTGTTACTATGGCTTACCCTGTAAAACAACATTTCACTGCACCCATGTGGCAATAAGAAATAGGTTAATTGATTGTAGCTACAATTGTGATGGACAAGAAAGAAAGCTACGGTCTTTATTTGACTTGTTTTGCATGAAACGCTTATTCACTGTACATATACGATAATTGTGGCATTAATATGCTTTCCTTGCTAATAAACAGAAAACAGAGGGGCTGTTGTCGTCTCACCATCCAGCTCCCTCTCGATGAAGTCCATCCTGTGTGTGACCTCGTCCTGGACAGCATCTATGTGATCCAGCAGGTTGATCTGCCACTGGTGCTGCTGGCCACTGCCGTCCACGTCCCCTCCCCCACCGCAGCCAACACCCTCCTCTCGCTTCACCTCGGCCTGGCCCCACCGACCAACATCTGAACCCTGGACATATGGAAAAGAGGATTCAGTCGTTGACTTTTTAGAGTATCTACCACTCTATAGTGTATGCGGGATGTATGGATGGATAGATGGTACAATATAGACAGACGGGTAGAGATGTTGAAGGAGAATGGCTGAAACAGAACTGACCTTGGTGTGAGTGTTCAGATGTGTGGGAGCTTTGGGCCTGGCTGTCTCCAGCATGCCTCCATAGCGCTGCTCTCTCTCCAGCAGGTCCTCAGTGCTTCTTAGGCTGTCCTCCAGCTCAGATCCCCTCCGTGTGGTCTCCACCACCAGCCTCTGCTCCACTGCAGGGTAGTATGCCCGCGGTTTCTGGTAGCAATGCTCACTCATTATGTACGAGTCCTGGAACGACTGATAGGGCGAGGAGGAAGACGAGGAGGAAGAGGAGGCTCGGCTAAGCTTCTCCATGGCGGCTGACATCAGAGCTTCTGCGCCACCACGGGCGAGACTCTTGTGGTCCTTCTCGGAACCCTCGTCTGTTAGCGCAGGAGAGGGTGCTGCGTCAGTGCCCGTCCCCGAGCCACCTCTCCTCCAGGGCCTCTCTGCTCTCTTCCAGGGCTGGCACCACAACTGCAGGTCTGGGTGGGTCTGGGTCCTACAGGGGAACACAAGGGCAATCAGACTCCAAACATTTTGTAAGGATAGATATTGATTCATCTGAGTTTTTCCAGTCAACACTACTTACTGTAGGACGCTCATTTTGAGCTGGAGGCCATTGAGCACCTCCACCACACGCTGTACGTCTCCTAGTAGCTGGTGTGTTGCTGCAATCTTCTTGGCATTCTGGTGGGAGTAGTTCTCATCCAGGAAGGACAGACCATACATGTGACCACTGCTCAGCCAATCACGGTCATACCGGTAGCGCAGGCTTTGCCTCTGACCTGGAACAGAGGTCACGTGATATCATAAGTGTGATGGGAAAATGTAAGGTGAAAAGTTCATATTAAGAGTGATTAATAATGTTTAGCATATTTATATATTTTCCCCTTTCTGTAACACACACGATTTCTAGTGTTCTATTTGTGACACGTGTGTAGGATGGTGGTCACTAGACTTGATACCGAACATTACAAAATGTCCTCATATCTGTTGATAGCGATTGAAGTCAGAGCTACTGAAGATACGACAGAGGACATTGATTATTATTCTATTGATGACATAAAACAATGATTCTGTAGCAGCTGGCAGTCATTGCCTTTTGTTCGACTTCCTACAAACCTCTCGAGCTGGTGTTTGGAAAATATTTGGTGCCGCCTTTTTAGAGTAAAAAGGTCCTCTATCCAGAAGGCTAGTTAGACATTGTCTCTGCTTCTGGGCTGGAGGTGTCTCCCTGTTGCAATTTGTAATAAACCGGATTGATTTTTGATTGAACTTACCAAGGACTGCTCTCCTTTATGTTCACCTGGAAATTCTTATTACAATAAGACACAGCCCCAAAAACCACAGTTAAATGTACTGGCTTGTCTTGTGTTAACCTCTCCTTTCCCTTCCCCAAGTAACCCCATAGAGAAACCTGAGATGGAGTTTCTATTAAGCCAAGTTGTGTGTTGCTGGCTCTCACCTGGTGGGTCTCTGCAGACGTAGCAGGCGTATTTGTCCGGGACGTTCTCCTCCAGGAGGCCCATGCAGGTGCCATGCTGCCAGCACAGACACTCCTCACACTGGAGAGACAAGGCCAGGGAGCAACACTATCAAACTGAGTTTTCCTCCCTGCTGCTAACTGTTGGTCTGAGCTTGCTTTTAGAGAAACTAAGTTGGGATCGACCTTGAGTTTGGTGCGGTTTGACAAATGTGATTGATTTAAATGATTGAGACTAGTGGATTGCCACCAACTATTTATTTCAGACTCAATGATGTGTATTGGAGGCAGATCAGGGCTAGAGTCAGGTAAACCCCCAAGCAGCTCACCTGTATCATGAAGTCGTTTTCCTCTTCTGCCTCACAGACGCAACGCACAACCTCCTGACTGCCTGTCTCCAAGGCAACAGAGCCCAGACTTAGGGGAGTTGTTGCATTGTTCAGCTCCGCCCCCAGCTCGTCATCACTCCACTCACAACTGTCAGTGGACCAATCACTGATGCTATCCTCATCTAGAGGAGAAATCAAGGGGTGGAAAGGGTTAACTAATAAAGACAACCCTGGTCAGTGACCCTAGTCTCCTTTAGTAGCATTGTAACATCGAGATTTCCTCCATGAGCTGGTTTCAGTATATTTGCCAATGTGAGTCCTCAGGAGATAATGTCATCTGGATGTAACTGATATTTTTGATCAAGAGATTATTGGAACACAAGCAGAGGGGGGCTTCCATGGTAGAAATATAGGAGGAAACTATAGCTCATTTTATCTACAGCATTGTAACATACTAGAGGTCGACCGATTAATTGGAATGGCCGATTAATTAGGGCCGATATCAAGTTCTCATAAATCGGAAATCGTTTTTTTTTGGACACCTTTATATAGCCTTTATTTAACTAGGCAAGTCGGTTAAGAACACATTCTTATTTACAATGACGGCCTAGGAACGGTGGGTTAACTGCCTTGTTCAGGGGCAGAATGACAGATTTTTACCTTGTCTGCTCGGGGATTCAATCTTGCAACCTTACAGTTAACTAGTCCAACGCTCTAACCACCTGATTACATTGCACTCCACGAGGAGACTGTCTGTTACGCGAATGCAGTAAGAAGCCAAGGTAAGTTGCTAGCTAGCATTAAACTTATCTTATAAAAATCAATCATAATCACTAGTTAACTACACATGGTTGATTATATTACTAGTTTATCTAGAGTGTCCTGCGTTGCATATAATCGATGCGGTGCGTATTCGCGAAAAAGGACCGTCTTGCTCCAATGTGTACCTAACCATAAACATCAATGCCTTACTTAAAATCAATACACAAGTATATATTTTTAAGCCTACATATTTAGTTAATAGAGCCTGCTCACCTGGCTCGTTGCGAACTCTTTGAAGACTATTTCTTCCTAACAATGACAGCCAACTTCGCTAAATGGGGGATGATTTAACAAAAGCGCATTTGTGAAAAAAGCACAATCGTTGCACGACTGTACCTAACCATAAACACCAATGCTTTTCTTAAAATCAATACACTGAAATATATATTTTTAAACCTGCATATTTTGCTAAAAGAAATCCAGGTTAGCAGGCAATATTAACCAGGTGAAATTGTGTCACTTCTCTTGCGTTCATTGCACGCAGAGTCAGTGTATATGCAACAGTTTGGGCCGCCTACTTTGCCAGAATTTTATGTAATTATGACATAACATTGAAGGTTGTGCAATGTAACAGGAATATTTAGACTAATGGATGCCACCCCTTAGGTAAAATATGGAACGGTTCCGTATTTCACTGAAAGAATAAACGTCTTGTTTTCGAGATGATAGTTTCCGGGTTCAACCATATTAATGACCTACGGCTCATATTTCTCTGTGTTATTATGTTATAACTAAGTCTATGATTTGATAGAGCAGTCTGACTGAGCGGTGGTAGGCAGCAGCAGGCTCGTAAGCATTCATTCAAACAGCACTTTTGTGCATTTTGCCAGCAGCTCCTCGCTGAGCTTCAAGCATTGTGCTATTTATGACTTCAAGTCTATCAACTCCCGAGATTAGGCTGTGTAACCGATGTGAAATGGCTAGCTAGTAAGCGGGGTGCGCGCTAATAGCGTTCCAAATGTCACTCGCTCTGAGACTTGGAGTGGTTGTTCCCCTTGCTCTGCATGGGTAACGCCCCCCCCTCCCCCCCCCCCTTAAAAGACCTAGATGCACTATTGTAAAGTGGCTGTTCCACTGGATGTCATAAGGTGAAAGCACCAATTTGTAAGTCGCTCTGGATAAGAGCGTCTGCTAAATGACTTAAATGTTAAATGTAACGCTGCTTCGAGGGTGGCTGTTGTCGTTGTGTTCCAGGTTCGAGCCCAGGTAGGGGCGAGGAGAGGGACGGAAGCTAGACGGTTACACTGGCAATACTAAAGTGCCTATAAGAACATCCCATAGTCGAAAAAGGTACATGAAATACAAATCGTAGAGCGTAATTGTCCTATAATTCCTATAATAACTACAACCTAAAACTTCTTACCTGGGAATATTGAAGAATCCTTAAAAGGAACCACCAGCTTTCATATGTTCTCATGTTCTGAGCAAGGAACTTAAATGTTAGCTTTTTTACATGGCACATATTGCACTTTTACTTCTCCAACACTTTGTTTTTGCATTATTTAAACCAAATTGAACATGTTTCATTTTATTTGAGGCTAAATTGATTTTATTTATGTATTATATTAAGTTAAAATAAGTGTTCATTCAGTATTGTTGTAATTGGCATTATTACAAATAAAATATATATTTTTTATATAACTACGATAAAAAAAAAAATAGAAATATATATTTTTAAATCGGCCCGATTAATTGGTATCGGCTTTTTTGGGGTCCTCCAATAATCCGTATCGGCGTTGAAAAATCATAATCGATCGACCTCTATAACATACAGGATATCCCTTATGCATAGCACTGAGTCGAACATATAACAAACTGATGAGAATAAAGCAAGCCATAGCAAAGAAAAGGCCCCAGATTCAATCAATAAACTATGGAATCAGTCCTCAACTGTGACAACAGGTCTACTTTGTTTGAAAGTGTGGAAAATTATTAGCAAGATCAATTTGATACGGAATGGAAAAGATACACGGGTAGACGGTTTGAACAAATGACTTATGGACTGAAACCAGGCAAAGAATAATGGCAAAGGGTAGAGAGTGACGCACACACTCAGACACACAATAATACCCACCATCCACGTGCATCTGCTCTGACTGGTTGTATCCGGGCCTGAAGTGGTAGGACTCAGGCTTGTGATTGTGTGAGAGGGGGAATTTGAGTGGCAAATTCAATTTGGACTGAAGAGCGAATATTGAGATGTCAATATTCTCCTCACTACCTGTGCACTCTGTTAATAAAGGGGAGGGGGAAGCAGACGCAGAACAAAATGTCAACTTTGGAAATGCTGATGAGGACAAACAAGAACTAATCTTTTTTTTTGGGGGGGGGTCAAACAAACCATATGAAACCAAACTGTGTGTTTCCAGCTGAAGATACTATTATGGGTGTGAGAATATGTCGTTACAACAAAGACAACAAACAGTAAACTTGTGTCCACAAAACCCCTTTACATGAGTGTTTCTGAGAGCTGAACTGGCCAAAACAGTCCAAATAAAGTCTAATTGTGTGTGAATGTACACAGTGAATCAACCATCCTCTTAATACTGTATGTGTGTTATAACAAGTGTCATCCACAGATCCAGAGTGAATTTAAACTAGGTCAATAGACCAATAGTGGTTCAAACTTGGTTACAAAAGTGGCATCACAGTAGCTTGTGCCTAGCAGTAGAGTTCAAACAGATGAGTCAGATGGTTAATAAAACCAGAATAAATGCCTGTGTTATTATATGAACCAAACATGAGCAAAATATGTGCAAATCATCAGTCAGAGGAAAAGGGGTAAAAGCACAAGACGGCTGATTCAAACAAAATGATCAGCGGCTATTTGACTGATGAAGTGACGTAGGTCAGTAGTGAGGACACAGCAGTTGTAGTGCTACTCCAACCCCTACCACACTGCTGGTTTGCCTCTGAAGCGAAGCAGGGTTGTCTGGAGACCAGATTCTGCTGGAAGTGGTGTTGGAGGGCCAGTAGGAGGCACTCTTTCTCTAGTCTAAAAAAACATATACCAATGCCCCAGGGCAATGATTGGGACTTTCCCCTGTGTAGGGTGCCATCTTTCGATGGTCACTAAAGATCCCATGCCACTTATTAAAATTAGGGGTGTTAACCCTGGTGTCCTGGCTAAATTCCCCAATCTGGCAGTCATACCATACCTAGCTTCCAATTGGCCCATTCATTCCCCTGTAACTATTATCCAAGTCATTGCTATAAACGAGAATGTGTTCAGTCAACTTACCTGCTAAAAGAAGGATATACATTTTTTTTTTAAGAAATGAAACACCTACCAAGGTGTGAAGGTAATATATCAGGGGTCTTCCCATGGCCTGAAGGAAGCGTTGCACATGCAGCGGCGCTAAAGCTATAGGACAGGAGCCCCATGCAGAACAGTCAGACGACTAGGGTCTCCTTACCACACTTGACCTTCTTTTTCTTCTTCTTTTTCTTCAGATTAATACGAAGGAACTCCCTCTGTTTCTTATCCTTCAGCCGATCTCGTTCTTTCACCACTGCTAGAGTGATACGGGGGAACCAAGTGTTAGGAGTGTTCTGCCATTACAAACACTGGAGCATGCACCATTTCACAATAATCCTGTTGTGTCATGTTAAGAGAAAGTGGATTTTCGATCAGAAATCAGCAAAGATAACTACACATTTGCTCATAGCTAATGGCCTATTTAAAGGAAACAAATCCACTCAAACTATCTTTGAGTATTTTCTTTAATTAGTCCACTGTTGATAAGAGTCCCAAAATGTTTAAGATTTAAGAAGCAAACGGTCACACTTGCCACATCATGATTTTGCATCATATAATGCCTTTCTCATCATGTGGCAAGTGACACTTTGCTTATTGAAAGTCAATATCATGGGAACTTTAAATACATTTTTTTTTAAAGTTAAATTGGGACTATTAACAGCGGACAAAAAAAATATATAGTCGAGAGGATTTTTCAGAAGCCTTCTCGTTGTCGTTTCACATCTTACACAGACATATGTCCATACCACTGCTCTCAGTAGTCTCCGTCTCCACTGGTCTCTGTCCATTTCTGTCCAGTTGGTTCTCTTTGCTCTTCTCCCTCAGTAGAGCCCTCTGCTGCTGGCGCTGGGTGTTGACAGCAGGTGGAGCTGATGTGCGTCTGTTCATTGTCTTGGCCTCACTACGTGGAGATGGGGGAGTTCTAGTAGGACTGTGCACATTGGAGTCTGCCGGGCATGGAAACACAATATTAATATTATGGATAAAACTGATTTCCTCTTTGGGTGAATCTATCATGTAGCTAAGTCCCTTTTTTGATACTTACGCATTGAGGCGGAGATGGTGCGTCTCCTCTTAGGACTTTCCAGAGAGGTAGGGGAGGGGTGCTTCTCTGAGGCCCGTGTCTGGGTGCTCCTGGTGGGGCTTAGATCGTCCTCTAGCTGCTGCTCCTCTCCATGGTAGTATTTCATGTGGTAGTGAAGCAGTTTGGCCTTGCGGAACGACTTGGTGCAGCCTACAGCGCTGCATTTAAATGGGTTGTGGTCCAAGTTGATGGACAGGACTGGGGGAGGCTGGTTTTTGATCACTCTGTACACTGAAAACACAATGGAGACATGTAAGAGGATGGACAAACAGCTAGGAGTGGAGAGATACTCATGTAAACTGATGTAACAGAGTGCTGGGCGAGAACTCACATGGCTCTCTGCTAAATCGGTTGGGGTTGTGGAAACCCTGCTTCCTTATCGCTGGAAATAAAGACAGACAATATAAACTGACTGACAACTGTCAATATAAACTGTCACTGACTGACAACATTCAACACACATTAAAACAATTCAATTCTCATAAATATATTTTCAAACCGTTTATAGTATTTTGACAACTTGTGAGAAAAACCTCTAAAATGGACAGAACCTCTAAATAAAACGTACAGTGCACTGACAGCTACGTTAATTGGAAATATAAGGAAGCCTTTTGGATCGTGATTTTCTGAAGAGTTGTGTGGTCTTACGTTTCACTGGGAGGGCCAGTGGTGCAGGTTTGGCGCTATCCGGTTGGCTTTCTGACATCTGCTCCACTCGGTCAATGGTGGACATAGCTGAGGGTAATGGGACAGACACTGGCCCGGTCTGTGTTGACATCTGATTGGGTGACTCAGTGGATGGCTTAGTTTCATTAGGTGAGCTCAGGACTGTGTACTCAGTTTTCATTTCCACCTCTTCTTTCTTTATCCCTTCATTTAAATGAGTAGGCTTCTCCTCACTCTGTCCTCCATCTTCTTCCATTTTTACTTCAGTCGGGCCCACAGTGGCTGCCACGTGATCCCCGAGGTTGTTCTGTCCTGCATGTTGCTCTGTATCCTCCTCCTGCTTAACTATGGACGGTGTCTCTTTGGTGACATCCCCCTCACTATCCTTCCTCTTTGTCTTCTCCTCCACCTCCCTCTCATGCCAGTCATCTTCATCATTATTGTCACCATCCTCTGTGTCACTGTCCCCCTCCTGGTCAGAGGTACTGCGTCTTGTTCTTTTATTTTTTGGGCCGTATTCCTGAGGCCTCCGGTCTCTGCCATTCTGGGGCTTCTTCACGCCGTTCCTCTCAGTGGACCTAGCCTTTCCTCCTCCTCTCTATTTCCACAAAGAGGGGGGGGATGAAAACATTTAGGAAAATTAGGTAAAGTACCACCCACAGAAACATGATCCTCTGCATGGCAAGCCAACACAATATCAACAGATATACAGCACCAGTCAAAAGTTGTTCCAAGGGTTATTCATTTATTTTTCCACATTGCAGAATAATAGTGAAGACATCAAAACATCATAATACATGGAATCATGCAGGAACTAAAAAAAGTGTTAAACAAATCAAAATACATTTTATATTTGAGATTTTTCAAAGTAGCCACCCTTTAAATTGATGACAGCTTCAAACTCTTGGCATTCTCTCAACCAGTTTCATGAGGTAGTCACCTAGAATGCATTTCAATTAACAGGTGTGCCTTGTTAGAACTTCTTAGGGCTGTTACCGGGATCAAACAATTCAGCCATTTTTCCAGCCAAAGAGAGGAGTCACAAAAAGCACAAAGACATCAAATTAATCACTAACCTTTGATGATCTTCATCAGATGACACTCATAGGATTTCATGTTACACAATACATATATGTTTTGTTCGAAAAGTGCATATGTATATAAAAAAAATCTCGGTATACATTGGCGCATTACGTTCAGTAGTTCCAAAAACTTAATGCAACCGCTGTGTCAGATTTCTAAAAAACTTTACGGAAAAAGCAAACCATGCAATAATCTGAGTACAGCTTTCAGAAAACAAAGCAGCCAAAAAGATATCCCCCATATTGGGTAGTCAACATTATTCATAAATAGCATTATAAATATTCCCTTACCTTTGATGATCATCAGAATGCACTCCCAGGAATCCCAGTTCCACATTAAATGTTTGATTTAGTTCGATAATGTACATCATTTATGTCCAAAGAGCTACTTTTGTTAGCATGTTTGGTAAACAAATCCAAAGTCATGAAGCGTGTTCCCTAGTTGCAAACGAAATGTCAAAAAGTTCAGTTCCTGTCCGTAGAAACATGTCAAACAATGTATGGAATCAATCTTTAGGATGTTAACATAAAACGTAAATAATGTTCCAACCGGAGAATTCCATTGTCTTCAGAAGTGCGAGGGAACAGAGCTCCCTCTCATGTGAACGTGCATGGTCAGCTCATGGCAGACCTGACTCATTCCTCTCTCATTCGGTCCCACTTCACAATAGAATCCTCAAACAAGTTTCTAAAGACGGTTGACAACTATTGGAAGCCTTAGGAAGTGCAACACAACCAATATCCCACTGTGTATTCAATAGGGGCTGGGTTGAAAATCGACCAACCTCAAATTTCCCACTTCCTGTTTGGATTTCTGCTCAGGTTTATGCCTGCCATATGAGTTCTGTTATACTCACAGACATCATTCAAACAGCTTTAGAAACTTCAGAGTGTTTTCTATCCAATACTACTAATTATATGCATATATTAGCAACTGGGACTGAGCAGCAGGCTGTTTACTCTGGGCACCTTTCATCCAAGCTACTCAATACTGCCCCTGCAGCCATAAGAAGTTAAAAGTTCATTTGTGGAATTTCTTTCCTTCTTAATGCGTTTGAGCCAATCAGTTGTGTTGTGACAAGGTAGAGTTGGTAAACAGAAGATAGCCGTATGTGGTAAAAGACCAAGTACATATTATGGCAAGAACAGCTCAAATATGCAAAGAGAAACAACAGTCCATCATTACTTGAAGACATGGTCAGTCAATGTGGAAAATGTCAAGAACTTTGAAGGTTTATTAAAGTGCAGTTGCAAAAACCATCAAGCGCTATGATGAAACTAGCACTTATGAGAACCACCACAGGAAAGAAAGACCCAGAGTTACCTCTGCTGCAGAAGATAAGTTCATTAGAGTTACCAGCCTCAGAAATCAGCAATTAACTGCGCTTAATGGGACTATCATTTGTTTTTCAACAGGGCAATGACCCAAAACTCATCCAGGCTGTGAAAGGGCTATTTGACTAAGAAGGAGAGTGATGGAGTGCTGCATCAGATGACCTCAACCCAATTGAGATGGTTTGTGATGAGTTGGACCACAGTGAAGGACAAGCAGCCAACAAGTGCCCAGCATGTGGGAACTCCTTCAAGACTATTGGAAAAGCATTCGTTGGTTGAGAGAACACAAAGCTGTCATTAAAGCAAAAGGGTAGCTACTAGAGGTCGACCGATTAAATCGGAATGGCCGATTTCAAGTTTTCATAACAATCGGAAATCTGTATTTTTGGATGCCGATTTTGCCGATATATATATATATTTTTTACACCTTTATTTAACTAGGCAAGTCGGTTAAGAACACATTCTTATTTTCAATGACGGCCTAGGAACGGTGGGTTAACTGCCTTGTTCAGGGGTAGAACGACAAATTTTCACCTTGTCAGCTCTGGGATTCAATCTTGCAACCTTATGGTTAACTAGTCCAACGCTCTAACCACATGCCTCTCCTTGCACTCCACGAGGAGACCGCCTGTTACGCAAATGCAGTAGAAGCCAAGGTAAGTTACTAGCTAGCATTAAACTTATCTTCTAAAAAACAATCATAATCACTAGTTAACAACACATGGTTGATGATATTACTAGTTTATCTAGCGTGTCCTGCGTTGCATATAATCGATGCAACGCTGGGGTATGATTTAACAAAAGTGCATTAGCGAAAAAAAGCACAATCGTTGCACAACTGTACCTAACCATAAATATCAATGCCTTTCTTAAAATCAATACACAGAAGTATATATTTTTTAAACCTGCATATTTAGCTAAAAGAAATCCAGGTTAGCAGGCAATATTAACCAGGTGAAATTGTGTCACTTCTCTTGCGTTCATTGCATGCAGAGTCAGGGTATATGCAACAGTTTGGGAAGCCTGGCTCATTGCGAACTAATTTGTCCGAATTTTACATAATTATGACAGAACATTGAAGGTTGTACAATGTAACAAGAATATTTAGACTTAGGGATGCTACCTGTTAGATAAAATACAGAATGGTTCTGTATTTCAAACGTTTTGTTTTTCGAAATGATAGTTTCCGGATTCGACCATATTAATGAAAGGCTCGTAGGCTCGTATTTCTGTGTATTATGTTATAATTAAGTCTGATTTGATATTTGATAGAGCAGTCTGACTGAGCGATGGTAGGCAGCAGCAGGCTCGTAAGCATTCATTCAAACAGCACTTTTGTGCGTTTTGCCAGCAGCTCTTTGCAAGCACAGCGCTGTTTATGACTTCAAGCCTATCAGCCTAATGGTGGTTGTAACCGATGTGAAATGGATAGCTAGTTAGCGGGGTGCACGCTAATAGTGTTTCAAACGTCACTCGCTTTGAGACTTGGAGTAGTTATTCCCCTTGCTCTGCAAGGGCCGCGGCTTTTGTGGAGCATTGGGCAGCGCTGCTTCGAGGGTGGCTGTTGTGGATGTGTTCCTGGTTCGAGCCCAGGTAGGGGCGAGGAGAGGGACGGAAGTTATACTGTTACACTGGCAATACTAAAGTGTCTATAAGAACATCCAATAGTCAAAGGTATATGAAATACAAATGGTAGAGATAAATAGTCCTATAAATACTATATATTAACTACAACTTAAAACCTCTTACCTTGGAATATTGAAGTCTCATGTTAAAAGGAACCACCAGCTTTCATATGTTCTAATGTTCTGAGCAAAGAACTCAAACGTTAGCTTTTTTACATGGCACATATTGCACTTTACTTCTCCAACACTTTGTTTTTGCATTATTTAAACCAAATTGAACATGTTTCATTACTTATTTGAGGCTAAATGGATTTTTATTGATGTATTATATTAAGTTAAAAGTGTATTCAGTATTGTTGTAATTGTCATTATTACAAATAAATAAATAATTTAATTAAATTTAAATATAATATATATATATATTTATTTTTTTAAATTGGCCGATTAATTGGTATCGGCTTTTTTTGGTCCTCCAATAATCGGTCGACCTCTAGTAGCTACTTCGAAGAATCTAAAATATATTTTAATTTGTTTAATTAACACTTTGGTTACTACATGATTCCATGTGTTATTTCATAGTTTAGATGTCTTCACTATTATTATACAATGTAGAAAATAGTACAAATAAAGAAAAACCCTTGAATGAGTAGGTGTTCCAAACTTTTGACTGGTAGTGTATGCCCTTTGAACAGGTAAAAACTACTATTGACAGTCCCTGGTGAGAGAAGGAAACAAAGAGCTCACCTCTCTTACAAAAGGTTTCACGTGGATCCCCTTTACTGTCTGGACGACACCATCATAAAACTTCACGGTGTAAGACGCTGAGGGCAAATGGAGGTCAGATGGATCAGGTTAATGCTGAACAGAATCCATAAATCTCTTCAATATGTATACGAGTACTTCCAAACCACTCACCATCTTTATTCACTGCCAAGACCTTGGCAGGGTAGAAGCGGCAATCAGACCAACTGGCGAGGACCTTGTCATTCACATGAAATCCCTGGACAGACAGATGAAATGAAGTGTCACTGTCAAACATGGATCCAGTATCAGCCTGAGCAAATGAAATCAAATAGAAGTAGGCGGAGCAAACAGAAGGCCAGGTACAGCTAAGTAGAGCAACCAGTAGGGATATAATAGGGAGAATAAGTAAGTAAATAGAGTACATCTCTTACAGGGATAGGACAGTCGTCCAGCAGTCCCTGTCGTCTCAGCTGGATCCTCTCTACAGGTCTCAGGTATGGGCTGGTCCAGTCAAACCACTCATCATAGCGGTGGCTCCACTGACGGTAGTGGATCAGGACCTTCTCGTCATCATAGTCAATCTTCTCTATGTTGGCCGGATACCTAGGAGCAGGGCGTATACGAGAGGGGTGATTGAGATGGGAGCAAAGGAACTCAACTGAAGTCAAGAGATCATTGGTGTATAGGTAATAAGAAAGGCTAGGATAACAGAGAATAGCAGACAGTGAGAGAAAGAGACTGAAAAGGAGCTGAGAAAAGCAACAAAGAGAGATTGCAGGTAGAGAAAGACAATTTACTGACAAAGAGTGAGAGAGGAACTGACGCATGACTCACCAGTTTTTGAGGGCGTCTCTGGCCTCCAGCGTTGCTCCCACCTCAAAGGTTATTCCTCTTCTGTTAGGGGGTGTCTTGCTCATTGTGTCCACATCCACCTCCTGCTGAGAGGCAAAGTTCTACCTGGTTAAACACCAGAAAACTCACAATTGCAGTACCTAAATTTCCAATGGTGCGGTTCCTACACAAGGTCACACAAAAAATAACCAGAGTTGCTAGAGACTGGCTTTAGAGCGAACTGGCTTAGATAGGACCGATACCATAATCAGTGGAGAATTTTGTCAGTTTTCTTAATTTCTTTTGATCAGAGTCTACTTGTTACAAAACGAATCACATTAGTGGAACATGAAAGCAAACAACGGTTCTAAGGGCCTTAGTCATTTTGAGGGGACTGCCATCAAGAGAGGAGAGAAAAGTGGATGACGCTTGACTATATGGCTGAGAGAGAAGGGAATTATTACATAAATACACAAACAATAATATGCCATTTGTCAGACGCTTTTCTCCAAAGTGAAGCAAAAACACACACACACATACACATATATATATGAGTGGCCAACAGCGGTAGTCAAACCCAGGACCCTTGGCATTATAAGCACTATGCTCTACCGACTGAGCCACTCAGGACAACACAAGGGGATTCCACCAGGCATGGGGGTTGTGGGCGCGGCTTAAATCAGTCCAGAGTTGTCAGCAGAGAGAAAAATGTGCCGTTTTCCAATTTCCTGCAATTCTATACTTTTTGCCATGGCTATTTGTGTTCTTGTGATCGAACATTATCAGTAATCCTATCAGTAATATCAGTAATCCTGCCCTGCAAAAAACACTTGACTGTCTAGATTATATTTTGGTGACTTCTAGTTCTCAACAATGATATTATAAAATATATATATCTTCGTTTGTTTCATCCAAAGATAAGTGGACATTGTAGTCTACGGAACTCAGTGAGAAAGAAAAACGTTCAGGCATTAGAGCATGCATAAAGTAGTCATTATCATAAGCACTACAACATCTTCATTAGCAAAGTCATACTACATGAAGTGTGATGTAAAATTCCCTTACATCTGGTGCTCTTCCAAAGATGGCATAACCATTGACACCCTTCATATAGCTTGATATTCAGTTTGCATGATTTCTGAAGCATGTTCCTTAAAGGGTTTTATGAACCCTTTACGATATCAAATATATATGATCCATCATTTATCATACTCCAATGTTTATCCAAAAAAAACACTTATCAAAGAAACCCCTATATGCCTCCTGCCTACCTCAGATCTCAACCTATGGCCACCTGCTTGCTTCACAAAGGATGCTACCTAAATTGAGGTGAATAGAAACCGATCCTCCAGGGCAAACCAGCACACAAACCTTCCTCTTTGAAGCTTTTGCAAGCAACCCTTATGAAAGACCATCGATTTGTACATGAATACTGTCTTATCCACGTATTGAGCATCTTTCTGCAGCCAGTAGCCTAATAAATGAGGTCAAGAGCCAGAAAGCTTTCGAAGACGTGGGCAGCACGCTATGAAATTCCGACAGTCTATTCTGTATCCCTATGTTTTTGTTCAATCGGGGTGATCAAAGTATAACGATTCATCATCATTTTGGTAATTTACTAAAATGTTCATTTTGATTGTGAAATTTGCTCAAATAAAATATGCATTGCTACTCAAACGGTCCATCCATTGTCTGGTCCATTGCTTAGCGTTACATTGTTGTCTCGGGCCCTGGATACATTGTATCGTCTCTATCCCAGTCAAACACAATCACCTTCAAATCACCGGGAAACACACCATTCTAAACATATCTATGCAATACATTAGCCTACTTTGGGGAGGCCAAACTCACCGCAAAACTCACCTTCGGGGAGAGACTTTGAGCATATTCCATATCAATGCAACCTAGCTAGTAGCCGGATATCTTCACGCTACTTGGCAAACCACGTGTTCTGGTCAGGCGAACATTCCACGTATTGAGACAATAGCAATGGTCTCTGAAATTAGATTAAGCTAGTTATGCAGATAGGCCAGTTGAATAACACGAACCTACCGGTTCAATAAACACACCTATTCTGACAAAACACTTGTGAATGAATAGGGCATTATTATTTGTTGGACTGACGGTGTCGCTCAAGACGCACGGAAGCAACCACAATCAAATGGAAGCAAATGGCGCGCAATACACATCTGTTGTTTAATATACTACGCCTGATAAAGGGTGAAAATAACCTTCAATTTGGACCCTCAATTAAAGGCCTACTAATAGTCCATGGGTTTAAATGTACTATGTAGCCTGAGAACAGAAGCCTGGCACAAAAAATATCGAAATATAGCCTAATCCTGTCCTACTATGCCATGTTTTTTATCCCAATTTTTTGGGGGGAAGCCGTCTGCGCGTTCTGCGTTTAAGCAATCACCTAGCATCAACTCAAAAGTGAGGCTCAAATAAAATGCGTAGGGTTTTACACAATTCACAACTGCAAAACTCGCTTTGTTGACTATAGTTTCTGAAAGCTTATTGTCAGATATTCTGTAAGGAGTGGGAGTGTTCATTATATTACACTGTAGTTCGTCAGTAATTTCAACAAAGCTAATTGGTTAAAGGGTCTGATAGGGGCGGGCTTTAGAAATCTTACAGGCCATTCAGATTGTCATTCTTAAGGGAATCGCGGGGCCTCTGTAGGCCACACTTTTCTTACGGTACTAAATACTGCATGGAAATATAGCATTTTTTACTTCCCTGAAGCTGCCGAACCCTCCAGAAAAACGATTACAAGTCAACCTTACTCCAAACAGTATAAACTGTATAAGATATCCATAAGGCAAAACACGTCTACATTACAAGTATTTTAAAGTTATTTGTTTAGAACTCAGGAAGCACAAGCAGCATTCACAATCTTTTGTGTTATTGATGCATAAAACCTTTGTCTATTATATCGCTAAGACTAAAATGTTGCATCAAATGTTACCTTGATTTCTGAGTATTCTTCCCGATGGTGATGTGCAATGAGCGATAAAATATTTTCGTGTGGTGCCTCCACGTCTGATTCCAGTGCACGCAGTTAAATTTTCTTCCCGATGCACTCGAGTCGCACTACCGGCGAATGGCACGCAACTACGCATGTGCCATTATTAAAAGGACCTTCTGTTCTCGCATCACAGGGGTGCATGGCAGAGGCTACTTGTGCCAGAGCCATATATACATAAATAATAGGCCAACTTCTATAATTTTGAATGTTGTTCTAATTCTAGACATTCAGTTTAAAACTATTGATTCAATATTCCCCATGGAATGTTAATAAGGAGCTAACATGGCTGCCATATTCAAGTGTCATGTAAATGCATCATAATGCGGAAACCGCATTCGCGCAACTCTACATATATACACGACATGGTAAAAAGTATGTGGATACCCATTCAAATGAGTGGATTCAGCTATTTCAGCCACACTCGTTGCTGACAGGTGTATAAAATCGAGCACACAGCCATGCAATCTCCATAGACAAACATTGATAGTAGAATGGCCTGTACTGAAGTGACTTTCAACGTGGCACCGTCATAGGATGCCACCGTTCCAACAAGTAGGTTGTCAAATGTCTGCCCTGCTAGAGCTGCCCAGTCAACTGTAAACACTGTTATTGTGAAGTGGAAACGTCTGGGAGCAACAACAGCTCAGCCGCGAAGTGGTAGGCCACACATGCTCACAGAACGGGACAGTTGAGTGCTGAAGCGCCTAGCGCTTAAAAATCATCTTTCCTTGATTGCCTCTGGAAGCGATGTAAGCACAATAACTGTTCATTGGGAGCTTCATGAAATGGGTTTCCATGGCCGAGCAGCCCCACACAAGCCTAATATCACCATGTATAATGCCAAGTGTCGGCTGGAGCGTCGACTGAAGCTCGCCGCCATTGGACTCTGGAGCAGTGGAAACGCGTTCTCTGGAGTTATGAATCACGCTTCACCATCTGGCAGTCCGAAGGACGAATCTGAGTTTGGCGGATGCCAGGAGAACACTCCCTCCCCCAATGCATAGTGTCAGTTGTAAAGTTTGATCGAGGAGGAATAATGGTCGGTGGCTGTTTTTCATGGTTCGGGCTAGGCCCCTTAGTTCCAGTGAAGGGAAATCATTAACGCTACAGCATACAATGACATTGTCGACAATTCTGTGCTTCCAACTTTCTGTCAACAGTTTGGGGAAGGCCCATATTAAAGGCCATGATTTTGGAATGAGATGTTCAATGAGCATGTGTCCACATACTTTTGGCCATGTAGTGTTTATACTGTATACAGTTGCGGCCCAATATATTGGCACCCTTGCATTTTTCTTAAATAATTCTCTATTCCTTCTAAAATAAATTGAAATTGAAAACACATTTGTTCTCCACACCTTATGGGATTTTCAACATTGCAGAACCAATTACATTTTTGTGAACTGTGTTAGTACTTGGTTGCACAAGTTTTGGCCAAGATAACTGCCAACAAATGCTAATTTTAGTTGTACCTTTCTACTGGTAATTCAGCTCATCCTTCAGCAGCAAACTGTTCTAATTCTTCAACGTTTTAGGGGTTCCCTCCAACTGCTGTTTTCCGGTCTCACCATAGGTTATGGATGTGGTTCAGATCTGGACTCTTCACTGGCCACTTCAGAGCAGTCCAGTGTTTCTTCTAGGACCATTCCTGGGTGTTTTCTTTATGTGTGTTTGGGGAAGACCCACAACTTTCAACAGATACACAATTTGTGGACACTGGGTTGAACATTGCACTCCAAAACACCTTGATAATCTGCTGATTTCATGATGTCTTGCACACATTCAAGGCCACCCTGTACCAGAGGCAGCAAAGCAGCCTCACAGCATTATCAAACCTCCCCCATTCTTGATTGTAGGGAGGGTGGTATTTTCTTTGAACGATTAATTTAGTCATCGGTAAACATAGGAACACCCCACTACTGAAGGAGACACAAAAAAGCCTGATTGAACTTCCCAAAAACCCACCTAAACAAGCCTAAATTCTGGGGGAAATGTTCTGTTGACTAATTAAATCAAATTTGTGATTTTGGGCAACACAGATCAGCGCTGTGTTTACTGACGACCAAATTAAGCATTCAATAAAAATAAAACCCTCGCTACAATCAAAGATGGGGGAGGTTTAATTAATGCTGTGGGGTTTATTTGCTGCCTCTGGTACTGGGGGCCTTGGATGTGTGCAAGGCATCATGAAATCAGCAGATGATCAGGTGTTTTTAAATCCAATGTTCAACCCAGTGTCTGCATTGAAGGTTGTCAGTCTTCCATCTGGACAACGACCCCAAACACACATAAAAAAGCACTCAGGAATGAGATGCTGGACTGTTCTGGAGTGGTCAGCGAAGAGTCCAGGGCTGGTTTCCCAAAAGCACATTATGGCTAAGTTCATCGTTAGAACCATTGAACTTAGCCTTAAGATGCTTTTGGTTAACCGGGCCCAGATCTGAGTTACATCCAAATCCTATGGTGAGATCTGAAACAGCAGTTGGTGGAGGGCACCTCTCAAATATCAAAGAACAAGAGCAGGTTGCTGCTGACAAGTGGGCCAAATTGTTGAAATGTGCAGCAAGATCATTGATGGCTACAAGAAGTTTGTGTGCAGTTATCTTGGCCTAAGGTTGTGCAACCAAGTACTAGCTCCAGGGTGCCCATAATTTTGTCCAAGCCATTTCATTATTTTCCGAATTATAATTGCACATTTAAGTTTACAAAAAGAACATTGGTTCTATAATGTTGAAAATCCAATAACAATCGACCAAATGTTTTTATAAATCTCAACTTATAAGAAATCGGGAATTATTTAAGAAGTGCAAGGGTGCCAATGTATTTGGCGACAACTGTATGTGGCTCTGACTTGTACCACAAGCCAATTATTTAATGTTTTATTTTTACAGTCGGCTTACACTGCATGTACTTCCAATGGCAAATTGACATCAATAGTAGGCTAGGCTATTTGACATCTTATCACTCAGCACATTTATCATGCTATTATTTATTGAATTAGTGCTCTCTTTTTTTATTCCAGGCAAAATGTTCTTTATTTAGAGACATGGTTTTTATCCCAATCATATTGTTAATGTAATTTTCTGCAACTTCTGCTCTACATTATGTAAAAATAATATTTTTGTTTTTTTCTAGGACAATGACATGATAACCACAAAGAATGGAGGACCATGCTCATGACAATACTCAAACAGAACAAAGATATACAAGACATTTGGACCAGACATGAATGTAGGGAGTACCATGGGGCAATACCCTCTACCAACAATAGAGAACTTTGTTATACACTTAATCAAGTAAATCAATGATAACCGTTCTACAAAGAAACAAACCTTTATTTTTCATGAACAATCCTTCCATAGAGTAACAGAGGTTATGTTCACATAATAAACACACACACGAGTGGTTGAATCAGTACTATTTTCAAAGGCAAGTTAACAGAAAGGAAATTAACAGTAATTAAAAAACCAACAAAAACACCTGTTTTTTTTCTCTATGCAACAGAAATATTCACCTTTACCCTGGATCATTTAAAAAAAGACACCCATAGATTTGACTATTTACAAGCATTATTTACATGAGCAAAGCCTTCAGGGACAGTCTTATCTGCATCACCAGAGTGCCCCATCCATAGTTTTGGAGCACGTAAAAATCTGACTTTCAGGAGACCGGGAAGCAGAGAGCAGTTATCACTAAAACTGTTGTAACAGAACACCTGAGCCAAAAGATCTATAGACCACAAAGAAAATGTGACAGTAGTACTTTATACATTTGTTTATGCCTCTTTTCAATGAGATATTGGTTTATCGCCTTGAATAGATCTCCCATACACACAGTACAGTACAACACATACATGTACCAGACAGTATACATTTACAACCTCCTTCCTCAGCAGTTTAACACCAGAAGGTTTTTAGTGCAGAACACTCTCTCCACAGACCACTAAAAAAGGGCATTTTACATAAGCTCCAAAACACATGGTCTTATTTCTTACAGTTTGTACTTTGACACGTAGGCTCTGACTGTACAGTATATTAAAATAGCTGTGGTGGTACTCTGCCACTTCAGATAAAAGCATCAACATAGCATTGAGACTAATGCAGGCTCTTGTTAATACAACTACTAAAACATCACAGGCAAGCTTATTTCCAATGAGACATTTTAAATATATTTTCCCCCTCATCACACACACGCACCCAAAAACACACACACAGCCTGACAAAAGAGGCCAAATATCAACATGGTTTCTATGTAGATATAAATAAGGCAGGGACCCCGGGTCTGTTTGTCAGTTGCCCTGTTTCCTGATGACAAAGTCCTATACAAACTATATGAAACTCCTTATGCACAGCGCACATATCCAGTGAAACAATAGCACTTCACATTCAGTCATAAGGACATTTAGATTTTTACATGCAGTTAAAAAAAAGTCATCAAAACGAACTGGATAAAAACCGGTACCTATGATGTGAAGTCATTTGTAGTCTTTTTGAGTGTCATCATTGTGGGGTTTCCATCAAAGAGCACAATATCTCCTCTGCAGTCAGCACATACAGTATGTATTGTTCTGCAGCCAGACAGTAGACCAGAGGGTGGGTCCAATATCAAGTGACAGTATTAAAGATGCACTCCAGGATATTAAGCACAACAAATTCGTAACATATAGTATGATTTTCCAGTGTATGTGCATGTGTTGCTGCTTCGTGCTTTCAGACCAGTCAATGGAGTGGGGCAGGCTTCATACAGAAAAGCAGAGTGAATCTCTCTGTGACCATGGGGCATGTGATGTCAGGGAAGGCAGGAGTCAGTCTATACAACACCCTCAATGAAAGTGGTGTCCAGGTGAACGATGAGCATGCGCAGGAAGGACATCTCCTTGCGTGTGTTCTCAAAGATGATTAGTGGATCATCAGACTGGCAGCGGAGGCAGTTTGGGGCCATTACCATGGCAAGGTTATTGACATCCATCTTAGTAACAGACACATTGGCAGGCTGAGCAAACACCTGGGGATAATTAGTGGAGGACAGGGAGAAGAATTGTGAGGGACAGAGGGAGAGTATGTACAGAATCTTGAAACTGAGATTGACCATATTCTGTTTTAATGATACAGACAATGAATGACTAAGGACAAGTTTGTAGTAATTTGTTCCATTTCAACTGCATGACCAATGACCATGTCTCCAAGGTTGAATATGATAATAGTTGTATGACAGGATGACTGTCTAGTGTTGTCCTGGACAGGTACAGTGCATTAGCTGTAGTGTTCAGTGTTGTGTGATTACTACCTGCAAGAAGTGGATGAAGTAGCACAGCACCAGTCTGTTGAGCTCAGGCAGGCATTGGACAACATTGACAGCTGCCACAGGGTCATCATAGTTACTGACACACTGCTTGTAGAAGGCCATGGGGATGAGAGGCTCCTCCAACTCACGATACCAAAGCTTCATAAGGGAGGCTGGAAGAGAGAGGGACAGTGTTAACACTAGTGCACACGAGCCTGCACACACACAGATAATAGAGGTACAGGCTACCTCACCAGGTACGTTGGGGTCTGAGCGGTTTTCTGGGATCCTCCATTGGTCGACCTGAAGCTTAAGTGCGTTGACTTCATCGATATCTCCTGGCACCCTACAGAAAAAGCAGTATTCAATAATCCGTATTTTTCAGTACAGTTGCACTGCAAGGCCACTAGGAGGAACTATAACCCCACAATTAAAAATCTAATGTTGAGTGGCTGGTTGACATAATTTTACACATAGAATTGGTTTGCAAATTACGGCTGGTACTCTGTTCTATGGATGGGCATTTTAAATTATTTTACTATTCAAATAATATCATTACATTGTTTCGGATATCTGGATAGTCGTTTTTTATTTTTATTTAATAATAATACAAATGTATGAAGCAAATACATACGGCAGAGGCAAACAGTGGACATGCTGCTTTTCGCCAGTAGTTTGGCTGACAGCAACAGTGAAAGAGAGGTCTGATTTTCGCCGTGAGAGAACTGATTCTGTTACTAAAAGGTTTTCTGGTGAGTATTTTGCATTGATCTGTGTTTATTTAATTTAATTATTTCACCTTTATTTATTTAACCAGGTAGGCCAGTTGAGAACAAGTTCTCATTTACAACTGCGACCTGGCCAAATACTGTGTTAGGTATTGTGGAAACTATGTTAGGAGAGCGCCTGTAATTGCTATTTGAAGTGGGGAAAATAGCATACCGATGCGCAGCAGTACCTCAACGCATGCTATAAAAACTACATTAAAAAATGTTTTATTACATTTCAAATGTCATGGCATATCACTTTAGATCATATTTAATTTAGACAAAGTGTTTCATTGTAACCAAAAAATAAACAAGTAATCAAATCTTAATGTCCATTCAGATATCCGGACATTCAATTAAGCAGGTGCGAAGTACTCTTGGCCAGCAAACGCTGCCGATGTGTCCGAGCCTTAAAATCGTATGGAATTGAATCAGCTACAGAAAGACCAAACAAAGACTAACTACACATTAAACATTGCTGGTCTCCATGGGCTCTTGAGCAGTGGTAGACAATGTTTGCTCAGTTTTTTTGTCTCTGTACAGTAGGCTGCACAGGGAACATTGGCTTTAAACTGTACTGCTTCAGGAGACCACCCACCAAGGCTGACATACATTTGTCTAGATACTTGCTTTGTCTAGATCTCCTCTTATGACTGCTACCTTGCTAAACACACAACACTACCCCACACCTCATTGGTGAATACCAGGGTTGGAGTCCATTCAATTTCCAGATAATTCAGGAAGTACACTGAAATTCCAATTCTCTTCAATGCTTTTCAATTAGGAAAATGTGGAATTGGAATTTAGTTTACTTTCTGAAATGATTGGAATTGAAATGTAATTCACCCTAACCCTGGTGAATACACCAAGTCCAATGAGGTGATTGGCTGACCTGTCCGTCAGTCTCACCTGAAGATGCCCTCGGTCTGGGCCCCTCCCAGTGCCATGACGTATTGGGAAAGCTGCACCTGTACCCAGGGTAGCTTCCTGTCTGGGAAGAGTTCACTCTGGCGCTCCATCACCTCATCCAGGGAGCTGCCAAACAGGGAGGGGGTCACGATGGCCCGTCTGCTGTGGTCAATCTCCTCCAGAGTGGGCTTACGAAGACCCTGCAGGGGAGGATTACAGATCGTGAATACTAGGACATTTTGTACTGTACATGTACGACTATGTCTATGATTATGTCTATGACTGTCGACATTAAAGATGATATCTGGAATAGACTATAACTATGTCTTATCTTTATGTTAAGTCTGTGACTGTCCCAATAAGGATCTATCCATGATAATATGTTTCTGACTAATGTCCATATTTATGTATTTAGCATGACTTATCTCTCTATCAACATCTGTATTGGTTCAGTCCACTGAGGGTATTAAAAAAAGAGAGGGAAATTCATGGCGGGGTTATGTTTTGTCTGCATTCGGGCATTTTTTGACTATTGCCCAAGGCTTCCCCACCTGTTGACATTCCCCACCCCCTTTCCCTGCTCATATCTCAAATCACCTTTTTGCCTCCAGTTACGGCCACTTTCTGTAGTTTGCGATAGCAGAACTTTGCGTACGAGCTGATAGGTAGACCTGTAAAGAGAGAAGGAAGACAGGGCCACTGTAAAACTGAGGAATGGGACTCATGGGAAATACAGCTCTCATTGTAGCTGCAGTTCACACCTTCACAGATACATCCTCTCAGTGAGGGAATCGTGTGGGCAACTTTCCAACTGAGCCAACATATAGGTTAAACAATTCCTCACTAAAAGGACAAGCTATTTGTTCCCACAGATGTCAGATATTTCCAAGAAGGTAATTGAAGAGACATGTTCGCAGTGTGATTCTGCCATATGGGGATCAGAGCATACATGTCTCAACTGTCACGGTACAGTAAGAAAATCTGGGAGGCTGGTGTCAGCCAACCAGCCAGCACATCATGTCCCAGGTGATTCATCAGACAGACACTTAGGACACTGGAGGGAGCAGAGGTATCCCTACCTACACCCCTATCCGTTGCCCCCCGAGCCTCCCCATCACACCCATGGGGTCCCGTCCATCGTCCTTCCTTCCCAGAGAACTCTCTCTCAGATGGAGAACTTTGTGCTGCGATGAAAAACATCCTTACCGGAATGTTCCCTAGACTGAACTGAAAGCCACTGGATTTATAGCAAATGGGTGACGGACTCCCATGCATGTTCACAGCCATC
This sequence comes from Oncorhynchus nerka, assembly GCF_034236695.1. Taxonomy (NCBI): domain Eukaryota; kingdom Metazoa; phylum Chordata; class Actinopteri; order Salmoniformes; family Salmonidae; genus Oncorhynchus; species Oncorhynchus nerka. Next base: position 80,050,107 of record NC_088410.1, on the reverse strand, counting down.
GTTAATCTGGCCCAGTTTGACTGTAATTACACCTAATTACAGAGATCATACTGATATTTTCCCTCTTGATCTCTGAGAAAACACACTGTTTTCCCCAAGACTCCCTGAATTCACTAGTCAATAGAGGAAGAAAATAAAGAGTTGCGTTCTTTTCTTTACCCAGCCTGAGAGCAGGTTTGAACACCAGCGGTGGTCCAAATCAACATGTTGTTTTGATAAGGCAGAAGCAACAACAAAGCAAACTGAACCCGTGAAAAAATCACTACTCATTAGAGGATTAAGAGCACAAGGCATAGAATGTGATGACACCTTCCAACACATGGGTTCAGAAAGTATCTCTGAGATTATCCAAGGTGTCTGTTTAGTCAGTGTTGCTACCTCAGTCAAGTCTCATTTCATAGCTAAGTGTTTCAACCCAAGTAACCAAGGCCGGCCTCAGCCCAGCCTTGGCCCAAAAGAAACCCAGCCTTGGCCCAAGAGAAGCCTAGGCCAGGCCAGGCCCAGACAAGGGGCCTCCAGTTCCCACACGTGACTCCCTCCCACCCCTCTGTTCACAGCTGCTCCGTGCCGTGGTAACAACACCACCCTTCATTTCAGCCCGTCTATCCATCAAACAGACAGCAGCTCTCATTGTGCTGTTTGTGAGGAGGCTTTCCCCTGTGGTTGGCTGGTGGGCCCACATCGTGAGTAATGTAATAGCACTCTCCCTCAAGTCATTATTCCAGCCAATATCTGAAAACCTCTTCAATGAGTCACACCCATGAAGGGTAACTATTCCTCATGGCTTATGAGTCACTGACGTTGTCCAATGTATAGGTTGGTGGCACAGTCATTGCTGTACAATGTGTGTGAGTCCACTAGTGTGATCAATGCCACAAGATGAGTATAGGTCCTCGCTGATGACACTATCAAGGCTGGTATTGTGAGTTGCCCTAATGGGGTAATGTGTAGTGGCTAGGCTTTCCTTAAATCATTGGTGGACATGTAATGTGGGACTGCCAGAGAGAACCATTAACATGGCTCCCATGTCGTCAATCTGCTCTTTTATCACCTCCTGTTGTATTTTGTGAAAACTAGTCATAACTATTCATAATCTACCAGGGAAACTCTAAATATCAGCATGGTAGTCAAGTGACATAGTATGAATTTCCATTTCACTCCAAATTCTTCACATATCATTACACATTTCTATTTCGCTCCAAATTCTTAATCTGCAGTGAGATAGATATGAACCATGTTTGGTTTGTAAGGGTTTCTAACCCATAAGGAAATAACAGAAAATCTTGACAAGTTACAAATTATTTGTCTCTCACTTCAGCACTCCTCAACAGACTTCCTCCTTGGCAACTTTGGAAACCGTCCCCCATACTAAACATGAATCTTAGTGATCTCAGACCTACCTTCTTCATCTGTATTCTGTTTCCGTTTCTTTCTGGACTTTGAGTTCTTCTTCTGTTTCATGTCTTGCTGCTCTAGTATGAACTGAGTCACTGGAAACCAGAAGGCAGAGGTTAAAGGGCCATCCAGAATATCTAATAACATCCACAAAGAGCAAACAGAAGAGAAGAGGTAAAAATCAATTCAAACCATCACACCCCTCAAACTAGACCTGTCATGCTGATAATGACACCCATAGACAGAGTGACGGAGGAATCAGGGAAATACGACCCACCCTGCTTCTTGTCGCTGCTCGGATCCGAGTGCCTCTGGATGTATCCCTCTAGGTAGCAGCGGAACTTGGGCGAGGGGGCAAAGAAGGCCAGGCTGACGGCCATCAGCTCCCAGCCTGCAGCCAGGCTCCTTGGGCTGGTGTTGCCCGTGGTCTGCCTCACCAGCTGCACATACAGCTCGTCCCTCAGGCCCTGCGTGCCCCAGCACTTAGTGATGATGAGCAGGGCAGTGTGACGGCGGTCTAGGCGGGAGGGTCTGTCTCCCATGTAGGCCTGGACCAGCTTGAACATCTCACAGGCCTCCTTCCTCACAGCGCGGTCGCTGGTCACCAGCATGGGCTTCTTGATGGAGCCGCGGTTCCAGGAGAGCATGTTGGCGATGGAGACACGGCGGCGGAACAGGCCCTGGGTGTGCATGTTCAGGTGCTTGCTGGCCCAGTCCGCCATGCCTGAGGTGTCTGTGGTCGGGGGCTGGCGCAGTGTGGCGTAAGAGAGCTGGTGGTAGGAGCCTCCTATTCCTCCTCCCTCTCTGTTGTCATGGGAGACGGAGAGTTGGTGGTGGGGGCCCAGTGAGCCTGTTTGTCCATCTACCGTACCTTTCTTCCTGCTGTCCAACTGAGCCTTCAGTTCCAGGGTCCCCACCTTCAGGAGAAGGAGAGAGGAAAGACAGAGGAGAGAGGAGAGGAGAGAGAGGGGGGTGAGGGAAGAGAGAAAGTGTCAGTGCAGCAGTATGTATGTATGTATGTATGTATGTATGTATGTATGTATGTATGTATGTATGTATGTATGTATGTATGTATGTATGTATTGATGTACTGTATGTCCACAGCTGCAATCTTCTCAATGTGGATGAGCTGCCTTTCCTCTGCTCTGCAGTTTTGAGGGCTCCAGGGGGAATTGTGCAGGATAGGCACATTAATTCTCTAAAGATGGAAAGGAACCTCATCACCCATAAATGCCCCAATATCCACATTGGCCTTTTTCGTCAGGAGCAGGTGAGGAGCCCCTACCTTTGTTCTGCCCCGACCCACCTCTCATTCAACACTACATGTGCAAATCCACCATCTGATCACAAGTGGGATTTCTTTCCTATAAGGAGCCCTATCCACAGTCACAGCCCCTTCACAGTGAAAACCAAACCAGTAATCCAGCTCTGGTCAGCCTCAGAGAAACATCCAGGAACAAAAAGAAACCCAGGCAAAATCAAATCAGGAATTTACTATCTGAACATACAATGTTAAACATATTTCTTCAATGTGACCATGATGTAATATGGGGTTGGAATGTGCCAAAGAGCCTGGAATTTACAATTAGGGTTCCTGATTAAATAGTGTAGATCTCCAGATTTGGGTTTGGCAGTACTTCTTTATGGTCATATGGACTTCATGGTCTTAAATGAGTGGAATGGGTCACTGTTTAAGATCAAATTGAACAAGGCAAAGGAACATTGATATATAATTCTCCCTCTCTTTTATACAGATTGTTTTAAGATGCCCCATGACACGGTAGAAATTCAACTCTGCATTTCTATTTAAGGAGGCCAATAATGTCCAAAGTCCTTAAAATCAGATTTCAATATGAAACATTCAGGGTTGTATATACAGATTACACAGTTAAAACCGATCACATTTCCGTGCTGGCTTTAAACCCTTGGGTTCACTAGGTTTTGAAAAATGAGTAAATCCTCTGCTTCTCTACAGTGGAAAGGATAGAATAATATAGGCAAAGCTATGCAGGGGTATAGTCAACAACCAGAAGTGTGTGTGTGAGCATTCTGTACGTGCATATCTGTGTGTATCATGATATAACAGCAGGTCTGTGGACTATTCAAGAACAGGCTTAGGGGCCCATTTCCAATATTTGTTTAAATGTGATTGCTTCAGTACCAACCCCCCATAGCACCAGTCCCTGAGCCCCACCCCTACCCAGCTCTCTAACCCTGTGCCATATGGGACACAGTGGCCCTCCTTCCTGACCAGGGGGAACCATGTAATGGACCAGTGCGGCCTCTGAGCCTGACACTCCTACCATTGTCCAGTCTAATAGTTATTTTTACAGGTCTTGTTTTATACAATATTTTTTTTATTCAAACATCAATACCTTTTTGGATCTGTAGTTTCATTGGAATACTGAAACTCACATGATATGGAGAGGGGTGTGTTGTTGAGAGGGCGTTTGGGATTATATTTGGCAGTGCTCATAACACTAAAGATCTGCGATGGCTCTAAACTGTTGCTTATGTAAATTGTTCATGACAGGGAAAATGCTCCCCTAACTCAAATCATGTGCACCTGTACTAGCCTAATAAGTCAACCCCCTCACAGTATGCGTGTGTATTATATTACACTGCTGAGTCAAAATTAAATGAATCACATTCATCTAGTTATATGATAGGCCTAATGAGCTAATCTGTCCTTACTGTGGTGTGCACAACTTTAACTTGGAATTGAGACGCTCTCACTAGTCTAGCAATGAAAGTAGTCCTGGAAAGGCACCAGCAATTTTACTACCTAGCGGGACAAAACAAAACAGAATCTAAACAAACAAAACAAACCGTTCTACATAAACAGGCCGCACAAAATAAGGACCAGTTTAACCAAGTAGACAAACCAGAACTTTATCAGATCTAATCTCTCACAGACAGTCAGAGACGGGTGACAGAGACGAGACAAAGACAAACACTGGAGCGTATGTGTACCTGTAAGGGGGATCCGGGGGTGTCTGGTGAGGAGAGGCTGGCTTGGCTGGTGATGCTCTTCTTCAGGCTGTCCACCTTCTCATAGGTCCTCTTCTGCCTTCCTGTCATCTCCAGCGGCGCCAGGGCCGGGATGCTATGATTACCTACCCCGCTCAGCAAACGGCTGGCGGAGTGGACGTCTTCTCGCGCCCCCAGGCCTCCAGCCTTCATCTCCCTCATGGTGTTGGAGCGGCTCACCACCTCCCTCATCTCCAACATCAGCCTCTCGTTGAGGGCACACAGGTCCCCGCTGCTGCCCACTGAGCCTGGTCTCCCCCCGGCCCCCACCCTCCGCCGGCTCTTCCTCCTCAGGCTGGGTGAGGGCCCAGTGGAGTAGCCAGAGTCCTGGTAGGTGATGGTGGTCCGGGGCCCTGGAGGTGTGTGGAAGTCCTTGCTGCTCTGCCTGTTGTGGCGAGCCTCCATTGCCCTCAACACACTGGCCTCCAGGGCCCGCCATGTCTGCTTCTTCTCCAGGATACCTGGCATCACTGGGGTCCCTGACTCCCTCTGGGGCTGGGCCAAGAGGGGGTCCGGCCGTGGGGTGGGGGTGCGGTTGAGGCCAGCGGAGGTGGACAGAAGGGCCTGTTTGGGATCCACATTGACCATGTGCCTGATGCCCTCCAGGCCAGCAGGACTGTAGTCAGAGGGGTTCCTCTTGTGCCTAGAGATTGAGTGAGAGGGGCCAGGGTGCTGGAGGAGCCTGAGCTTCTGCAGGCTGTGTGTGGGGGTGAGGCGGGACAGACCACCAGGCCCATTATGGAGGTTAGCCCCCTCCACCTCCATGTCCGCAGGAGGCTCATCATAGATGGGACACTGTGATCCCTCGTCATCGTAGAGGGGAAGTGTGGAGGCATACTGGGGTGACACTGACCTGGGGGTGCTGAGCTGGGACCTTAGATTGCCTGGCGTTTGGAGAGGGTCAGAGGACACCAGATAGAAGCTTCCATTGCCCGTCTTCCTTAGGTGGTGGGCATCGGCGGCCATCTTGCCAGAGGGAGCGGTCTTGTAGCCCTGGGCAATGCAGGAGTGGGCCCACGGGGGCTTGCTGCTGACGGGGAGGAGGGTGAAGGTCTGGTTGCCACTGGGCTTGGTGTGTGTGTTATGGTGACGGAGTTGCAGGGCCGGGCTAGATGGGCCTCCAGGCTGGATCCGACTGACACTGTTCACGTTGACCAATATGGCTGCCTTAGACACTGGGGAAGGCTGCCATCTCTGAGAGAGCTCCCTGGAATAGAGAGATAATGAGGGAAAGGATGAGATCTGGGTTTAGATTTAAAGAGATATCGTACACTCATACACTACCGCTCAAAAGTTTGGGGTCACTTAAAAATGTCCTTGTTTTTGAAAGAAAAGGAAATGTTTTGTCCATTAAATTAAATTAAATTAATTAAATTAATTAATTAAATTAAATTAAACAACATAAAATTGATCAGAAATACAGTGTAGACATTGTTATTGTTGTAAGTAATTTACAACAATAACAATGTTGTAGCTGGAAAAGGCAGATTTTTTATGGAATATCTACATAGGCGTACAGAGGTCCATTATCAGCAACCATCACTCCTGTGTTCCAATGGCACGTTGTGTTAGCTAATTCAAGTTTATCATTTTAAAAGGCTAATTGATCATTACAAAACCCTTTTGCAATTATGTTAGCACAGCTGAAAACTGTTGTCCTGATTAAGAAGCAATAAAGCTGGCCTTCTTTAGACTAGTTAAGTATCTGGAGAATCAGCATTTGTGGGTTCGATCACAGGCTCAAAATGGCCAGAAACAAAAAACGTTCTTCTGAAACTCGTCAGTCTATTCTTGTTCTGAGAAATGAAGACTATTCCATGAGAGAAATTGCCAAGAAACTGAAGATCTCGTTCCCTGCTGTGTACTACTCCCTTCACAGAACAGTGCAAAATGGCTCTAACCAGAATAGAAAGAGGAGTGGGAGGCCCAGGTGCACTACTGAGCAAGAGGACAAGTATATTAGAATGTCTAGTTTGAGATTTTAATGTAAACAGTCTCTTCAAAACAGTTGATCAGATATAGCTTCCACAGCCCATAAACAGTTAGGCCTGAGCCACCTCCCAGCATAGCATTGCACATACAGCCCTGTCCCAGAGGAGCAGAGACTAGTAACACGCTGCAGAGAGGATTATAAAATGTTTTATTTAACTAGACAAGTCAGTTAAGAACAAATTCTTATTTTCAATGACGACCTAGGAACAGTGGGTTAACTGCCTCGTTCAGGGGCAGAACGACAGATTTTCACCTCGTCAGCTCAGGGATTCGATCTTGCAACCTTTCGGATACTGGCCCGATGCTCTAACCACTAGGCTACCTGCCTCCACATGGAAGCCACTTCAAAATGGCCAGTGTCTGGGCTGTTTTAGTTCTCACTGCAGAGTGTGACAGCCTGAGGTGGGAGACAGCTGTAAATGTGCTGCTGCTGCTGTCTGAGCTCTTTGAAATAGGGGACCTTCTGTCATGGTCTGGGTTGGTGATGTGAGTGATGCTTGCTACCTCTACTTACGATCTTGAATTTTGGTCTGATATTGATACAAACCTTTCTATTGCAAAATTACATAATTTGCCAATGCAAAAAAACAAACATGTAAAATTACTGTTATTTATACAGTGGGGCAAAAAAGTATTTAGTCAGCCACCAATTGTGCAAGTTCTCCCACTTAAAAAGATGAGAGAGGCCTGTAATTTTCATCATAGGTACACTTCACAGACAAAATGAGAAAGAAAAAAAATCACATTGTAGGATTTTTAATGAATTTGCAAATAATGGTGGAAAATAAGTATTTGGTCAATAACAAAAGTTTATCTCAATACTTTGTTATATACCCTTTGTTGGCAATGACAGAGGTCAAACGTTTTCTGTAAGTCTTCACAAGGTTTTCACACACTGTTGCTGGTATTTTGGCCCATTACTCCATGCAGATCTCCTCTAGAGCAGTGATGTTTTGGGGATGTTGCTGGGCAACACGGACTTTCAACTCCCTCCAAAGATTTTCTATCGGGTTGAGATCTGGAGACTGGCTAGGCCACTCCAGGACCTTGAAATGCTTCTTACGAAGCCACTCCTTCGTTGCCCGGGCGGTGTGTTTGGGATCATTGTCATGCTGAAAGACCCAGCCACGTTTCATCTTCAATGCCCTTGCTGATAGGAGGTTTTCACTCAAAATCTCAGGATACATGGCCCCATTCATTCTTTCCTTTGCACGGATCAGTCGTCCTGGTCCCTTTGCAGAAAAACAGCCCCAAAGCATGATGTTTCCACCCCCATGCTTCACAGTAGGTATGGTGTTCTTTGGATGCAACTCAGCATTCTTTGTCCTCCAAACACGACGAGTTGAGTTTTTACCAAAAAGTTATATTTTGGTTTCATCTGACCATATGACATTCTCCCAATCTTCTTCTGGATCATCCAAATGCTCTCTAGCAAACTTCAGACGGGCCTGGACATGTACTGGCTTAAGCAGGGGGACACGTCTGGCACTGCAGGATTTGAGTCCCTGGCGGCGTAGTGTGTTACTGATGGTAGGCTTTGTCACTTTGGTCCCAGCTCTCTGCAGGTCATTCACTAGGTCCCCCCGTGTGGTTCTGGGATTTTTGCTCACCGTTCTTGTGATCATTTTGACCCCAAGGGGTGAGAATAATTTTGCACGCCCAATTTTTCAGTTTTTGATTTGTTAAAAAAGTTTGAAATATCCAATAAATGTCGTTCCACTTCATGATTGTGTCCCATTTGTTGTTGATTCTTCACAAAAAAATAGTTTTATATCTTTATGTTTGAAGCCTGAAATGTGGCAAAAGGTCGCAAAGTTCAAGGGGGCCGAATACTTTCGCAAGGCACTATATGAAAGCACATTGTCTAGGTCCCCACACAATGAGCTGAGAACAAGACAGCATCACTGCCATGACACTCTACATTCCCATACTATTTTATTTATTTTATTTAACTAGGCAAGTCAGTTAAGAACAAATTCTTATTTACAATGACGGCCTATCCCGGCCAAACCCCGGACGATACTGGACGAATTGTGTGCCGCACTATGGGACTCCCAATCATGGCCGGTTGCGATACAGCCTGGAAACGAACCAGGGTCTGTAGTGATGCCTCTAGCACTGAGATACAGTCCCTTAGACCTCTGTGCCACTCTGGAGCCCAAATCTACCCAAGTTCTAATTCTATCCACACGCTAAATGATGTCAGTCCTGTTTAACATGACCAGTAACAAAAACATAAACACAATCCTCTGCTTGAAAGTTGTTTTGAGGTTAAACCAGAGTCACAGAATATAATGATAGGATAGGAGATATGCTAAGTCTAGCTCCCAGTGGTGAGAGCAGAGCTGGGGATTTCATCTGGCTTTGTGTCTGTTGTTCACTTGTCATTGTCACACCACACCCAGGGTGGTACAAACCAGGCCAGGCTAGTTTTTTCAGCCCTGCAGCATTGGCACATAATGTTGATTGTTAGCACAGCCAGTGTGCAGTAGAAGACTATCATGATCATATCTGGCTTGATGCCAATGCCCACAGTAGCGCTATATACAAGCTTTCCTCACTGTAGCAGTCCTAATCCAACTATACTGTACTTACCACCCAACTAGTCTGATCTCACTTCTAAAAGAGAGACAGAGCGTTAGAAAGCACAGTGGTAAGAAAATGAGAGTGAAGTGGGAGGACAGAGAAAGAGAGATTCCACTTGCTTTGGTAATCTAAACATATGTTTCCCAAGCCATTTGAATTGAACTGAGAGATGGAGAACGAGAGAGAATGAGAGGGAGATTAGTTGTGGGAGAGTGCCATCGGGAATGAGTGGAAACATTGGCAAGATAGTCCCCTATCCATCTTTTTTAAATTTGCTATACTCCCTGACTGTCTAGCTTTAGTGAGCTGGACAGTTAAGTAACTGTATAAATGTAGGTCCATTTGAATTCCTACACAGATTCCATTCAGTTTTTGTTATTTTAAATTAATGAGTTTGTTTGATTATTTTATTTTAAAAAAAATTCACTCAAACCACCCATGTGGTCCGTATGTTTGACATCCTTTCATTAGTAAATCAAATTTACATTTACATTTAAATTTCAAATGTAAATTAGGCAATGCATGGTTCTGCTATCGTCATGGCAACGCCCCTCTATGGAGCAGTGGCCCATCTAAAGACTACCTACAGATTTTCTTAAGCAGACAGACACTCTTAAGTAAGATAAATATGTCAGTCCTGAGCTTACTGGTTCATTGACACTTTGTCAACATGTGTGCTTTACCAGAATCATAAATAGCCTGTGTTGTAGCCCTGTGTTCCATCACACCGACCACAGTGGCTGTTGGGTTCTCTTCACATAATGTTAACTAAAGGGATTATATTCCACAATCAAACGGAATATGAATATTACCAGTGTCATGAAGTTGCCCTGTTGGTGTGGTTTATAACCCCCATAAATACCATTCCCCATTTTCTCTCTCTACTCTACAGAATGGACTCTTGGAAAGCCCTTTGTTAACATAAAGAGAGTATGTTAATTTCAAAAGGTTGGGAACAGAACAATATTTCAGTAATCCAACCAGTTGAAAGTATCCGTTGGTACTTAAAGAATATGATGTCAGATCAGTTGTCGTCTGAGACATTATTACTGATGATTGGACGACATTAACTGTATCTTGGAAAGTCTACAAATTCTAGTCTACACATCAGATTCACATGGAATTGTTGTGCAATTTAAATGTTTAAATATGAAACTATTTGTGAAAAGATTAAATGTAATTTTAGTTTTTAAAATGAGATAATTATTTTCAAATATGCTCAATCAGTGGCCACGCTCACGTGAATAGGCATTGGTTGGAAATGATGAACCAACACCTTTTCTACATTTCTATAAGATCCCCAATGACCCAATTCACGGCGAACTAAGCCAACTTCAGCGTAAGCTATGGTTGCAAATGGTTGAACAACTACAACCTAACGAAATTAACATTGTGTTCCCGATGATGTGAGAACTGATGGCCATATGTTTAAAAGAGCAAATTTCAATGTGAGGGTGACGATCGCCATGCTGGAAAGATGAATTTCGCCTATACAAGCCAGAATACAGCATGAGCTTATAGTATGATAAATTGGTGTGAACTTTGAACTCTTATTCACTAAAGAAATGATACATCCGAGACATCGAGTTATCAGCAGCAGCTGTAAATGTGCGTGGCCTAGGAAAGGACGAACAATCTCCTCAGAATGACAGGGTACTTTTAACACATCCCAGCCTTCCATCTTCGACCAACCTATCGAAGCGCAGCTCAGAGTAAATATATTTCTTGCATTTTCCTTTTCCGAATGGGCGGTTATTTAGAATGTATACGATTCTGTATTTACGATAGCATAGCTTCATAAAGGTTTGATAGAGACCCAATCCTTTTGTTCCTCAGTCTTCCCGCGCTTTCATTCAAACCCAACCCCCTTTCTTTGTGTAACCAGCCGTCAAATCGGTTTCGTCCTCTAGGGACATTTTCTTTTATGACATAATTAGTAATCAATGTATGATCCATCCTGTGTATATGTACTTCTGTGTAACTATTTAGGTATTTAGTAAATAAATAATTAAACCAAATTTTGTATTGCTGATTCAACTGGTTAGCCAGTTATTCAGATGAGACTAATAAGGTGACGATGAATAATTGTCTGCTATTGATATAAAAGATTACCAGGTCTTTAAGAGTTTATTCGGTCTTTAAGAGTTTATTCGGAAATCAACGGCTCTATAAACATTATTCCGTGGTGCCCCGACTTCCTAGTTAATTACATTTACATGATTAGTTTAATCAGGTAATATTAATTACAGAGAATTGATTTTGTAAAATAGCATGTCATATAATTTAATCCATAGTAAAGACACGACAACAGCATTCAGACAAAAGAACAGCCCATTTTACAAGATGCATCTGGTTTTACACAGGGATCATCTTCAGATCACCAAGTCACCCTCGTCCATAGATATACACATTACTTAAGGCGCTGGCTAATATACGAGACCTTGAGGAACACCGGAAGATGAAATTCAGTTAGAATCCTTTGCCTGACTGGGTAATTAGATTGGGTTAAGGAGCAGCAAATCCACTTAACGGTCAGCAAATTTTTATTTGTCAACAGCTCTGGTGTCTTATGCCCCTGTCCTCTGCTCCTACCTCCAATCCTTCAGTGTGATTGTGGTAGGAAAAGCTATAGCTGAATATACATATTAAGCTATTAGCAATAAATGTTATTTCTTTCTTTCCTTCCAGGAATAACCTTGGTTGGAAAACTCATCAGCTCAGTCACTGTGGGGGATAGGGATATGGATTGGGATGTACCCCTAACATACAGGGAATAGCGGGGGGTCTGAAAACAGGGGTTATTATTATGATCCTCTGTCAGACAGGAGAGGAAATGAGGTCGTCTAGGCCAGGAACAAACACAAACACCTCAGAGCTTTGGACAATTTCACAGCCAATCCACAGATACTACTAGCCTCTACCCATGACACATGGTTCAATTCATAACTTTATGCCATAGGAAACCAACAAGAGGAATATGCTTTGGCAAAACTGATAGAACAACCTGTAACAGAGACAACCCAATCAAGACTTAGAAAAGCAGGAGTGGCAGATGGGTGAGATGAGAAACAGGGGACATGCAGAGACACCTCTGAGGTTAGAGACCCAGCTGTCGTGAGACAGCTGAACGCACCTCCCTGCTCTGAGACATCATGTCTACCAGCTACACATAGCTCCCACTTCCACCCTACGCAATCTCCCCACCCAGCTAGGAGCCCTGGGGCAGGGCTGGGCACAGTCACTGGGACCCCCACCAGTATCCAGGCTGTGGGACATGGTGACAGGGAGAGACCATCCCAGCATTGGGTCAGAGAGACACATATGGAATCAGATACACCATCAGAACACACTCCTCGGATTACAGTGATAAAACCACATCCTCTCAATTAACACTGATCTGGAGGTGTGTCGTGTGAGCCACAGAAACACCATGCTCATATTGCTCATTGATTCTCATGGTTGAGGTGAATGACACTTTAAGTCAACTGATATAGCATGCTTGTCATGCCAGAGACTGGTGCACATGTGGTGGCACTGGCCTTCATTAGAGCAATGGAAGGCGTCTCAGCATAGCACAGTACTCTGTATATGAAGACATCTAGGTCCAGTAACATGGGAATGCTTAAAGCAGGCTGGACGTGCTGCTCTAGTTAAAAAAACATAAAACATAAAACGGTTGGTCTGTAATCTAGTTTTCTGAGGACACCATAAAACTTCAACTTCACAAAGAAGAAAGTGAAACGGGAAGAGAAAGAAATAAGGACATTGTCATAACGAGCGCCAGCCACCCAGACCCATTTAACCAGATCGTTATGCTTAAAGTTCAAAGTGTTACCTCTTAACTGGAAAAAACGACACCATAAGAGTCTGATTTTAGTCGACATCTGGCGAGAGCCAAGAAATGATCTTACCAAGCCAGGAGCACAGAGATAAAAGAGTACACGTGCTATTTCCAAAGTCTTTAAAGCGCTGCTGTTAGTCCAGACTCAGAGAGCACACACAGACGAAAGTGGCAGAGCTTGTGTCAGACCTGTAAACATCCAGTCAATGTGTGACTCAACTATTTAAAACACAGACTCCTCCTAATTTCCTAAATCAATCTACTGGTGATGTCTCTACTATGAGTCCGAGAAATGTGATGATAACCAGGTTGTATGTACTTTTGCTTTCATTTGACGGGCCAAGCAGGGAATGTTTTTAAATCTTCCAATTCTCAAAACCCCCAAACTTTTTCTTGCCCTCATATCATCACCATACAGTCTCATAGGGATGTGTCACAGGGCTTTTGTGTTGTGTCAAAATATGGCAAAGAATTAAAGTTTAAAGTTGTATTAGTCTTATGTACCGGATACACATGGTATACCCCATTCAACGAAATACTTACTTGCCAGTTCCTTCTCGACAATGCAACAACAATAATAGATAATACAATATAAGAATACGAAAATAAAGTAAATGGCTCAGTAGAATAGAATAAACATTTTAAATTGAGCATAATACAGGAAGGCACAATTTATAGTACAATACTCACACTTGTATCAGAGAAATGGGGGATCGAGGGGATAATTGTGTAGTATTAGGGCTTCCTATCGCTACGTAATGCATATCACTTGAAATCTGGACCCAATGAGCTACATCTTGGCACAGAAAGAATGTGTCTTCATGAGAATCTCGTTGTGCAACGCCGATAGCACACCGACCCGGAACAACAAGTTAAAGGTGTGCTTGATCTTCGCCAGGCTGCCTTGGATTGAATCCTTTTGAGTGTGGCTATATCACTAGGATAATGAAAAGGCACATACTATTAATTTGGTCCCTTGGTTCACTCACTATTCACCATACCTTCACTTCTTCCTCAGAGAGGAACACTTGTGCTTAACTGAGGGCATGTCTTCCTTTGGTGACCCATTCTAACCCCGAGGCCAGCCCACAGGACAATAAAGTGCTATGACCCGTATGTGCCTTCAACAAGCGGGACACTTCCACGACAATGTATCAGTACCCTTGAGGTCCAAATACAGAAAAAGCAACATGGCAAGATATCCCAACTTCTACCCCACATGTAACCCCCCCCACATACACACACAGGTCATCAGTTGTGAAATCTAGTACAGATGTTGTAAGCAAGGTGCTCCTGAACCCTTTTTGACCCTTCATCATTTAAACAGATCAGATTCTCTTGCTCTAGCACTTCTGCGTGTGATGGACATGTCTACCCCCGGAGTTTCAGGTATTTTCCCGATGAGTCGTACAGGGTCAGAATAACCAGAAATACCCAGGTCATGTGACAAGAGTTAGCCAATGAGTAACAGATTTAGCAGTCTGCTTGTTGTCACATGAGAAAGTGTGTGAGAGAGAGAGACTAATTGCACATCATTACAACATTGTATCTAGACATAATATGACATTTGAAATGTCTTGATTCTTTTGGAACCTTTGCAAGTGTAATGTTTACTGTTAATGTGTTATTGTTTATTATCTAGTTCACTTGCTTTGGCAATGTAACCATATGTTTCTCATGCCAATAAAGCCCGATAAATTGAAAGAGAGAGAGACAGAATCAACTAAACAGTGCATAGGATAAGACAGATGGTATGTTGTTGGAAATTCAACAGGCAGATGTACACTGAGTGTACAAAACATTAAAAACATCTGCTCTTCACTGAGCAGGTGAATCCAGGTGAAAGCTATGATCCCTTATTGATGTCATTTGTTAAATCCACTTCAATCAGTGTAGATGAATGGGAGGAGACAGGTTACAGAAGGATTTTGTGTGCCATTCAGTGAGTGAATGGGCAAGACAAAAGATTTAAGCGCCTTTGAACGTGGTATGGCAGTAGGTGCCAGGCGCACCAGTTTTTGTCAAGAACGGCAATGCTGCAAAGTTTTTCACACTTAACAGTTTCCTGTGTGTACCAAGAATGATCCACCACCCAAAGGACATCCAGCCAATTAGACAACTGTGGGAAGCATTGGTGTCAACATGTGCCAGCATCCCTGTGGAACACTTGACACCTTGTAGTCCATGCCCCGATGAATTGAGGCTGTTCTGAGGGCATAAATGGGTGGGGCAAGTTAATATTAGGAAGGTGTTATTAATGTTTTGTACACTCAGTGTACACTGTATAACAACTCCTGAGGTGTATTTTTTTAAACTAAACAAAGGAAACCTTGATTGTAACAACTGTGTTTTGGAACTGTTTCCTCTGAACACTTCTTTCTCAAATGTTATCAACGACTGTTAAATATGATTTTCTGAAAAGATTCTTTGAAATACCGCCACTATCAGCAAAGAAAGAAAGGGGAACTTGGTCAAACTGAAGTAGACATTATACACAAAATAGAGGAACCTAATTTTCACTCCTGTAAAAACGGAAGCCATACTTCCCCCCAAGTCGTTGAACAAACTAAGGCTAATTGGTCTGCTTCTTTAAAAAAAAAAACTACGTGCCACATGTGCCTACCAGTCTTAGAGCCTTCAACACTACTGAACAGCTGAGCCTAATCATGACGAATCAGCCAGACAGATGGGAAGAAGAGAAGAGCACAGGTCTGAATTGTTCCTGTCCTCTCCAACCCCAAACATGAAACTCTAACTCAGTTTGTTTTCATCCATTTCGTGTTGTCACATTCCAGCTTCTCTCCTCATTTCATGGTGATATGTAATTAAAAGTCCAGAGAGAGACCAGTGAAAACCACCATATGGCTAACTGGGATGCACAGCCCATAAGAGTCCCACACAGCTGCCCATTGTTTTGTGGAGACATGGAGACTTCTGGGAAAAGTTTAGTAATTAGGTATGACCGCAGTGGTGGAGTTCCCTGTGGAGCAAACCCTTCTGAAGGAGGGAAGGTCAAGCAGTCAAGCAGGCTGTACCTCCACCAGGGTCCTCTGACAGAGAGGGGTGAGCAATTAGTTTCCCTTCTACCTTACATAATCAGGGTCGGAGGTCAGAGGGTAGGAGAGACTCCTGCTGGCCCCAGTGTGGATAGACCCAGGACCCAAGCAGAGAGCAGACGGACAACTGACAAGACACTAACACCTCTAGGAACAGCAGGGTCTCCTGTTTAGAACTAACTGGAATGTAGAGGTTCTGCATGTTATTACCCAAGAACAGACAACACTCTTTCACATCTCTTGTCTAAAAGGATATTAAAGAGTCATGTGTGATTTGGCTTCCCCCACCACAGACCCCGATTTGACTTTGATGGGGGGGCCTTGGGTTGTTTTAGTAAAATGAAATGAGTGTATATGGGGCCGGAGAGGAAGTGAGCAGCACAGGGGCACTGAGACAGCACTAGTGGCTGCGGGCAAGGGGAAATAAATAACTGGCATGTCTGGAATCTGCCTCTGAAGGGGAGATGCAGTGTGTGTTGCCACAGCGCTGAGCACATGATGGGGTCTTTGAATGGCTCTTACTGTTAGGGGTCTTTCTACCAATGTGAGGGGAGAGGGCATGTCATGTACTTTATGACTGCACTCGTCTTCGCATTTGGTAGCAATTTACTTTAAACGGCCGCGGTGTTATTCACAGAGATATTTATGGAAATATGGGGCATGTGGAATGTCAAGATAAGTGAGAACGAAAATAAAGGAGTCTGAGATAGTCTCACTGGTCAAAAGTCTAAATAATACAACAATGTCTCATGCCCAAAGTCAAGATGCCACATGGTGGGATAACAATCCATTTTTTGTTATTACCATGTCCTTTGTACTAAAATATAATCCTCAAATTTTTAAGTACAACTACATCCTCCCTATTAACAGTAATTTGATCCAATAGTAAAACAGAGAGATCAGACATACTTCAGTGACTCCTCGGTTCCGTCCGAGCTGCTGCCTCCCTCAGCTGGTCCTATGTCCGTGGTCTCACTCTCACTGTGGGTCTCAGGGGTTTTGGGGACGGAGTTCTCCTGCTCTGGGAGAGAAGTGCGGTGCCCCAGGCTCCCTGCCCCATGGTGCTCTGGAAGAGGGGTGCGGCATCCCTGGCTCCCTGTACTCCCGAGGCTCCCTGTCCCTAGGTGCTCTGGAAGAGGGGTGCGGCATCCCTGACTCCCTGTACTCCCGAGGCTCCCTGCCCCTAGGTGCTCTGGAAGAGGGGTGCGGCATCCCTGGCTCCCTGTACTCCCGAGGCTCCCTGCCCCTAGGTGTTCTGGAAGAGGGGTGCGGCATCCCTGGCTCCCTGTACTCCCGAGGCTCCCTGCCCCTAGGTGCTTTGGAAGAGGGGTGCGGCATCCCTGGCTCCCTGTACTCCCGAGGCTCCCTGCCCCTAGGTGCTCTGGAAGAGGGGTGCGGCATCCCTGGCTCCCTGTACTCCCGAGGCTCCCTGCTCCTAGGTGCTCTGGAAGAGGGGTGCGGCATCCCTGGCTCCCTGTACTCCCGAGGCTCCCTGCCCCTAGGTGTTCTGGAAGAGGGGTGCGGCATCCCTGGCTCCCTGTACTCCCGAGGCTCCCTGCCCCTAGGTGCTTTGGAAGAGGGGTGCGGCATCCCTGGCTCCCTGTACTCCCGAGGCTCCCTGCCCCTAGGTGCTCTGGAAGAGGGGTGCGGCATCCCTGGCTCCCTGTACTCCCGAGGCTCCCTGCTCCTAGGTGCTCTGGAAGAGGGGTGCGGCATCCCTGGCTCCCTGTACTCCCGAGGCTCCCTGCCCCTAGGTGCTCTGGAAGAGGGGTGCGGCATCCCTGGCTCCCTGTACTCCCCGCCCCATGGTGCCTCTCTCTGCTCTCCCCGGCCCGCTTGGCCTCAGAACAGTGCTTTATAGCCTGTAGCTGAGACAGGGGCACTATGTCACCCCCCTGGGGTCGGTGCCAGATAGTCCGCCGTTCCACGGAATTGTAG